>NW_024962262.1:65161652-65531774 GCF_019238085.1 Lagopus leucura
GAAGAGAAAAACCCTCACATAACTTGGTAAGTTCAGTTTTCTGGCAACTTCCTTGCAACTGTATTCTGTAATGCTATACACAATTAAACCTCAACAGTGATGTTATAAGAAATCATTCTTTGTTCCCCCCTTTTGACTTATTTCCATAATAAAGACCTATGCTAATCCCTCTTTTCAGTATCTTTTACAAGCACAGAGAAGATGGTGGGATCAGAGAAGATCACAATGTTTTTTTTCCTAATGGTGTTTTAATAAATAAATAAATAAGCAATTTATTCTACACAATTACACTGGCATTTCCCAAAAAGGAAAATACACAAAATCAAAAGGGAAAGCACTTAAGTCTCAGTTTTCCGAATATCAGTAAGCTATAAGTGATAAAGAGAGATAATAAACTGAAAACTTAGGACAAAGACATAAAATTTTCTATAATATATACCCTTCATCAAACTGGAGGAAAAAACAAAACAAAACAACTGAGTGAAAATAGCACAGAAAGAATCAAAATAATAGAATTCAGGGTCTCTAGGGAGGACACTGAGTTCTAAGGCATCAATTAGCATTCTTTCATCAAAATCGGGAACAAACTCTGACCTGTGATTTTACGCAGCAATTTAGAAGATTCTTTCATCGGGATAAACAAGGGAAAAGAACTTTTATCTACATCATGTTCTTCAAAACTTCTAAAAGATTCAGAAACTTGCAGATAAGAGTTGGAGACAGAGTATCTTTTGTCAGTAACAGCATTGCAGACCTTTATCATCAACTTAACAGCACTACCTGTGGACACGCTAAATATTCATATGGATCCAGTATGGATCCAGTCATGTCTAACAAGATATAATGTACCCTAGAAATCACTCAAAAGCAAACTGAAAGGCAGTGAGGAAGTTGTCATTTGTACACCCCCTCTTATTGTACATAGTCTCTGCCCTAAGTTTCTCTGCAGCCTCTCAAAGGATCTGAACAGCTGCCCATTCTCCACAGGTCTAGAAAGGAGGGAGATACACCTGTCAGAACTTTCATAAAAGCTCAGTCAGACAATGTAATGTTAGTTCTATCCCCAAGGAGGAAACAATAGTTGTTTGCCATCACCTGCATTATTGGATGACACGCATGCCACAGGGACAGACTTTTACAACTCACAGAGACAAGAGTTTCAGGCAGATGGCTAAGCTAAAGGCAAAATAGTTGTACTTACTGTATACCAGCACTGCAAAATAGCTGTAAAATGTTCTGTTTCTAAGGCTTCCATCTACACGTTTTATCCATTCATAATGAAACAGATGTAATCAGATTTATGAGGAAAACAACAAATAATTTTTAATAAAAACTTTGACTTACATGCATGGTTACATCTGAGACTAACCCGATTTATACTGGAAGTAATCCTGCAACTTCTTTAATTTCTCTGTGGCCTCTCTTTGGACTCTTTCAGAAACCATCACTTACATTTCCATTCAGACCACATTTGTGACAGGTACAGAGGAATGAATATACAGCTGGAAGCACATTATGATGCTAAGTCCCTACTGCCCCTCTAGCCTCTCAACATTTGCTTTTTCTTCTTCTGTAATATGGAAGGTCTCTGAAAATATGGAAACAACAGAACAACTGCACTTCAGGAGCAGAAGAAAAGCAAATATTAATCCTTCTGATTTGTCAATAAATACTTCCAAAGAACTAGAAAGTTAGAGAAGAAAAACATAAATTAACTCCTTAATGAACAGAAATTCCGTCGCAAACACTGGAAGCCCAGAGACAGCCCATACCTTTCACCACTGACAAGAAAAATACACAGTCTAGAAGATAATCAGAATTCTGATCAGGTACTGATACCTATTTCTCAGCGTTTCCTGTCAGAACAGTTGATAAGTAAATAGCAGAGCTCAGTTTCTCCAGTAGGAGAATGAAAGTGGTCTCTGCTGCAAAATACAGTGCCCAATTTTCAAAAAGAAATTTTTAAAACAATCGGCTACTCCTCTCTGAATGAAATACTCTTACAGGGAGTTGAAACAGAACAATATAACGTGCTTTTACATACTTTGTCTTTTGATGCAGGAAACTAATAAGCTTTTGCATAAGGGATTTCAATTTTTACCGTTTTCCACCCCACTATTCTGTGCCAGTGCTTTTCTCTTTCAAACAGCTAAACAAAACCGCAGCTTTAAAGAAGGGTTAAATAGTATGCAGCTTCCTCAGTTGGGTCAATTCTTGACTTTCAAAGCCTTTAACACACCTACTTTACCACTAAGACATAACAGAGAAATCTGCAGGGAAGGCTTCCAGGAAACCATGTGCACTGACCAGCATAGAGCCCAACGCACTCCATTTGACCCAGCATCCCTGCAGAATGGGAAGGCACTGCACCACTGCCCTCAGCACTATGGCAGCTCACCCTCACAGCCACCTCCACCTGGAGCCAGTAGTTCCTAGTGAACACACAGTGCTCGGCCATTCAGCCCTGCTGCTAAGCACAGCAACATGCCCACAGCAAACATCACAGCCCAGGCTACCAGCCCAGGGCTTTACTTATGGCAAAGGCTGCTTTAACTACAGCACTGCCATCTCTCCTAGCGCCATAACTAGCTCTCCAGACAGAATAATGAACATATTTATGCCTCACAAGAAACCTGAGACATTCATGTTTTATTTGAAATGCACATCTTATGCCTTTCTTAGGAGAGGCTGCTGTAAAAAGCATTATTTCCACATAATGTCCTCACCCACATCCCAGGAAAGTTTGGGATCCATTCTGATCATTTACTTTTAACTGAGCATGTACATCTAAGTACACTGGAACAGAGGCAGCACATTGCTTTACAGGCTTTTCATGCCATCTTCAAGGCTAGAAGGGCACTGCAAGGAGGAACTGATTGCCACAGATTAAAAAGTAGGAGGGATGTGCCAGGACACATATTTGTAGTCTGCTGGTTTTATTTACAGTGACTGAATGGTAGCTATAAATAGACCATCTCTGTTGAGTATTGATACTGATATAATCTATACTTGCAGAAAACACATCTCCTTTTCCCCAGGTCTGTACTTCACCTCACTGCGCAGTCAGGCACAATGCCTGCATGTCAGCAATGACACGACCCTTTGCAGGTGCTTTGTGATCCTCCCTGCCTGCAAAGGGCAGCCTGTGAGCCCTAGCAAAAGCAACAACCAATTGGGAAGTGCAACTACAGCCACAAGGGACAACGAGGGATGCATATTTTCCATCTGTCTTAAAATGGCGGGATGGTTGGTGCTGCCTGCAGGCCTGAAGCTATGCCAGCCACTCTGCACCCCTGACCACCCTCCCAGAAAAGGCCTTTTTTAGGTTGCAAACACCAGCAACTATAGCAAAAGTACGTGGACATCTAAAACCCTATGTGCCTCCTCTGTCAGCTGCTGGTTTTCCAGCCACAACAGACAGTCCTTTCTTGATGTTAAGCCTACTATGCCCTCTTGATGCTATGTTCAAGCCAGCCTTTTCCAGGCCAAAGATGGAAAACATCTCACCTCACTAACCTCCGGTCATCCATGTTGCTCTCCTACAGAAATTCACCTTTCTTGAAGCACAGAAAGCACTTCTAGCTGAAGCCATAACCGTATTCCTTCAGAACATATTCCTTCAGAAATTTCACAAATAGTAGAGAACGTTATCTTTTATGAACATGCATATGTACTCTCTAAAATGTATTCTTTTTTAGTAGTGGTACTCATTATTCTGTTGTTTGAAACACTGATGCAAATGGAGAAAAGATTCCAGCCCCCTTCAATGTATTCTTCCTAGTCCAACTGTGCAATGTAACTGGTCTAGAACACAGGTTTTACATTGTTACCCTGGTCTCATTCTAGCCCATGTTTTCCAAGCTGGCTGAGGAGAATATCATTTGAGACAAAGATAAATAAGACGCCAAGGTCAATATTTATAACTTCAACTGCAAGTAATATAACAGCACTTATATCCAATTTAAAATTGTAATTGGCATTATCATAGCACTTAAGAATCAATCTTGGACCAGACCCCCCCCCGGGGCCAGACATTCTATAAACACGGGGAAAAAAAAAAACACCAAACAATTGTTGACCTACAGAGTTCACTGCTGGAGTACTAAATAAAAACATAACGGTATACTAAGATGCTGCAGTGCAGAAGGGAAATACCAGATAGGAAACAGTATAACTACTGTAGCATGAATACCTTCAGGAGTTATTATTAAAAAAATAATAATAATAAATTAAAAAAAATAAAAAATAAAAAAACAACCCCCCAAACAACAACAACAAAAAGCAACAAAACAAACTGGAGGGGGGAAAAAAAAATAAAAGCAAATGCCCAATGGATGTACTTAAGAAATTATTTATGAAATGATAATCAGAAAGACTCACAGAAATAAATATGGATGTTTTCTGAAATAAAAGGCAAATGGGGTAGAAAACATTAAATTTACAAGTGTGTATTAAAGTCTTACAGTCAGGAATTCACTGTTATCTAAGGGTCAGGTAGGGCAGAGAAGAGCTGTAAAGACTTTGGAAGCCAAGACCTGCAGTTCATATGTGATGCAGTCAGAAAGGGGATCCACTAAAAATATACACAGAAGATTTAAGAAAGCACCAAGTTTTGCACAAGACTAGTCTTTTTTAACTCTTTGATCTTAGTGAAGTGACTGATACAATCTCTCAGATCCTATGACAAGTTTTGTTCTAATTACTGTCAGGACAGAAATTTTAGCTGTTTCTGAAGGTTGCAGAAACAGACATTAACTTCCTTGTCTGTCTCAGAAGAAAACTCATTTATCCTTCCAAGCCTCTGTCCCGTGTTAAAGACAGACAAACTAAAAGACATCTCCTAGTACAACTCTCTAGAGTCTTCGATCTCTCAAGATGCCTTGTCGTTGTACAAGCTTGGGGTTTTAGTGCTGACTCATTCAACCTCCATTTTCTGCCTGTGTTACATGCTAAAACTGCACTTTTATCTATAGTATTTAGCTTCATAACGAGTGAAGTTTGAAGGACAGAACAAAACATGTACTGCTTCATTTAGGCTTGAGGTTCAAGTAGGCAGAAGAACATACAGCCCTAAGCATAATGGCAGCTCATTTTTAATTACTACAAAGAAAAACAAACAAAACTATGCTTGCAAAGCTTAAATACAATCAGTGACTTTCTTTCCTGTTATTCCTTTTATTTAGGAAAATACTTCCTTAGCACAGTCTTATTTTTCTTCTTTCCAACTTTCAGCACTCAGAAAAGTTGAAGTTACAGTTCAAACACATATATTTCCAACTGTATAACTTTTCTGTCATTGCTTAGATATGCCAATAATACATGCCACTATTGTACTTCAATAGATTAGATAATGATAGAAAAATCAATTTTATAATGGAAGATGGAAGGTTTCATGCTACACAGGACTAAAACTAGGAACTACCTATTTAGGCAGAGGAACTAAATCATCCTTAGAGACTTCTAAAATTCTGTTTACATTGATATTTGGATGCATATTGTATTGTCTATTTTCAAGCCAACATGGATGAATGCTGTCAAAAACAATTATCATCTTAATATTGTTACTGAAAACCACTCTTTTTCAATATGAGTTTAGTCTTTGATTTGTTTTCTTCATATCAATACAGATATGTTGGTGATCGAGCAACCATGGCTCATATCATCAGCTACAGAAGTGATGTGAAGTTACGTGCATCCCCAAATATCTGTATTTTACCTTCACAACAGTTCATTTACTAAACAGTTTTATTCATGTATCACGTGAATTTGGAACTCATTATTTCAGTCAATCTCCATACACTTGGAGAGTTTTATAGCTTAGTATTTAATAATTTGTTGTCTCTCTACATGAAAGAGTTTTACTGTTCATTATTTTGTAATTTGAACACAGCAGTTTTCCTCATCACACTGGTGATAACTGTTTAAAAAAAAACAACAACTTGTAACAATTTGAAGACGTTGAAGGTTTTTTATAAGAACTTCTACCAGTTGAAGATCTTTTAGTATATCAATACTTTGTCCAGTTATGTACATTTAGAATAATATTAGTATTGCAATTGCTAGAATTACCAAGTTCTACAACTCAGCTGCCAACTCTCTGAAACAGACTGAAGGTGTTATGACTGAAGGCAGAGCTGCACGACAGTCCACATAGCTTTAATGGATGGGATGTATTTCTTTGCTAATGACACATACGATCTTTTTTTTTTTTTTTTTTTTTTTTTTTTTTTTAAAATAAATTTGGATTTAACCAGGGTGCAAAAACAAAGGAATGTCTGAATTACTTACATACATTCATGTTACGCAGTTTGTGTGCATATACACACAAATACACACACATTCAGTTTGTGTATATATACACACAAATACAAACACATTCATAACTGACTGTCTCAGTTCTAGATAATAATACAATAGGTTTAACTTGAGCGTATTCCAAAGATATAGTGGGGAACAATAAACAATATCCAACTTAACTGAAATGAGATAGCCAAAAGTTATATTATTTCCACTGTTGAAGTGTTGTTGCTTTTTTGTTTTGTTTTAATAGTATTCATCACCTCTTTATCAACGAGATAGAGATAACGTATGAGGGTGACTGTAGGATCCCCTCCATTTTTTACCCAGTGAGTAATGTCCAGTCAGAGACCTGAGCCTTATAGTAACATCAGGGCCCCAAACATAATTCAGAAAACCATTAAAAGATTTCCATGCCATATCAATTTAATGTAATTTTTCATTTCACTTCAATCATCAAGGAAATAATTATCTTTCTGTTTTTCACATTCACTGCAAACAGATTTGCTTTAAACTCCAGACAAATTTAAAAGTGAAAACAAGGTTTATTCTAAAAAAGCAAAGGTTAACTTCATTTGAGATCTATTAAAAAATGAAAACAGACTTCAGAAAGTCTCACAGAACAGTGTAACAATTTTAAATTATGTTCAATACCAATGCTCCCTCTCAACTTCAGCTAGGGTGTTAGGTCTCAATATGGGGTCTCAACATAGGCAAAAGTCAAAATAATTGAGAAATGTTTCCACATATGAAAAAGAACATAATTTGATATATCTAGCTAAAAGAAACTCAAGTAAAATACCCATAGCGTAATCTAACAAATTCACCCATATTCCAATTTCCTCTATATGACAAGAACATTTACGAATCAAGCATACTTGCAGGTCTGAAGATATGCAGTATAAGCATGTTATATCCAGATACAGTCTTATTTATTTTTCCTTTCTTGTCATATTTTTTCCTCCTTTCGGTAGGTGAAATTTAGAAATTTCCTTGAATAATTAAGTATGGATGACATGAAAGCATTCAACATATGGAAAATCTGTACCTTTTCTACCTTGAATTGCATTTCATTTTTAAATAAACTTTAACTTTTCATGATGAAATTGATCTCAAATTTATCTCTAGATCATTATAAATCATGTTATAAAGTTACACTGCCTCACTATATAATAAGATAAACTAACTGCTTTGGTACTTGGAAGTATCTCAAGTATCTTCAGATTATTTATCACAGACTAGAATAAGTCTGCTTGAAAGCAAACCATAGCATCATGAAACGTTAAACCATACCTCTTTTCTTTTCTAAAATGAAAATTTCCCATGTTGTGCTATGATCATTTGAATTCACTGACTCCACGGAGAGAAAATGAAAAGTTATTTAAGTGCATTATGGGAGAAACTAGCAATTACATGGACTATTTTCCATAGTTGTCTTATGAGCTTGAGAGCTTTCTATTTTATTATTTAATATATATTATATTATTTAATATATATATTTCTAGTTCATGTATAACATTCAATGCATCGGCTGCAGACCAGACCATGTATGCAATACCTTCCTTCTCTTCTGATATTTTCACAGTATAATTTAAGATTATGGTATAAGCTTTTAAAATAGCATAAAATTTTATATGCATACATTGTTAAAATTGAAATTACCTTCACAAAATTGCCCGCAGATAAGATATACAGATAAGATCTGTAGCAATGAATGACAATTTTCAGTGTAGATGAAATGGGTGATACTCTATTGAATTAAAATACTAATATTTAGTGAAACATTCATATAGAGCAAATATGATTTTATACTATCTATGCATTCCTTTTTATTACAATTAAAGGCAAATGCATGAAAGCACAAGATTACATTCTGCTATAAGTATATTCATTAGTAATACAAGCAATAACATAATTCCAAAATAATGCACTCTTCACTGAGGGTTAGTAACAGAGAAGATTCCTACTTTTATTTCCTTACATTGCCACAATTATCATGATATTGAATGCTATGATATGAATGCTATTCTGAATAGCATTCAGAATAACCAATTCTGAACCACCCTCCAGAGAAACGTACTCATCTCTCTCCTCTATTTATACACAAGAATCTCAGGAAGACAAGCCTACTAATTTCTACCCTATTTTGCCAAAGTTCCACATCCAATGCTAGGGGGAGAAAGGGATGTGAATATCCCCACATATGCATCACAGTTGTACCCAGTAATCCCAGTGAAAGGAGGCGTCTGTTGTGTTTGGCTCTTCTTGTTTGACATAAGAAGATGTATTACAACTAGTCAATGTAGTGCCCTGGGCATAGATGTGTGGTGCCATACAGTGCTTTACAACTGGTTTGACTGCAGAAGTAGCTGTGCACATTCAGTTTCTACTTGTGGCATGATTAACCCCTGCTCAGAGATCTCTGCAATGTGCCCCACTGTTCAGTTCCTTGGATTTCTTACTTGTCTTTTCAACTAGGGAAGTAAATACACATATTCCTAGAAAGTAGACGCACGCAGATTGACCATGATCTGTCCAATTCTCTGTGCCAAGTGAAACCTGTACTACTTAACATGACAAGTGCACTTTTCCCAGTCAGATACTGTCTTCTAATCTTCCCTCAGCGAATAAATAAATAAATGAAATATCCTGACAGGAAGTTTAATTGTAAAAAGATAATTCTCAAGAAGTAGATGACAACCAATAAGCTAAAAATAGCTAAATAGCATAAAAGCCTAAGTGACCTAGATAAATCGAGGAGAATACTGCAGCTAAAATGAAAGGAGGCAGAAAGCTATTAAATGTTTCTCTTCTTTGGAGATAATGGAAAAAATTAAAGAGGGTACATTTCTCTATTAAGGCTCACAGTTACCATTATTTTGCTCATATTCTTACAGAACTGGGAAACATATGATTCACAAGATACTTGTAACCTGTTTGACCTTCTTTACGTACTTTTCCTGTCAGCCCACAAACTGAATACATCTTAAATCGACCAGAGAAACACAAGGGAAAAAACAAAGCTTGTTTAATACTTGTCTTCTCCCTTTGGCTAATGGGGAAATCTATCCGAATAGCTTAGCATGGTGTAGAAGGTCACTGAATATCGCTTAGGGTTGAGAAATGTTTAGGTTTTCAAGTGCGTTTTCATTATTTCCTGACAAGTTAATAAAAAGCATCTGCTGTAATAACAAATGGAACATAGAAGTCACAGTGTCTCATACTCCAGCAGTTTAAAAAAAATAAAAAAATCCCATACAATAGGATTTCTAAGTTCAAAAGACGAAATTAATTCCAAAAGGACCACCTCACTATTCTAGATTCTCAGGGAAGAGAAAGTTTGTTGCATTTCTGTGAGGAAAGCAACTTTCTGCTTTTTTTTTTTTTTTTTTTTTTTTTTTCCTTCTATGTTTAAGCAAGCACTTAATAGTTGAGGATATTTAATCAGAGGTTACGCAGTAGAGCTCCAAACCAAACAGCATTCTGGTACTGACTTTTGAATGGAAATAGTAAATGCATTTCCAGTATGCTTTGGTATACAAGTAAAGATCATTTTGGCTTCTCCTTTAACTTCTAGAGTATTTAGAGAAAACAAACAAACAACAACAACAACAAAAACTAATTTTCCATTTCTTACTTAATGTAGGCTCAGGGACACATGAGAACTGTATTTTATGCTTTTTCTACCCTGAATCATAGCAACCTCACCTTCCAAATTTCAATCATTATAATATTTATCATTCTTACATGATCTGCACTATAAGAGAGGAAGGGGTTGTTTTAATTTCTTCATCAGATTTTCAGTACTGGATTTTTATGGTACTGTATTTGCATCATTTCTACCATGTCTTGACAATACACACACTACTCATATCTACCACAATATCTACCACATCTTCAGGTTTTAGCTAGTTGCATCCAGGCTTTCACTTCAAACCTTAGTTTGGAGAAACTGCTTCCTCTGGCACAATCAACAGAAGCTTCATCCCCAGTTCTAAGGAATGCAGAACCCTTCTCAGTTTGAGTCTGAATCAAAGCAGAGACTTGCTTTGTAGAATCTCTCCTTAAACTTTTGCCAAAGGAGATGATGGAGTGGATGTATGTTTCATATGGAGAGAAGACAAGGGAGACTGCAGAGATGAAGATGTGGCCATGCCCTCTTTTGGGGGCTACACTTAAGGCTGTGCCAAATGAAGGGAATAAAGTGTGATCCACAAGTGATCCAGGCCCTGTGTAGCTGGTCTTTATATATAGAGACAAAAGCATCTGACCATCATGCATCTACTCCAGGCTTTGCTTTCATTCCTGACTTCCAGCAAACTGAACTCTCTTGCTCAGCAATAAGTGAGCTGTCAATGCTCTGTCACAGTTAGAGTCTCACTGTAGCCTCTAGTTTTTGGATTATTATTTCTAAGCTTATAAGGGCCATTTTTATGTTATGCTAAATATAGTGTCATTAATATCGCACTGTGGGAAGAGATCCTCATTTCCTGGGGAAAAAAGAAAAAAAAACTTTAATATTCTAATGCATAATTAGCATGAAATTATTATAAGTGGGTAAAATAAGAACTGCTATTTTGGGCAAACCAAGGGCTCTTCTAAGTTCATCCATCTCTGCTGGTGGCCAGCACAGAATTCTTAAGTAATTTAAAAAAAAAAAAAAAAAAAAAAAGTAAGAATAGGAGAAGTATGAAATCCTATATTATTTCAGAATAATGCCTTAATTTCTATGAGATAATGGTTAAGAATTTCCGCAGTTCCATAATTTACAGAATATTCAAGATGGAATTACACTTTGTTTTGACATTATTTGAACTTTTTCAATTAACTCAGTGAACTTTTTTTTAATCTTCACAGGCAAAGATATGTAACTCATTGTAGACCACTCTGTGTGGTAACACCTCATGTAGGATATACAGTATGTACAAAAGAAAAGACAACATAAGCCTTATATGTTGTTTCTGTTGTGTTTTTGTGTTTGTTTTTTTTTTTTAATTTGGCTTTAAACAATTGCTGATTGTCATCTACCATTTAATCACCAAGCCATTCGGTATCATGTAATCCTCCTGCAAGCTTTTATATTTATTTTTTTATTTTTTAATCTGACCTGAATGATTCTGAGTCGTAAGTAGTTCTGTCATATCCCTTTACTGGATATTTTTTATCCCAACATAGATTTGCATGCAACTCTACTGCCAACCATTGTGCAAGCTGACTTAATTTCTATCCCTTGTTTTCTGTCTTACAGCAAGGAGTCTTTTGAATCATAAGGCTTCTTCATTTCATCTTTTCAAGAGGAAAACACTGTCAAAATATTTAGATATCCACTCTTTCTATCAGTTGTATGTATGTTTTAGTAGACTCTGTTGAAGAATTAAAGCAATTTTTCAAAACTTTATTGAACCTTCTTCACTGCATCCAATTTATCTACATGCCTAATTATTTGTACCATTCTTGCCAGATACAGAAACAGACTAAGTAATATACAGTTCTCAAACTATACAGTGCACTTCAAGAATACTATTAATATTAATGCTTTCCGTTCTTTGGAAAAAAAGAAGTTGGAATAAGTCACAGATTACAAACCAGTCAGTGGATTACAGCTTTACATACTTTTCTTTGGATTCACTGTTTGCTACAATTTTCTATTTGTTTACTTTAAAAGAGAACTTAAGATAGCTACTCAAATCACACTGTATAAACAAATGTATTAACATAGGAGACTTCTTAGGCACCTACAGAGTAAGCAAATTAGGAAAATTTAGCTACTATGCTGTGGTCTAAAATTCCATGAGCATTCCTACGGTGAGTATGCACGGTCTTCCCTTATCACCTCAATTTTGCCCTAGAAAATCATGTGAATTACAGCTTTAAGGCAAGCGCTATTCCACTGCTAATAAAACACAACTGCTGGACTTTGTTGTGATTTAATACACCGCCTTCTGGAAACCAAGGACAAATGGATAAAATCATGGCAAGATGAATAAGGAAATATGCAACTGGGAAACGTGTGTTATGCCTACATTACCTAGATCACTCAAATAAGGACTAACCATGGCAGGTAACATTTAGAGACCCTAAAGGAGACCATGGGTGGAGCCAACCACCGACATGAGAAGCTGCTTGTGCAAGGCTAAATTCAACTTTGTAAGAGCGGACCTTGGCATCACCAGAAGTCATCTATCACAAGCAGCAGCAGCATGGGCACCCTCACCCTATCACCTGCTGGGCCCCATGGGAGACCATGATTACCTATCATCCGTGAAGGCTAAAATGGTGGTGGGTCCTGTGATCTGTACAGAGTGACTTGTATGTGCAAGAAAAAGAATCTACAAGTTTTGATTCCCTTATTATTAACTGCAGATTTTCATAGACTTTTTTTTTCCGGTTTTTCTTACTTGGCTATAACTTCGAATTTACGAAAAACATCTTTTTCTTCGTTATTTCTAACTATCTCAAGAAGATACATTAATTACCACTCTTACCAGGTCTTTGTGTAGCTTTTATTATAGTACGTAAAAGTAATGTATAACACTTATATAGCAAAGACAGAGTCAGGTAAGAATACTAACACCCATATAATTTATTTGAATGGCTGGTCTGCTTACTTCTAAGATGATCTAAGCTGAACTTTAAAGATTACAAAATAATAAAATACAGATGTACAGGACTTTCCTGTAGGTAAAAGTACTAGAAGAAATTGCATGAACACTGCTTCAGTATCCAAAGGCACATGAGATGGTAAAAAAGCATCTTATATAAATCTATATAAGGTATTATATAAAGGTATTTTATAGAACTAAGATGATTTAAAAAAAGAACACAAATTTCCCTAAACTCATAATTTCAAGCAATACTGAGTATTTGAGAACACTAAAAGCATTCTATTTTTATGCCAGCGTTGCATGCCCTCAAACTAATATTGCCAGGAAATAAATGTGATGGGCTTAAACTGGCAAATCAATCAAACACACTATGAAAAGCAGATAGAAAAGAAAAATGGCTATTCTGTGTAATAACACCTGTCATGTAGAACTTTGAAGAAATTGAAAGTATTAGTGAATTCAGTGATGTGAATATCAATATTTAATTACTCTATGATACTAAAACAGAAAAAAAAAAAAGATTTACAAATCAGATAACCTCTCCAGAGCAGGATAAAAGATGATTCTTTATTATTATTTTTTAAATAATAACTAATTCTCTAAGCAAAGACTTATTAGGATACCCGCATCAGTTTTACCACTGCCAATGAGAAGTAGCTGCAGATATCGTGTGCAAGGTAAAAATTTTTATCCTTCAAAAGAGCTCAAAACATGATCAGGAAAAGCACAAAGCTAAAGCAGCTGTAACAATTACACACATTCTTGAGGCGTTGAGCAAGAAACACCACCAAGTTTTGACTGGGCACCTTGTGCTCAGGTCTCATACAATAACCCAGGTACAATAACCCAGGTCTCGTACAATACAATACTGTACAATGTACAATAACAATGAAGTTACTGCAGTTATGTACAAATACGGTTATAATTTCTAATAATGCCTTCATGCTATAGTAGGACCTAAAATACAGGCATATGATTTTAAAAAACAAACTTCAATAAAAGCCTGTGTTGATCTGGGTGCAAAATCATGTCCATCAGCATATCCTTTGAAGGTACAGAAAGTCTCTACGCAGGTACCTCAAAGCATAGTAAAGCGGCCCACAAAAATATAAGTACCTACAGAACTGGGATAGGACAATCATTAACTCTGAAACTTCAAAATCCAAGAATGCACTCTATAACATAAACGCAGTCTCTTTAAAGTTGATTATTTGGGGGTTTGATAGGTTTTGTTTTTCACTTGCTTTTTGAAAAACATTCTACACGTCCACATAGGTGGAGGGTCCAAACTTCCTGACTTCAAAGGCAGCCCTTGGAAAGAAGTGTGCGTGTCTGAGAGGCAAAATATGCACTTACAACCTCAGGCAGAGGAAGTTTAGAAAGAATATAAAGCAGTGGGGGATGACAGTAGCTCAGCAGAGGCCCTACCTGCGTTCTACTGCACGCAGCTGGGCTAGTGTTTGTCAGGTAAGTTACTCCCTGGCTTTCAGCCTCACTGGTTAGTATGCCATGACACCAACACAAGGAGACATGGTGAACAGGTGTCCCACTTCCAAGTGTATGTGCTTGCACCTCTTCTCTCTTCATTGAACCTCAGATATGGTATGCGATGCCCGTTTTGCAGATAGGAGGAACAATTAATAGAATTAGCCTAAACTTCAGTATGTTTACAAAAGAGACATTTAGATAAGTGGGTATGATAGCTACAAAATGTTTTCTTCCTCACGTTTTTATTTTTGAACTTTCAACTTAAGCATAAAGCCACTAAAGCCTTATTTGCCTGCATGAAGAGTTTTGCTTAGGAGATTTTGAAGATGATTAGATGTAATGGTAATGAATTCTGAGCACGGAAACGATGATGTCTACTGCCAGCAACAATCATGCAAATTTGTAAATGTTTACAAATTTGCAAGCTAGACATATGCACCACTGAGACCAATATTGTAGTGCTATATTTAACTTGCTCCTTTTTCCTCCCTATAAGATACTTGCACAATAACAACTTCAAGAGGACAGCATATACTCAATTTTATTTAGATAAATCCTTTTCACTTAAAGAAAGCACACTGACAACATATGAGAATTTGAACAGAAGACTATGAGGTGCAAGTCCAAATCTGAGAAGGAAAAAGTGAAAGAGCACAATGGATTTAACTTGACTGTTTTCTTCCCCAGTAAAACAGATTAGAAATGAAAGTCCAGTGCCCTCTATTGCTAAAAGGAGTGATTGCTTTGCCTGCTTTGGCAAGTCTAATGCATCTGAGGGATGCTTTTGTTATTCTGCAAGAATGACTCTGAAAAAACAAGAATACAATGACAAATGATTTTAACATAATATGTGCATATATATTTTAGTCAAGCTTCCCAATTCTACTAATCTGCTCTGATTTTTAAAATTAAAGATCTGGCACATTACATTGTTGTAGAAATGTTTAAAAACGTAATCTGTAGTCACTGAGATGTTTCTAACAGCGAAAATGTATTATAATGCAGATGTCTATTGTTTAAGATAATTTGTTGGTATGGTTTTAGGAAAGGAAATCACTCACAATGGAAAACATTTTAAGCCTTAAAATTGGATTCTGAATAGAAGCATAACCTTTGTATGTGCAAATAAAAGATACCAAGAATATTACATCATCTTCAGTAACTAGGCTGTAGCAGCAGCAGCTGTAATGCTTTCTAACTAGTGGAGATTTCCCCACTGAGTGCTGTGCAATACTACACAGTGGTTGCAGCACCTGGCCTGGAGCTTGCCAGGCCACCACCACTCTCATCCCAGGATGGGTCAGGCTCCCAGAAGGACCTAAAGCTCCAGTGGATACAGAACTGCAGCTAGTTTTAAATTTATGCAAAGGGAAAGCAAAGGGAAAGCAAAGGAAACATGTCGCTGCTTGTGCAGTCAAGAGAGCAGAACTGAGCCTCATTTGGAAGCACAGGACCTGCTGAGAGGCATGACAAGTAACTGTGCTCTCCGAACCTGCTGAAAGATCTGCAGATAATTGAGTGAAAAGGGAAGTTTCACTTCTCATCACAGTGAAAAGAGTTTGCTTTCCAAGAGCTGTCTTTTCTAATTGCAGTCATTTAGACATTCTGGGGAAAAAAAAGCAGGCAAAGTTGTAAAGTTTCCTGGCAATAGGAGAACACTATGGAAGGAAAACATTTGAAAACCCCATCCCTTTCATGCACACACAGTGACATCTCCACTGTTTGAGCATCAACTTGTTAAAAAAAAAAAGAAACACAAGCACAAACAATGCAGAGAGTCCCATTAGTCTTTTGTTTACTTCTGATGTCTATTTTTGAGTCTTTGAAGCATAACCACATGGAGTTTTGTACCTTCTAGGTTTTCAGTGAAAGGCACCAGTACTGACAGTTTTAAAGGCATCTCCAGCTGAGTGACTGCCACAGCAGGTCATGCAGCTTGCACTTCTGATGTTAGCAAGGGCTGAGAAAATAGAGAAGACCTCCCTCTTAACCACTGCTTTGTTTTTGCCATGCTGCACCGAGACACCAGGCAGTTTCTGGTGTTCCTTGCTTTTATAACAAGTGCAAAAGAATTATTCCCATATTTTAATCCCTGCCAGCATCCAAGACTCTACACTGAGCAGAGTTAAATATTGATAAGTATTACACCAATAAAGGACATGCTCTCAGTGTTTTGCCAACGGGGAGATGAAAAATTTCTTTGGAAACAAAATATAACAAGTCATCAAGTTTACAAATGTTGAAGCCCTAACAGGTAGTTTACTGTAGATAAAAACAAATAATTCAGAGCACACGCTTTGCCCAATGCTTGTATATTCTGGTGATATCCAAATCACTTAACATTTCACAACACAACTGTGTCACCTATATCTGGTTCAAACAGCACTTTGTTTCAAAAAGAAAAAAAAAAAAAAAAAAAAAGGGGAAAAGCTTTGGACTAGATGATTTCTAGATGATCTAATGATGTTTAACAAGGTCAAGTGCAAGGTGCTGTTTCTAGACTGAGACAATCCTAGATACTAGGAACACTAGGAGAAGAAATCACTGAGAGAAGCCCTGCAGTGAAGGACTTGGAGGTCCTGATGGATGAAAATCTGGACAAAAGCCAATAGTATGATCTTGCAGACTGGAATGCCAATGGTGTCCTGTTTTGCATCAAAAGATGGGCAGCAAGCAGGAAGAGTGAGGGAATTGTCTCCCCCTGCCCTTGGGACGCCCCATCTGGAGTACTGCGTCCAGATTGGAGCTCCCCTTATAGGAAGAATGTTGGAAGAGCTGTTGGAGGTGGTCCACAGGAGGGCCACAAAGATTATCAGAGGACCGTATCACCATTCCTGTAATGAAAGGTTGAGAGAGTTGTGATTGCTTAGCTTACAAGCTCCAGGAATACCTCACTGCAGCCTTCTGGAACTTGAAGGGAGATTACAAGCAGGAGACAGACATTTTACACAGTCTGACAGTGATAGAAAAGGGGGAATGGCTTTAAACTAGAAGAGGAGAGATTTAGGCTAGATATTAGAAGGAAATTCTTTCCTCAAAGGGGGGGGTGAGGTGCTGGCATAGCTGCCCAGAGAAGCTGTGGTGCCCCATTCCTGGAGGCGCCCAAGGCCAGGTTGGATGGGACCCTGGACAGCCTAAGCTGGTGGGGGGCAGCCCTGCCCATGGCAGGGGTTGGGGGGTGGGCTTTGAGGACTCCTGCAACCTAAGTCATTCTATGATTCTGCAATTACTAGTGGTCCCTTTCAACCCCTGCAATTCTGTATGCTTTAATAATGAAGAATAGACATGATAGGCCTTTAGTGTGCTCTTGCAGGACACATTACAGAAAGGTTATTGGTATAAGAAAGCCTGGGCTTTCAAAACAGTGTATATCCCAAGGGTAATGTTGATCACACAGAGCTGAAAAGCAAAGTTAAGCACTATTAATCTTCAGCAAGAGTTCTGGTTATTTGTCACACTCAGAGGAGGAAAGTCATTAGGCTCCCACTTTAGTAAACTCCTCTTTCTCCTCACGTTCACCACGAGAAACATTTTCAAAGTCTGGCAACAGAGAACAAGACAGAATAGACTTAATTGGGTATTTAGGATGGATGAATATCAAGCTTGATGTCTTACGAGTATCAAATAATACTAACTGTAAGGTTTTTATGGATTTATTACAGGCACGATGCAATTTTAAAGGTGTGATTTTCTGAAAGTTTTCTGGGGGAAAAAAAAACACCTGAAGCTCCAGGTAGTAAATGGCTCCTTAGGTAACCTTTTGGTAGTGGATTAAGCCACTATCTACCATATGCACTTTTAAAACACAGCAATTAAAGATTTTATTAGAGTTCTGCGACAGAGGCAACTTCAGGATTTTAAAAACACCTTGTCTTTTGTTTGCACTGGAATCAATGCTCTGGATTAATAAGAGATGGATATATAAACCTACACCTGAATTTATCTTACATGAAATATCTCTTTGCTCCTTGATATTTATTTCCAAAATTGTGTTCCTTCGATAATGTCATGGTTTTATGACTTTTGGTTATCAGTATTCCACACCATAACATCATGTAATGCACTGGGGGTTTGACTGCTGATGCTCAAGTTCCAGGCACCTGTCTGGAGGAGAACTACATTCCCCAGGGGGCTTTGTGGTCAGCGAGGAGATGTAACTCCTGGCAAGGTCACCTAATGTTCTCTTCGCCTGCGCTTCTCCATCTGCTCTTCTCTGTCTGCTTTTCTTCATCGGCTCAACTGGACTGCACTTCTCACCTCAGCGTTGTGGTGAGGTCTATCCACCTTTTGGACACACTCTTTCTCTCTCGTTATATTTTGCTGCTACCATATGTAGTAAGTTAGTTTATTCCACCTCAGATCGCTGCCACTGTTTTCAATTATTTTGGGGTACCCCGTTTCCCTTTTCCGGAGGTATGGATCCACAGATCCCTCCACCCTGCTGGTCACGGAACTGGGCCAAACCAGCCCATAAGCACTAGACAGATGAATACAGCACATCTTTGTTTTTGGCAAAATTCAGCATATTATCACTGACCCAAATCAAGAAACAAATAGCGACACAAAACCAGAAGCTTTCAAAGAAAGCCATAGTGTGAATATGTAATAAAATCAGGGCAATATATCCTACTTCTTGACTTGGTAAATGCAACATTCCTCAATTACTATTTCATTACTTAATTTCAAAGAGTAAGATTATCTTTTTTCCTCTTTAATTGAGAACAAACAAGTAAGCCTTCTCTGCATCTGGTTAAAAAAAAGTTCAAATGCCTCCCACCTTGTCTAATTCCACCTTAACAAAGAAAAAAAACAAACAGTATCAGACCATATAGGAAAAAGTCAGTCTGATTTCTGTGTTTTCACTGAAAAACTGTTAAAGCCTGGATGAATTACACAGAATACACCCACATCGCAGTGTCAGGTACTGGTTCAACATACTGTATAAATACTAGATGCAAATTCTTTTGGCTGGGAATGACTGCAGGCTAATCTGTGGCAACATGGAGCTCAACAAAGTTTTATTTACTAAGTTTTATTTTCTACAGGCTTTTTGTGTAGGAACTAAATGCTGCGTAAATTGCTAGAGCACCACTACTATGTGAATTAACTTTTCTGGAATTACCTACAATGATAGTTAAGTTCATTCTGCAAAGCCAGTCTTGATACACTAGTAAGAAAACAATTCTAGAAACTGAAACTTTACAGTCCCCACCGTATCTTATTGAATACTTCTATTATGTGAAAGTTAGGGATCTGCTCTAATCTTCTTTCCCTAACGCATTTGCAACTACTGTTCTGTTTTTAAAAAATACAATATGTCAATAGATACCCGTGAAGCTTGAACACAACCAATCTGAACCCTTAAGCGTAGGATTTAATTTTTATTTTCCTACTGCCCACTAACTTACATAAGCAGTAATTGCCTTAATTTGACCAATAGATTAATTGTTGAAATGGTAGTTTGGACAGGATTAATCATGAACATTTTCAACCTACGCCTTTTGTGATTCATTACCAAGCCCCTTTCATCCATCTCTTTTTCCTGGTTATTAGTTGTAGTACAAAAGCATGGCTCAAGTGATGAAGCTCATCTGACAAAGTTTTGAGTATAATAGTCAGAGTGGCTAGTAACTTCCACAGAAGTTACAAGTGAAATATCCTCTTTCCTACAAAACTTCACCAATCTACTTCCCTCCCTGCATCTTGGAGTTTACTTTCACATATGCATATTTTCTTATTTGTTTTAATTCAGTACTATTGTGATTACACAAAACTGTAAGAACAAAAGCAGTAGTGCAAATTTCTCTACCAGATGTCAATTATAGCAAAGTTCAGTCTCTCTATAGCTCAAATATTTGACATAATTCCTCAAAAGGTCAGTAAACATTTCATTTGTGCCAGTATGATATTATACAACACGCAGAAGGCATTTAAGCTACAATCTCAAATCACTAAAGTGAACAGGAATCTTGAGTAACTTCAGGTTGTACACGAACTCAAGAGAAAGGGAAGAACCAAAACTGACATCTCACTGTATACTATACAGCCTACATACAATAGCTAGGTAACTGGGAGACTAAGTTGACTGCTACATGGTCTGACTAAGAATATGACAGTCATCTTCTGGGTTCCCACTGTCCCTGAGTATACCATATAGCTGCTATTTGAAGAAAGGAATCAACAATACAATGTATTTTGTTTTGCTGAGAATTAGCTATTCTACTAGCCACTCGCATGTTAAATTAGTCTGTCAGTCTTCTTTGACACAGCTTCTCTCTTCACTGTATTTCTTCACACAATTACAGTGCTAATGGAAATGTAACTCCACAGTCACTACATAAAAGTCACTTTCCATATCAAGTCTGGTGATGCTATGATTCTGTGAAGTACAGAAACCATCAAAAACAACCCATTTCCCTCCTCTTCCAAATTATCCTTCTCCAATTATTTTTACTGTTGCTGATCATTGAAGATAATTTATTCCAGTATCTGCATCAAGAATATACTCACATATTTAATGTCATATTTTATTAAGTAGTGGAATTTTCTACACTTTTGTAGCAGACACGCGGATAATCTGGTCAGACCTCTGAATTTACAAGTGATTTAGTGGTTATTTGGTTTTTAATATTGCAGATCAAAATGCTGAAAACACATTCACAAATTAGTACTCCCTTATGATACCCATGTGTATGTTAAAGTGTTGAAAGTAAGTTTGAAAACCTCAAATTGTCCATAAGAATATAACATCAAACTCAAGCTGAAAAAAGTGATCCTGTTTATCCAGTCCCCTCATCTGTACTCTCTGTACTGAAAACAGATACTTCTATTGCTGACATTAAAATTGTCAGCACTTTGAGATAGCCTTTCCATAATGAGGATACAAAATAAATCACCAGCATTTTATCATAGAGGCAGTTTCCTTTTCCTGTGTATTTTTTTCCTGTGTGAATGGGTGTGTGTGTTTGCGTGTTGGAATTTTCAGATTTGCATTTCAAAATTAACAAACTCTTCTCTACATGTAAGTATAAAGCATTTGCCTTCATAAATGTTTTCTATTTTGAAGCCTATTATGCAATGAGAACAAAAAATATTTAACTGGGGAGGCCTCATAAATTCATACAAAGTATGGTAGAGGCATTGTTAAAGAAACCGCTGCAGGTGTTTTGGAGTTCCATCAGACAGCTGCTGCATTTGAAACATCATGGTATTTTGGTGTTCTCTCAAAATACAGTTAAGATTCTGTTTCATTTACATTATCAGAAGTTTTAGAAGTTTGAATCAAAGCTGAAGCTATCATATTCAGCAGTAGATGTGTATTTTATGAGAGTTCTAATTATAGTTCCATTATTAAAAACTAGGTTACAATATGTTCCGGTGCTATCATTATGTACACCCTGCAGAACCTCATTATTTTATAAATAAGTTTCTTTTGAGGACAAAGAAAATCTGTTACTGAATAAAGTATTAAAATTAATATGTTCCGTGTGTTTCAATTCACTTTGACTTTCAAGATACTGCTTGCCATTTAGACGGTAAACCAATAAGGTATCACTAAAGAAAATAATATATATTGTATACCATTAAAACAGGAAAAACACAAAGGTCTCTTGGATTCTATTCTCCAATTTCTCCTATGCCTGTGAATTACAAAGTATCTTGTCTCACAAACATTAACATCCAACTTTTGGCCTATCTTTCTGAAACAATGACAACTTGCTTATTTAGATGAGTGATATACTGCTTTTCCAAAGCTGAGATTTTCTATATAGCCCACTTTCTCGTTATTAAGAAAAAGAGTAGAAATTAGAGAGAAACTGCTTTTCTTGAGAAGCTGTTAGAGACCTGCAACTGCATTTTTTTTCCCAATTTTCATCTTAAAGCATTCCACTCAACATGCAAACAGAAGTTTTACAAGAGATGTGGATTCACCCACATCTTGCTGACAGTTCTAGGTGCCCTTTCCTAGGCTTCAGTGGAAGTTCAGATTGGATATTAAGAAAAAAATTCTTCTCTGAAAGAGTGGTCAGGTGCTGGAATGGTCTGTCCAAGGAGATGATTGAGTCATATTGTTCCTGGAGGTGTTCAAACATTCACATGTCATACTGAAGGACAGTTTAGTGGAGAAATATGGAGGTAGGACTATATGATCTTGGAAATCTTCACCAGCCACGGTGATCCTATGATTTTTTGGTAGCACTTCAGAGAGTTGTTAGGGTCTACACATCACAGGCAGAAAAGTGTCATGATGTTACAGTTGAGATTTCGTTACGAATCTGTCATGTTACAGACTTGATTCCTTAGCTTTGGCTTAATTGCTGAACTCAGATCTTCTGAGTTTAAAGGTATCTACACATACTCCAACTGCAGTGTCACAGCACACATGGCCAGAAAAAGAACTGCTGCAACCCTCTGGATCTATGACTTGAACAGATGGAATCTTTTTTCCCCTACAATTGGTCAGTATACATGTTGGTTCTTAGGGTATCCTAATTTTTATATTAGAAAAATATTTTCAACAATTTACTGTTATTTACATTTACATTACCAGTCATGTGACTGCAGTTTATAAACATGAATATTTTCAAAGCTTACTGTAAGAATAAAAGTAGTAGCACTGACAGTCTGTAGATACCGAGTTTCTAGGAAAGGAACACACTTTTTGGAGTAGCATTCCTTTGTATCACAAACTCAACATAAATTAAAATATAGAACATTCACAAAGTTTTTACTTTCACTCCAGAAGTAGGGTTGTTTTTTGTTGTTTTTTTGTTTGTTTGTTTTGGGGGACCGAGGGGGCCCTGTAGGGAATAAGGTTTGTGAATTACATTAAAACAATTTAATTCAACTCAAAATATTTTCCAACTGATTAACAACCTGGATTTCACCAGTCATGTATAAGAGAGATGGATTACCAACATAATATGTTCCTGCGTCTGAATTCAGAGCCCTCAGGTCACCTTTAAGACAGCATCTCTGCTACCACATGGAAGAAGGGAATGCAAACTAATTCTACTTTTACAAAGTTAACAATGATGAGAAATCATTAACCAGGAATAGCCTGCTAACTGAAATCAATTCCCCAGTTAAAAACAGAGATAGATATGAATAACTGAAAACAGGTCATAAGAAAAAGGGGTTATAAACTGTAGGATTTCTAATGAAGATCTACTTTGTTGCTTTGAAGACTACGTTTCCCAGGACATACTGGTCACTAAAAGAGTGAGAAATACAATGCCTAAACACTGAGTAGCTATTGTCCATGACCCCTTACATCGCAGCAGAACAGAATCAGGGACTTGTCTATTCTTGTCCTGAAAATCCTAGCTAGAAATAAAGTCACGTGGTATGTGACTGCAGTGAGAAGCAAACCATATTTTCTGCATGTTTACCATGCAGGCAACCAGGAGGTATTGAGCGTACCAGACACAGATTACTAAACATTTCAGACTAACTGTCTTGAAACTTTTCTGGTGTTCCATACATACATCTTTTTATTTTTTATTTTTTTTTTTTAAATGAGAGTGATCTGTCCAAGATTTAAAAATCAAGGTGTTGTTCCCTGCCCTCTCCCCAACCCCCCCCTGGTTCTGATTGCTGGAATAAAAAGACTGACTCGAAAATACAGGTGATGCATGAGACAGAGTAAAACTCAAACCATACTGTTTAGGAGGTTTTCCTTATAGTCCAAATAAAGTATTCCTCCGAGATGTTGATTAACTCGTGTTCAAATACAACTATAAATACTATTTATGGAAGCGGAGTGAGAGGTAGCTAAAATATCATTTACGTACACTCCAATGAACTAGAATTGGAGAAAATACATCTGGATCATTCAGACTACTGGATCTAACATCTGCTCATAGGTCATAATTTCACCATAAGCTTGTTCTTCCTGCACTTGGTCTTTTTTCCCCTCAGTAATTACAGGCTTTAATACTTCATAAAACAAGAGTTTATGAGCCAGCAACACTTAAAGAAAATTGTATTTTCTTCTGGTATAGAAGCAACAGTTAGTATTCTGTGATCACTTGTGTGATCGTGAGGAAGCCTAACAGGCAATAAATTTCAAGTTAGGTTACATTAGATGACTGCTTCTAGGGCTATTTCTTTGTATGTAGAAGACTGAGATAGTACATTATTCAAGCTAAAGTCTCACTCTTGCCAAGTAAAATAAAATAATTACATCTTGCACCCTCTGTCAAGCACTTCCATTATCCCAGACTAATAATTTTTTCTTTTTCCCTTTTCAATAGCATTATGTTGGTGACTCATTTTGTTTGTCATTCAACACATTTCTCAGAGCTCTTCTATACTTTATTATTGCCAGCCCAGTTACTCCCCCTTTTGTATGCATACATTTGACTCCTGTCCTAAATACAATACTTCACATTTGTCTCATAATTCACTGATCGATGTGAGGGCTGTATTTCATCCTGATCCATTCCTCCAAACTGCCGGACATCTCTGCTATAAACTTGCTGAACACAAACGTGTGCTGTCTAAATCACTTAAGTCACTGTTAGGAAATACTCCAAGCCACAGAAAAGTTGTGTGGGACTCCTCGTTTCACTGCACCACTTCTGGGCATGTTATTCAAAATCACAGTGGTTATATTCACATTATCTTTATTCTCATTTTTAATGAGAAGAATCAGGTGAGACCTAATAAAAAGCTAGACTAAACACAAAATATACCACAGCTACTAATTCATTATTCCCTATTGCCAATTATTACCTAGCAGATAAAATTACAGATTATGAGGTTGACTTATTTTATTACTGGAAAAAACAATTCAGTAATTATCTGCCAGAACCTTCAAAAAGATTTAATCAAATTAATAGCTTCAGCTCAGTTTTTACTGGGTATTAAAGGTAAAACTATTGTATACTGCCAAAGGAAGAGGGAGCTTCTTCAGTGAGTCTTCCTTCTCACCCCTCCTACCCCACTCCCCCAAACTTTAATGTTCTCTATGAGTTCACAAAATGTAACTTTTAATATAATATAATTGACTTTGACCATTTGCTGACTTGATTACAAATCTTATCTTTGACCTTGCTCCTTTCCAACTCATCCGGCTTTGTTAAATTTGTTTGAAACTACAGACCAGAAGAGACAGGCCCAGCAGAAGAAACTCCTCAGTACATTAGGAATATAACAACAGAATCCAACAAAAAAGTATCTGTGTAACTAGTTTGAGATTTGAGAACAGGCAAAATAAATCTATGCAGAAAGTTATTTGAGAAGAGGATATCTTCTTGCATTTCAATTCCTATAGAAATAATAGGAAATAAAACTTGAATGTTTTTAAATAGTCAGCTGTACTCAGCAATACCTGAAACATGTCATCACCTTGAAAAAATAAGCCTCAGTGGAGGAATTTACAAATATACAAAGCATATTTTGATTTCTAAATAATGATTTAAAAAATTACCTTAGCAAACTGTGCATTTATCCATTTTGTGAATGTTTTCTTTTGAACATCTTCCCGTTCATCTGTCAGAGGAAAGTAAAGCACATATTAGAATGATTCAACAAAACATGACGATATTACTGATTTAAAGCTTTAATCTTGGTTTGTAATAAAGCTACCAAAAATAATTTAAACTCATTCAGGGTGCCTGTCTGGATGCATTCTGTCCCTTATATTTTTAAAAGCTTACAGGTGCCTTTATAGTCATTGGTTCTGAGGCCTATATCCCTGACTCATCTCATCCGATCAGAAGCATGTTTTCTCTCTGAGAGATAACATGCTGCAGTTAGGACCTGAACTGTTGCTTTTAAACCAAAAGAGTGGAGATTTGGGTTACATGTTAGAAGGAAATTCTTTCCCCAGAGGGTGGTGAGGCTCTGGGACAGCTGCCCACAGAAGCTGTGGCCCCATCCCTGGCCAGGCTGGATGGGCCCTGGGCAAGCTGAGCTGATGGAGGAAGGGCTTGGAGCTGGGTGGACCTTAAGGTCCCTTCAACTTAAGCTATTTGAACAGGATACCTAGAATTGTAATAGAACACACACAGTGATTGCAGCAACAGGAAACTGTTCTACTGCACTTAATGAAAAGTACTTAAAATAACAAGTTTCTGTTCATATCTTCAGATTTCTCTGTGAAGTGGAGCCTCCTGGATCACGATGACATGTCTCCAGTGGCAGCCCCTACCATCTCTTCACTTTTTTTTTTTTTAAATAGGTTACTTCCCCATTATGATTTGTTAAATATTTTCTTTCAAGTGGAAATAAAACAAAAACAAACAAGGACACATTTGTTCAGCCATGCAAGTATCAGACCTAGATTCTATTGGTATCTAAATCATGAGTACAGATACAGAATGGAACTGGACAGACAGATACAATTCAGATGTATTTTACGTAGAGAAATAAAGATGCTTTAACCATAGAACCTTGTAAGCAGTTGCTCAGAAACATTAGACAACATTTGTGGAATAAAACAAAAAGATAGACCTCTTTGGATGACGATGTCAAAACAAACTAAAAGGGCATAATTTTAAGAAGGCAGCAGAATGCTTATACTAAAACAAAGCTCACTCAGAGCTATCTGTCTTCTGCTTTACAGTAAAATTCTGTACACTTCTTAAATAAAAAGGGATATTCAACTCCCATATGAGATGTTCAGCAATTAATAACTTTAATGGATTCAGATGGATTTGAAAGACTGGTATGGATGAGCCACATGAGAAATGTGCAGCATTAATAATGCACTTTGCTTTCCCTCCCCCTGCTCCTCCAAGGAGACAAGTCAAGACAAATACATCTTTTCTTAAAAAGTCACCTCAATAGCAGACATTAAAAGTGTCTTTTTCAAGACTGTTTTCCTTTTGCAATAATTCAATATAATTGTGAGAAAAATAATACCACAGCTGGTATTTCGTAATCAAAGTCTTCATACTGGATAGAGCAGATTGCTATCAGAGGTTCAGGAGTAAAAAGATTTACAATGCTATGATATTACTAGAAACATTCATAATAGCTGGGCAATATACGTGTTCTGCAACTAATGTTAGTGAGTGTTGGCTACAATGAGCTTTCTCGAGTGCTACTGCTATCTATCCCTAATAATGCTTCTTGCTTCACCAGGAAGCATCAAGACATGAAGGAGATCCAATGCTTTTGGTAATTAATGATGCTAAAGCTGTTAAAATTATGTTTTTTACTTGCAGGCGTCTCTATTTTCAAGTAAAATGTTTATAATACAGATTTTGACTTCTTTCAACCATTTGCTAGAACCCATTAGCAGAAGATGGGATAAAGAAGATACATTTTACTGGTGAAACATACACATTGAATCTGATGCTGTATACAAACTTCTTGAACAACTTCATATAAACTATTTCACATGAATAGCTATTTCTGCTTAATAATCTCTAATAAAAAAAAAAAAAAAAGAAAAAAAGAGAGACCATAAAAGGAGGTAAAAGAATATGTGGAATTAACAGATAAAAGGAGAGACAGAAATGCCTACATGCCTTCTAGTCACCAACTCATTTATTTTCCACCCCAGGCTACTATAGCATATTCAGTAACAGTGTGATTTCGTTTTGCTTTGTTTTTATTATTATTATTGTTGTTTTTTAAATCACTTTCCCAAAAGGATCTATGCCAGAGAATGAACTCCTAATCACCAATTAATTTATGTTCATTGTGCTAATAAAAAAGGATCTCCTGAGGAAAAAGAGAGCTACACACAAAATTAGAATATTTGAAACTTTGAAAAATTTCAGGCAATTCTCTGCTACCTTCGCAAACACAAATCTCTTCCATTGCAGTTCTTTTATGGAAGTAATTTCAAGCACTTGTGCAAGCACCTCTAGACGCTTGCACTGACAAGTTTATGTAACATACTAATCTGATAGTGACAGCCTCCTAATCTAAAACAGAGCCCATCTTAGTGTCCTGCATGATTTCCCTACAATAAGCAAGATTCTGTTTCCTCAAAAAACAGAAAATAAAATCCAGAACCAGAAAAACCCACAATGGTCTCCTAGCACAGATTTACAGACATAATACTAGTGGAAGCTAAATGACATTTGTCTGGGTGCTGTACAGTGCCAAGAACACTCAGCTGCTGCTTTCATATCATATTGCTGTGCCTGTAACAGATCCTTCAGCACCCCACCTACACCCTTGTGTTTTTACTTTGAGGCAATAGGAATAATCAAGAGGCCAGGAAGGTAATTCTTTCAACTGCCCAAAGATATACTATGTTTACTTCTTTTATTTCAAGGGGGAAGAATTACAGGTAAATCTAAACTTGAAACATGGTGCGGATCGCACATACTCTTACTGAAGTAACACTGCTATCATTTACCACAGTAAATATGTTTTCCTCAAAATGCTGGGCCTTGACTGGAAGGCAAACAGACCCTTTTTTTCCTGTATCTTATCATCCAAGATAACAAACACACTGAGATCTATAGAAGGCCTCCTTTAATGTCAGAATAAAAGATACTGACCTATGAGAATTATGTGCTTTATTTGTGCTATAGCATCTTTTACCTCTGCATAGAAATTGTTTTAACTAGAATACATTCACAAAGGGATCTTACAGTTCTGATGCATTTCTGGTAGTATGAGCATCCAGCTTTGTAACTGCGACTATAAGCCTCTTGAATTAGCTAACTCCACATTTGACTTTAAAAGTATTATTCCAGGCTAGAGTTCATAGAAAATTATGACTAGGAATGAAAGCGCGGTATTAATGGAGTTAATCATCTCACAAAGGCCATTTCTAAGATTTAATCAGGTGACAAGGCTAATACGAATAAGTGGTACACCAAAGAATGCTTAGCAACACACAATCAGGATTCAACAGAACAAAATGCTGTTACTAATGGCCAGCAGATACCAGACAAATTTCTCAGTTACATAATAAACTATTTCATGTTTGCAACCCACTGTCCAAATGAAATTCCTTTTTATTTTCCACCAAAAAACAAGCATTATGCTGCCATTCCTTGATCTTTACAAAATGACCTCACCTCAAATACCACCTAACACATTAAGTAAAAAACGGCAACAGGAAAAAAGTAATAATCTGATATACTACAAAGACTACCCAGAAAGCAAACAGCAGTATTAATACAAAACCCACAGCTTTTAATTATGTGGGCTGACAACCAGTGAGAGGATTTTATATGGACTAAATTGACAACACATACAGACAGTATGTGTGTATATATATATATATATGTGTGTGTGTGTGTGCGTGTGTATGTGTGTGTGGGCGTGTGTATCATAAAAATAGAATGATGTACATGAGCCATTTTCCCCGTGAAAAACCTGGAGCATTGGTTAAGAATCTTCCACTATTTGGCACATCCATTCCTACATGGTTGGAGAATCTTCAGTCCCTCTTACTCTTCAAGCAATGAATAAATAGCACTTTCAACAGTGCGGTTGAGGCTGCAAGGCACCTCTGGGGGTTGTCTGGTCCAACCTCCTTATCAGGCAGGGCCACTTGGAGCAGGCTACCCAGGGCAACTTGAATCAGTTTTTGATCATCTCCAAGGATGGAGTCTCCACAGCCTCTCCTACTACATACTACAACACCAAGGCCTTGCCTTTTCTATCATCTGCCTTCTGCCTTTCACAGACGCAGACAGGGGGTGGTTCTGATGCAAGTGGCTTAGAAATCACTCTCAAAAATAAGCACAACCCATTTGTAGAATCCATTTTTCAAAGGTAGAAGACTTTGAAGAAAAGTGAGCTGGCACCTCAGGAATATGGGAAATGAGCTGTATCTTCACATTAAATTTTTTAATTTGAAATAAGCAAATAATCATTTTCTTTAATATAATGATAAAGAGAATACGTAAAATGAATGGAATATTCAAATAACTGCAGAGACAATTAAAGGAACCTAGCTTTTGTCACAAAAGACTTCATGCTGTCTTCAGCAAGTAGCTCCACCACAGTTTGGAAAACAAGAAAGCAAAAAGACAACATCTTACTCTCTTAATCATTGTTGCTTCTAGCTGTGTTAAACAATAATTAAGTAATTATGTTTGACCACCAGGAACAATCAAATAAGAAGAAAAAAGATAAAGGGAAAAGGATTTTTCCCATATATGAGCTGAAAGCTGTTAAGCAATGGTATTAAGGCAGGTGACAATTCCTTTATTGGTCAACTGCATGTTCGTCTGAACACCACACTTTAGCAAGTAAAACCACCAAAATTAATATTTTATTTTCTAGCAGTCAAACAATGCAGATTTAGAGAAGACCAGGATTTGCTTCAGTGAGTGGAAGTGAATACCAGCAACAACAGAGCACCGGGAACAAAAAAGGCCATACAGTCACATCATTGATACTCTGCCTCTATCAATTCACTATTCTTAGTGATTTCCAGCACATTGTTACAATACTCTACCAGTTACTACAACTGCTGAGAAATGTTCCTTTACCATTCTTGCTTATCTGAGGAGGAAAGAAGAAATCAATGCAATACAATGACTGAATGCTATTTGAGTGCCCTAGCTTTGATTTTCAGTCAGTGAGGTCACTCAAGACATTCACAAGCTGACAGGAAATACAATAGACTGCTTTCACAGACAGCCAATAATTTTAAGTCTATTGCTTATGTAATACAATATGCAACATGCAATTCATCGTCCACCTGTCATAAATATACTGATGAGAAGTATGTTAACTTTATTCAAATACTGTTAAAGCTCTCTGCTCCTTATGCTACCCCTGAGATTCTACTGCAAAACCTGAGTCAAATGAATCTATTCAAAAGCTCAGCACAAATGGCAGACTTCAGCATTCAGAATACTAAAAAAAAAAAAAAAAAAAAAAAAAAAGTACTACTAAATTCTTCCAAAATAGCATAACATTTTGAGGATGTTTGGTAAAGATTCAAAGCAAATTTAAGAATAGGAGGATGGGGTATAACATACCAAAAACATTTAATCTGAAGTCTGTTCCCCCCTTCTGCTTCCTGAGATACAGGAGTACACAGGTGGGGATTGCATTTGCTGCACAGAAGACAGAAGGGTGAACAGCTACGAACAACCTGCTGCATTTCTACTGACGCCACAGGCTCAGACTGAATTCCAGACGGAGAAAGCTCCTTATGTTTCTCATTTTATTGTTAGCCTGAACTGTTCTCTCATCATAAATGCTTAAGTTAAAAAAAAAAAAAAAAGGAAAAAAAAAAAAAAAGCTTCTTGATTTTTCTCCCTTCTTTTCATTCATTAGAGCATTACAGCTGTCTCTAGAACATTCCTGTTCTTCTCACCTAACTTAGCTTTATTAGTTATTGAGGAAAAAGCATGGAATGCTTTTGAGGACTGGTAAAGAACTAAGAGTGTAGAAAAAAAGCAGGAATGGGAAAGAAAAAAAGAATATTACAGTGAGTGACACTGTGGTAGGGAAGGAAAGGAAAGAAAACAATGACAAGAAGAGAAAGTAGTGGACTGAGATGGAAGACAAATAGGAAGATGAAGGAACAGGCACACATCTTCCTGGGTTTGGGGGAAGAAATGGAAAACAAATTATGTGAAAGAAGAAACAAAGGTAGGATGGAAAAAGATGACAAGTCCTTTCTAGACTGAGAAAGGCATAAGGCATTGATACTGCTGTGATACTGCTTGCATACAACACTGGACATACAGTTGAATGTTCATACAAAGGGAAGCTGTAGATTTGCACAAAAGCACCATCAAAGCAGTGTAGTGTGATCTGCCATCCCAGGTCATTAACCACATAGTACAAGAGGAAAAAAAAGATTTGACTAGGACTCAAAAATATCGGGATAATGCAAACAACATGCATACAAACACTAAAACCATAATGGGTAGCTGTGAGATGTACACATAATCTAGGTTTAAACAAATTCACGTAATTTGCTGCATGTTTGTTAAAAAGAATTAAAACTGCTTTATTTCATAATTCTCTCTCAAACAAATCGCAGCAGGTGCAACTCTCAGGACAAAAGCTAAAGCACATTTCCAATGGAGTTCAAAACTAAAAAGCAAAAAAAAAAAAAAACACCGCCCCAAAAAACCTACAGAATTCCAGTTCACATTTGCAGAACATTTCACGTAGCCATAACATAGACATTCAACTCTGATTCACACAGTGGTAACAGTATCCCCAGCAGTGGGCCTTGCCTTCCTCTTGTCTACCACACACAAACCTAATTTGGGAACTGACTGTATCTCACTGTATCTGTACAGTGCATTTGGCCCAGAAGGAAGAAGCAGAGTTAAAATAACAAGGAGAAACCTTCACAAGTGTCTCCATAGGGTGGTTGTACTCTTCCTGCTGGCTGACTGCTATATGGGGTACCTTTTAACTTAGCTGCACAGGCTGCAAAATAATGTAAATGGGTTGAAAAAAAAAAAAAAAAACACCAACACTTCCCAACTTTATCCCTAAAAACCTCTCAAATACTTTTCTCATTTTGCATAGGAGAAAAATACTTAAAGAAGTCTCTGATTTCAGATCTTGTCATCAGCAGTACAAGGACATGAGAAGGGAAAGACAGCTCATTTCTTCTCCCACTGACTCGTAGCAGCATGCTGCCTGTCAGGACACCAGCCTCAAATGCTGGCAACCCAGCTTTGTCTTAGGCTCTTATAATAAGGACATTAACCAGTTTTGAACAACAGTTCATCAAAAATACTGCAGTCTCCTAGTTATGGATATTTTTGCAAACACAAGCTTTGCTGGTTTCCCTTATTGGTTTCTATTTATTCTTTTTTAACTTGTGATATTTTGGATTCAGCAAATTTTTCTGAAAGGGGAAAAAAGCACTTCTCAGATGCAACCTAAACATCTCTCAATATATCTGAATTCTCCATAGAAGATCTATCATTTCTCAAAATTGAAGAACAAAACTAACCCTCTTGTTGGTGCTTGGAAGCAGTGAAATTTCTCCTGGTAAGTCCTTTGCAATACCAGGCAAAGAGTCATTAGGAATATCAATAATCATACATAGGAAGACTCACCCAACTCATGATAGGGTCTCTAGATATAGAACACTCCTTCTCAGGAAGTAGCCTTCATCCTGGAGGTGTTCTCCTTTTGGAGGCTAGCCCCAATATGAGCCCAAGGTCATGTGGGAAGAACAGGTGAACTGCTTGCATCTGTGCTTCCTGGGTCAGCCACCCCTTCACCAGGTGTTCAATCATCAGATCAGACCATGACATGTCAGCTCCCTTACACACTTCTCTACCTGAGAAGCGAGATGGTGCTCACTAGGGAAGGGGTAAATCTTACAGAAAGTTATATTTCTGTGTAAACATGTAATTATTTATTTGAATACTCAGCTTTGTATGAGCAGTATCCCCTTTTTCAATGTCACATACATATTGCCAAACCAAAACTAGGCCTATTATTATACAGAACCACGTGCTATTTGAACATTATACCATCACTACAACAATATTTTCTGAATGCTGTAGATGATATTTCATACCCTAAAATAAGGATATATATTTGCATTCATTCAGAACTTGTGATGGTTAGAAATGAAGTGAAACAAAACCGAATGCTATGAATGAACCAACTGAATCCACTGTAGTTCAATGGAACTTCCAGAATGTGGTCTGATGTGACTATATTACAAACTTGTTGCTAGTCAGGTACCAATTAAGTTATGTTGCCAGTACAGCTGAGTGCCTTGAAAAAATACTACTAATAATAGTGATCTAAAAGCATGCATAAGTTCTTTCACTGCTGTAAATTGTATAAAAATAATTAAAAATTCACTGAAGAAAATTTGGAGGTTACCAACTTAACCAAAAATTGAAAGAAAAATGAAAGAAAGTAAAGGCTCCTAATAGATTATAACATCATCTTGCCAAATAAGTATTTTGGGAAAAATGTGTTACTATTTCTATTTTAATGGATTGCTGTGAATAAAAAACTTAATTTGTTTCTTCTTACTGATTAGGCACAAGTTTGACTTGATAATCCCTATAGGTCTCTTCCTACTCAGGATATTCTGTGAGAAGTTAAGTGCTTCTGAAAATCTTCACTTGCAAACAGGCTTCCCACACCTCTCACATCCTTGAATCGTTGGGCAGGAGTTGGGAGAGCAGAACTCCTCCCAGCTGTAAGAGCAGAGCAGCCACCTGAGACTGAATGTGTGGAAGTTGGATAACATGCCTCTTAGGTCCTGAAGGAACTGGCTGATGTATTTTTCAAGCCACTCTCCATATTTGAAAAGTCATGGCTGTCAGACTGTTTTCATATTCCCCAGTGACTGGAAAACAGGAAACATCACTCCCATTTTTAAGAAAGGGAAAAGACAGACCCAGGAACTACGAGTCAATAAGCCTCATGTCTGTACCTTGGAGACCATAAGGCATATCTTTCTGGAAGAGATATTAAGGCACATGCTAAAGAAGGAGGTCATCAGAGACTTCTAGCATGGCTTCACAGAGGGCAGATTGTGCCTGACCAATACGGTGGCCTCCTATGATGGAGTGACAGCATTGGTAGAGAAAGGAAGTGCAAGTGATGTCATCTGCCTGAACTTGTGCAAGGTCTTTGAAATGGTCACACTCCATCTCAAAATGGGAGAGATATGGATTTGAAGACTGCATCGTTTGGTGGATAAAGATTTGGCTGGACAGTTGCAGCCAGAGGGTTGCTGTCAGTTGCTCCATGGCCAGGTGGAAGATAGTCATGGGTGGCACCCCTCAGCGGTCCATCTTGGGATCAATGCTCTTCAACATCTTTATCAATAAACCTAGACAATTACGCTATTCTCCACATGGATTTACTACTACTGTTACACCAAAAACAAATTTTGACACAGCAGACAAGCAGCAATTTTCACCACAGGCCTCTCATCCCTGAAGCAGCAGAGGATGCCTGAGGCATGCCGGCATCACACAGAAAGAAAGCACCCACTGCTGCTCAGCACAGCTCTTGCCATTGGTCTGACTTGGATAAAAGTGAGGATTCAAAGGACTTTTGAAAACAACAGATTTTATGCGTGCAAAGGAGCGAGTGGACACAACAGACAGATTAAATAAATCTTGAATGTGTTAGTTCTGGCTTCAACTGTTCTTATTTTAAACTCTTCCACCTCTCCCCCCCCCTCCCCCCCTCCTTCTGTTAGCAAAAGAAATCAGTGTCAGCCATTTGTTTTCTTCCTCAGAGCACACGCCTAATCTCACAGGTCACTCCTGTGCAGAAAAGCCAGTCCAGTCAGGATGGTTTGACAGGACCAGTCAAGCTGCATGGCAAAGAGCAGATGCTATGGGAACCCTCACATACAGATGGCACCACGAAATTCTTACCAGTTAATGCCGAATGAATTTGTTTTGTGTACACTGCACATTTAATGACAACACCGAAATAAATGTTTTTCACCCTCAGCATCAATGATGTGAGAATTGCTGTAACTAATTCAGAGTGAAAACAGGTTCCCCCTCAACACTGCTACTATCACCAGGCCTGCTTCAAGCTAACCCCAAACTATAAATATTTGTCAGAGATGTGTGAAAAGTTACATCTGAGAAAACAGCAGCACTGGCAGATTGTGTATTTCAACAAAGTCACAAAAAATAGCATCAACTAGGAAAACACATTATTCAAAACCTGCAAACAGCTCTAGCCTTCATGCTTTTTAACCAGGCAAATTGTTACAGCAAACAAAAAATTTTTTCTCCCCTCCCCCAGTTTTTGTTTGCAGTAAGCTTGAGAGGGCAGATCACCAATCAGCTGATCAACAGACAATCCCAGAGCGAACTGACAGAGGCACTGTGTGGGTGTATTATAGCAGAAGTAGTTGTAGTCAAGGTTATGTAACTAGCTAAAATTACCCACAGTTTTCATATTCACAACATTCATGAAAAATATGCCTTTTTTTGTTTTGTTTCATTCAGAAAACAGTGTATAAACAAGCACTCTTAAAATGATTTCATATTCTAGATTCCTTCTTATTTTCAAATGCAGACAATGAAGGACAAGGCACCAAGGGTAGTAAGATTTTCTTCATGATCAAGTCAAAGCAGCATACCTCAAAATGGGAAAGTAAGAGGCCCCCAAACTTTCTGAATGGCAGACTGTCAACTCATAACAAATGAAGACGGAAGCATCAGGATTTAAAGGAGTTCATCAAGAGTCTAAAATATGACAGTCAAATCCATTTAACTGATGTAAAAACTATATTCTGCTGTCTGCTTTCAGTAAATGCCACCTAGTGATAGAGTTGCAAAGCTTAGAAGCTCTTGAATTTTCATGTATTTTCTCACACAGTTTCTGATTTACATTTAAAAAATAATAATAATAAAAAAATCAGGCATGCTTTACATAGTCACAGTCCATCAAAATTCATGTCACATGCAGAACAGAGACAAAAGAAGACAAGTTAGTAACACCTGCAGATCAACATTTGTTTCAGTGATTATTAAAATATTCATTACAAATAGCTCCATTAAGTACACAGTGGTGGCTAACGTTTATCCGCAATATTTCAAGTTCCTTTTTTTGTTTCCCTGTCAAAAGCAATTAGAGAACAGGCTGTGTAGTCTGCTTGAGTTATTGCTGTCTACTTTCTTTCATCTAGGCCAATTAGTTTGAGTCAATTTGTGCAGGCTGCCTCTAAGACACGTATCAGAAGTTCGCAATAAATGAGACTGAAGTGTTAATATGCAATTGTTTACAATACACACATCTTTTTCTTAAACTCCTCTCAGTTGGCTTTCACCTGATTATAAAAAATCTGCAAAACTTTGAAAGTTTGCTTCTTAGGACAGCTGTACAAATTAAAGGTCAGTGGTCCCTGCTTTCCACTCCCATTTTAACATTATTTGAAGTAGCCAAAGTAATGATGAATGTGTCTATATTGAAGTGGTAATTTACTTTATTCACAATAAACTATTACAGATCATATGCTGTTAGGCCTTTTAGCTTCCTCTCATCATCCCCAGAAACACGCTTCTCAAAGGAGGAAAATAAAGGATGTTCCAAGAGTAAGATAAAGCATTTCAGAAACCCCTACTGATATCAGTCAACTAGAGAATAAAGTAACAAACCCAACATAAACAACAGAAAACACTCCAGCCTAATAGAACAAAATCTAGTTCCTCTAGAACTCTCCTGATTTCACAGCTTCATTATACTACTTATGGCTCAATTGTACAAATGACAGTGAAGAAACATTTTCGGAAGTACGTAACTGAATATAATAAATTGGTAGAATAAATATGCTAATCTCATACTGCCCCACATTTGGGAAAACTGCTGCTAATAATACAGATTTCATATAAGTCTAAATATCAGCACTTGATAGAAGTCTGATATTAACTGTGATTCCCAAATGCCCCTATTACATCAAGCATCCCTGAAACTCACTGAATTTCTAGAAAGCTCACATGCAACTCTTAACACGCAGCCATAACAACTGCAGATTGCAGAAAGTTCTTCCTCCTTTTTCCCTGTGAAGTTTCTCATTTTTTTCTTTATCAGGTTATTTAGAAGTGACTGCTCAGCCCCTAAATTAAATTTACCTCCTCCCCAAAATCATTCAAACTGGAATAATTATGTGCATATTTTCTGGCGTTTTTTTTTTTTTCTTCCCTTCTTCTTGTTACTAATATATTGAAAAAATATAACAATATAAAAATCAATTTTACTTTTCATCAGGAACATGGTGGCCACCATTACAGAGAAAATGCACTTTTCACTATTTTTAAAATACAAGGCATTAAAGTTGAAATTCAGCCAAAGTTGTCCAGACCAACAGTTGTTCAAATCTTTCTTCCAGAGATTTCAGTGAGAAAAAAGTTAGAATTGCATGGAACGAGCATTGTCATCAGTAGAAATTACATCACTGTAAACAGATGAGCTCTTTAGTTAATGCACTGTGTTTGTTTGTCTATCAGTTATGTAGTGCATAAAATTGGTTTCTAGTCCAATACTTGCGTGTCAACATTCGCAGTTAGAAGTAGGCAATCTGCAATATGCAATAGATACATGAAGTAACTGAAGGTACAAAGGAATCCTGCCCTAAACACGTCCACCTGATGTTAATGTAATAATAGGCATCAGTTAAATTTGAATACTTAATCTGACTAAAGATGAGAACTTAAGTAGTCATTAGTCGTTAAGCAGTCAACATAAGTGAGAAGTAACTCATTTGCAATAGGAATATTTTTTAATCTGTGCAGATCTCATGCCCTCTCAAGTGAAACTAAGACTGTCAGGCAGCATCAGACATGAACATGTTAGATATTACCTATGTTTGCCACCTGAATGTACTGCATGCATTGATCAGGACTTCTCACTTCATACACTATTCAGAACTAGCCCCAGAGAATGATTTCATACCTACAACATTAAGGGAAGATTAAGAAATATAGTATTGATGCTATGACAGTTATGTATTACAAATATTGATTTTGATTTCAGTGTCATCTCATAAGCTTTACAGAGAGGAGTTGCATCGCCTTAAAATAAATTCAGTATAGAAAAAGAAGAAAAACATCTATTTGTCATTCTTTTTACAGCTGTTCTTTTTCAGTCTAGACAAATCAAGACAGGCGTAACATTTTGAAACATCATGAACTACGTTCGAGAAGCATATTGTCACTCTGTTCCAATGCTTCCACAACAGTAAGGAACAGTAATTTTGTTGTCAAATACCTTCTAGAGACACCTCAAGCAGACCACAGGTACTGAGGTCACATCAACCCTAACAGAGAAACGGAAATGAATACTTATTGGAATTCAAGCTTTGGTTTCTAGTTTAGAGGACGCTTAGAACGTCCCAACTGAAAACATTCAGAACTGCACACAAGAGAAAAAACAAAATCCTGCAAAGAAACAAAGGGAAAGGAAAAAAAAAACAAAAAACAACAACAACAACAAAAAAACATCCTCAAGATGGACAGCCTCTAGAAACCCAAACCAGACCTAGCTTTTTTGAAAGTAAACTTGGACATATGTAGGTCACTTTGAAAGTAATGCCTTCTATGTATTTCCATGGAAACCACAACAGAAACTATTTGATAGAGCAAATTTTCAGCTAAAAACAGTATTTTTCAACGTAGTAACTACCACGAGCTCTGCATTTTCACCAGCGATGAACAAGAGCACGCATGCCGCACTTGTAAAAATCTGCATCAGTGGAGATGACCCACTGTCAGCGTCACCACTGCTGAAATACACCACCCACTGCATCACTGGGCTCACATCTACTAGTTGGTCTCCACAAACATTCAACTGTCAATATATGTCAGTGGCTGTCATTTCTCTACATGGAGGAATTCAGTGACATACCTTTGCTTTATCCACATTTCCATGTCAGACTACCACTGTCAAACAGCCCTTCTACTGCCATCTGTTGCACAGAAACAAAACAGAATACTGGCAGGAAGGGTCAGCGTCCCCTGCCATACTACCAATATTCACCTCCAATGCTGTGGGCCAACGTAACAGAATAGGAGTCATTACTTTTGAATCAGCCCTCATATATTAGAATTTAGAGAGCAAATGTATTGGAGTCTAACAGTTTCCTTCTACTGGGGACATCTTCCAAGATAACTTGCAAATTTCTTCAATTTATGACACGTAAGATGACATCATTAACAAAAAAAGTAAGTGGAGAGTATGTGTTGTCATGGAGTTTTCATCCCTCTGGAAAGATCCAGAATGAACATTTAATTACACAACAACAAAACAAGATAAGGATGAGAATGCTACACAATGCACAGACATGGTAAATAATTCAGTTTTCTACAAAGTCTTTGACAGGGCTTCTGCTTTACAAGCAATCAGAATTATCAACTAGAATTATAAGCACAAGCAAGGGATCTAATTCTAACTGCATTTGTATTCCACTCAGTAACTTTTCAAAATGATCAGTCTAATGCAGAAGCTTCTTAGTAGGAATATGCCAGAAGTCATATTTTAAATAGAAATCCAAATATGTGTTAGGCAAATGTGAAAATATATGGATAGCTCATTGGGAGAGGAAATGAGTATTCATCTCCAGAAACTATTGATAAAAGCTCAACCAAAAGGCCGAGACCATTACACTTTAGCTACTAGATTAGCTAAAGCTACAACTCGCTGACTATCGAAGACACACAAACTTCAGAATAATTAAAAAGTAAACTTAGTACAAAAAGTGAATTCCAGACAAATCACATGCTTCACTTATTATTTTCCCATTCTCTAGCAATTCAATTCCATAATCTCAAACAACTCTACCAATCTGAATGAAGTTCACCCATGCAAAAATGGAGATAAGAACACAGCAAGTTCAGACAGCACTACTCATCAAAGCAGTTCATCGTGTCCATCATTCAGAGAATCTATTTCTCTTTGCCCTACCCATACAGAATCTAATCCCTATTTCTTTTTAAGATGCCCTTGTAATATGAAAATAATAAACCTCCCTGTGTGCTCTTTATTTTAGGTTTTCACACGCAAAATTTGAATCTGGTTGTACTTTTCCCACACGGTTCACTCTTGCACTGAGGTACTCCTGAACAAACAAAAGCCTCAGGTAAAAGTGTAGAAGGATTAACAATCACCTAAATAATGACGGAAAGGTGTTCACGTGGATCTAAAAACAATTATTCCTCGTAAATCCTTAGCATCAGACCTGACTAACAACTGACATCCAGAAGCTGAAAGGTATTATAGTATAAAGGATTTCTATTTCATACTATTGCTAGACCTCCAGGTCAAGTTAGTGCAAATCAGGAGTTGACTTCTGTATTTTGCTCTTCTTAGAGTTCTATGATCCTTTCACTCAACTCATAAAAGAAGTGTTCTGTGGGAAAAAAAAACAACAAAACAAAACAAAAAAAAAACCCACAACCAAAAAAAGCAGTACATACCTGAGAATTTTAAGAAGTGAGGAAGTAGCTGGCTATTCTGATAATAATTGCAGTGCCTAGCCACTAATTTAGCAATCACACAAATAATGCCTATGTTATTTTGGTATTTCTACAAGTGTAATTGGCAGGTATTCTTCATCAAGATCATCAGCTTGATGACAATGACACATGGAGGTTAAATTCCCTGGATATCTAATTAGTCATCAAAAGCAATGCTTCTGTGACATTCAGGCTTCACCAACAACACAGCAGAATTCAGGGAGTTGTAACCAAATATTAGTTTTGGAAATTAAAGATACTGCTATTTTCATAATGGAACAAGTAGAATATCAGGCTGCAGTCAGCTAGAGCAGTGAGTGACATGGTGAGGATTTCTAATAAAAAACAGCTTACAGAGGCCACATTGACATGACTGTCACGTTTCTATGGATGCAAATAGTACCAACTTCTCCATCTTTATTTTATTAAGTAAGAAAGGAACTGAAGTGTACTTCATTTTTCCTCAATTTATAATTCAGTCTAAGATGGAAAAAGAATTTAGGAAATATTAACTTAATATGGAAAGTTATATAAGCCTACATTCTAACAAGTCTACTGTTCCTAAAAAAAAAAATCCTTTTTCTTTTGTTCTCCTCTTCAAAATACACACAAATGTAATACTTAAACATAAGAACAAAGAATAGATAACTTCTAAATTGTGTTTGTTCTCATAATTGGGCATACAAATATTCTGTAATATAAAAAAAATACGTATTTGCCTCCTGTTAGGTGTTATACATCATAAAAGAAAGACCGTAACACAGATTGAACATCTGTACTGAACAATGTGAGCCTGCCTACTAATTTATTACATGGAAAGAATTTAATTATCATTTCCCTCTTCCCCATAAAGATTGACATGGTCATTAGAAAATAACAGTTCTAAGAGCAAATATATTGGAAAAGAACTATTCATTTTAGCAAGGGGAAGATCAGTTTACAGAAGCAATATAAATGCAAAATTTAAAACGAATGATGTTGCTTAAAGTATTGTCAAAAAACAATTAGGGAATTATGCTGTTAGTTAAAAGTGTTATTACACTAAATGGAACTACACAACGCTTCAGTATTGTCTCTCCGTAAGTGATTTAACACAGTGAGATTAAGTTATGAAATAGTTGAAACAAAGAGTTTTTAAATCTTTCTAGACAATTAGATGAGTAGCTAAGATTTTCAGATTCACTGTAAACAGGAACAATTAGCCAGAAAAAAATACAAGCAATTAGTTATTCATGTTTTTATTAGCTGACCACTCTTTGCATACTTTAAGCACTTTTCACTGTCATCGTTTTTTCTATGTAAAACTCATGCAAAAATATGAGCTTGACTTAAATGATGCTTACAAAATAGACAACAATCAAGCCACATTACAATTTGTTACCAGAACTTAAGTATTTTAAAAGTTGAAAATGTGTATAGTTCTAGTACCAGAAATAGCTAAATTCATCTTCCTTTTAGCTGCTCAATTGTGTAAATGTCTGAGACATTGCAGAGAGACATTCCTCACAACACCCTCATCAGAGTGTTGGCCTCAGTTAGAACACGTTCTGCATTTTGGTTGCAAAAAGCTAAGTGTTGCATGTTGCATGCATTGCATGAGCAGTTTTTTTTATTTTTTATTTTTCTATTTTTTTAAGAAAAGAAAATTACTTTTTCTGTTTCACAGAAATGTGGCAAATAGGTCTCTCTCCTAACCAGAAAGTGGGGAATAAGCAATGACATCACTTGAAACAGTGTACATGACTGGATTACCAAGTGTCATTAGTGAGGATTTCAGTCTTGGTAACTTAATTAACACAGACTGAAATTACTGCAGCAAGTATAATACCAATGCTAAGAAAAAAATAAAAAACAACACAAATCATGGAATTGTAGCCAACTATCAGTATGTTAATCTTATTAGTTTTCTCAAATGTTCTATGTAAGCAGATATCTAAAAAATAATTTCACACATACAGATGGATTTAATGATATAGCTTTAAACTAATAAAGTTTTTACTCTTGACCATCAAATATGCAGGGAGGTAGGTGACTGTCCCTCTCTACTCAGCTCTTGTGAGGCCTCATCTGGAGTACTGTGTCCAGGCCTGCAATAGGAAAGACTTGGAGCTCTTGGAGCAGGTCCAGAGGAGGGCCACTAAGATGATCAGAGGGCTGGAGCACCTCTCCTATGAGGAAAGGATGGGGGAACTGGGCTTGTTTAGCTTGGAGAAGAGAAGGCTCTGGGGAGACCTCATTGCAGCCTTCAGTACTTGAAGGGAGCTTATAAACAGGAGAGGGAACGGCTGTTTATAAGGGTGGATAGTGATAGGACAAGGGGGAATGGATTTAAACTGAAACAGGGGAGGTTTAGGTTAGATATTAGGTGGAAGTTTTTCACTCAGAGGGTGGTGACACACTGGAACAGGTTGCCCAAGGAGGCTGTGGATGCCCCATCCCTGGAGGCATTCAAGGCCAGGCTGGATGTGGCTCTGGGCAGCCTAGTCTGTTGGTTGGCAACCCTGTACATAGCAGGGGGGTTGAAACTAGGTGATCATTGTGGTCCTTTTCCCAGGCTATGATTCTATGATTCTATATCATAGCGTTCTTTGACCGATTAGGTGCGATAGAAGTAAAGTAAGCACACTTAAGCTCTTTGTATGTGTTAGTACTCAAGCACGTACAGCTCTGCATTACTGATTCACTAACATAGCTTTCCATTTACCTCTGAAAAATGGCAAATACATCCAATGATTCTTGATGACTTTTACTAAACTCTTGAAGCAAGAAGTATTTTTCCTCATTTCTAAGTATTTATGAAGAGAGTTTTCAATACTAATGATACTAAAATGAGCATTAAATGTGATTCACACTCCTTAATCCATGATTTAATCTAGGAACATAAACTTCAACCTGTATATGTAAGCACCTGTTTTTCACTTTTATACTGTACATTTGATTGCTGCTTTTTTTAATGTTATTACTAGCTGTCATCTTCACATTACAAACTGCAATTAGCCTTGATGTTTAAAGTGCATGAACCACATTTGAGAGCTGCTATATGAAGCATAGGTCACAAATTACGTCTCTCTTTTGTATACCTTTTCTATCATTATCTATTTTTTGGCAAGCAACCATTCTCAACCACAAGATAAATTACTGAATCTGCATTTTTGTGCAAACGCATATAAAAGGTATAACAGGAGAGCCATATGAATTAGTGAGCTATCAACATATATTTCAAGTAGCGAACCCCACCATTAAGGATTTTTGGGTTACTTCAGAAATGCAACTTCAGTAAGAGTTCTTTGAATACATCTGGCCATTAATCTTGTAACTTGCAATAATTCATGAATCTTTTATGCATGCACTTTATTAATAAATTTTATGTACTCATCCTGCACTACCTTTAACACTTCAAAACAGTTTTAACAGCTTTTGTTGTATTTTGCCTCACCTGCAGTGAGAGTCACTGGAAACACTGCTGGCCATACCACTTTGGGACTAGCAAATCCAAACCAACATGGACAGGGGTACAAAAGGTCTCAACATCAAAAGATGTTTAAGGTGCACACTGAACAACAGCTAGTCTACAAGCACACATCCACTTTCACTATACAAGGTGGTCTTGCAATCTGATATCTCTGCTGCTGTTTTTTTACACCATATAGTTGGAAGATGCCCAACTGCTCTGAAACTGCACCAATTATGCCACTCACCTTTTAAAAAAAACTGAAGAAAATCTGAACAGGAATATGCCAAAGCAAGAGAATAAGCCTCAAAGAAATGCCCACAAGAAAACTTTTTTTTACTTTTTTAACTGAGCAAAACTTAAAAGCAATTCAACTATCTCAAACCCAACAAACACCACAACCTTATTCTGTCTTCAACTCCTTTCAATTAGTTTATCAGTCTTTAAATCAGAGGCTGAAATTATGTGGTTCATAACACTGAGGACTTGAGTATTTTTCTATCTCATTTTTGTGTTGCTGCTTTTTTTGGTTTTTTTTTTTTTTTTTTGGTTTTTTTTTTTTTTTTTTTCCTTCCCTATCCATTATCTTTTTGGTGTAGTGGAACATTCTACACAATACAGTTATAATTCAAGCTGGGTTAGCAAACCCAGAACCTCTGGAAAAAGACCTAGATTGACTCTGTTGCCCCTATTCCCAGGTAAAACAGCTTTGCACACATCACTGCTGCTGCTGAAATATCTGCTGAAGTAGGCAGCAGCGTGGCAGTGGATCCCAGTGCTCCCTGCTGTAGCCATAATAGCCACTTATTCATTCTCATCTCAAAAAGGAAAAAATTATCCTACAGTGATGGAAGAGATATATAGAAATGATGCTGGCATTTTTGTTTTTCCATTATAAAAAAAGTTGTGGTTTTTTTTTTTTTTTTTTGTTTTTTTTTTAGTTTATAGGTTAGGAAAGGCCATCCCTCCTATTCTTTATTTCCATTATCAGTTAATAGTATAGCTAAAAAAATGACAGTGAACTGCACACGGTTGTTAATTGAATGCATGGAAACATCCCTACTGAGAAGTTGAATCTATCTATAGAATTTCCATTAAGGAAAGGACTTGCTGTGAGTAGACTTTTTTCTGCTTTTATAGGAAGTTAAAAACAGGAAGGAAAAATGTCAGCTGATCCATACGTTGCCTCATATGTCAATAAAGAGTACTACTATTACTTTCAGTTAAGAAAAAAAAAAACCTGTCCAGCCTAATATACTACATGTTTAAGTGAAGAGTTAAATATTCTAAACTCCTTACCCAGCTTAAGAAAAAATGATTAGAAAAAATAGCGACATTTCTTTACTTTCATTTTACATATAATTTTCTGTACTATTCTACTCCCTAACTATAGAGAATCAATGTATTTTGTTACAATATACTTTACCTACTAATAATTATCACAACCAGTACAAAACAAACTTATAAGATACAAGAATCGCTGCTTAGTATGGAAAGCCTAACTACTTGAAATGTGCTGGCTTACTGATAACAAAGAAAGCAACTTTTTTCATTTATGTCAGAACAGATCCAATTCAGGGGTAGGCCAGCTTGACACATCTGACTCACCATCATCTTCTCTAAGGTGTGCATACTAGATTTCAATTCAGGCTAAGTTAGCTGAGCTTATTAGAGAACACATTAAGACTGCTGACAAGACACCACCCTGCTCAGAGTAGGATTTTCCTACAGTTCAACCAAGCAGAAAGCACAGGGAGCTGGGGAGGTGAAAGCAGCCACTCAGCTGTTGCTTTGCTCTTGCAGGCTTTGTCCTTGAGGCAACCAGATGGGAAGGCACAGTTCCCTAACCAGTAAGTTTCCTTTTGTTCATAGCAGTAGGTTTCACCTACAATCACTAATGACAAAAGCTACAGGCTTCATGCAATTGGGCTTCACTCAATCAACCAACTAGAAAATTGCCTGAGATTTGCAAGAAGTTTAGTATTACTCTCAGTTCCCACCAGACAGCATGCCAACAGAAAGATAAATGCTAATCGCTAAGGTATCAGCCATACTGAGCCAAATAACACAAACACTCCAATTCAAAATTTCAGTGTGATGAAATACTTGCACCACCAACGTACTTGAACTTCACCATTACAAACATTCCTGGCTGAGTTATTAAAAAAAAAAAAAAAAAAAAAAATCTGTGAGCAGAAAATTTCGTACTTTTAGCTAACACTATAAAACTCCAGCTGAATTCTACAGTTTGAAACGTTAACTCTGAAAATATAACTGGAAATACTTATTGCACTGGCTAATTGAAAATTGATTTGGAAAGGAGGAATTGGAAATGGTGATTTTAAACTATCAGTTGAGAACTACAAATATTTACAAATCCTCAATGTCTTAATTATTCACTCAAATTTGAGTAATTGTTGATGATTAGTATGTTGAAGGAATCTGTATTCTCTTCATAAAAAAAAAAAGACCTCCAAAAGTGAAGTACAGCATTTTACACAGACATATACAATTTAATCAGTGCCAAAAATAGTAGTCTTTTAACTAATCACTTGCTAAATTGCTATTTTTCCTAAACACAAGGCATTTCCATTAATTCATTTTATAACTTTGTAACTTATAACTTTGTAAACTGTGTTTTTTAAGTGGATACAGAATTTATTGTGGCCTTATTTTGTCTGATTTTGTCTGCAATACATCCAAAACCCTCTTAATGAAACTAAACAAATAACTTCAGTTCATGCCCATATGGAACAACATCAGAATTTGGCTCACTGTTAAAACCTGTCATACTACACCTTCAAAAATTAAGAACTATTACAGAGATTAACTTGCTGCGCTGATTTACAACAATAAATATGTAGATATGATGCACTACTATCACTTAGGTACTGTGCCATCAATAAACATACAACATCTTCATTAAAAAATGATTGAGAATTATGAAGCTATTCAACCATCTGTGGTGTTAGGACTGCAGCTTTCAGCTGCAGACTAGCTAATACAAATCCCTAATCTACTTTTTTTTTTTTTTTTTTTTTTTTAAACTAAAGTGTGTTATTTCATTAAAGAAGTTTTTATATGTATAATAATTACTATTGCAACTATTCCACCAAATCACATATCACAAGAAGAAATGTGACATTCTTCATAAGTTTACCTACAAGACAAATCTTGGAAAAAAAAAAAAATGCTTAGAATAAAATCTTGGTTTTGACATCTTTGGAAACTCCTTTATTAATAAGACTTATTGTCATCCTCAGCGTCTATTACATCTCCTAGAGTAACTTCCTTCACTTTCAAGGGATTCAAGTTAGTTAAATTTCTGTGCCAATTCAGTCTTTTGTCCATACAGCAATTATTTATTAGAATAATAAGATTAAGCTGTCTGCATACAGTAATTAAAACAGTCTATACGCATCTGTTGCATTTAATAGAATTCAGGGGTTTAAACAAGTTTTCAAAAAAATTTTGCAATTATATTTGAACGAATCCTCTGAAATATAAAAATTGTGTGTGTGTGCACGCAATAGCATTTCTCCAGTCATACAAACGCCTTCAAAAAAACATAGTCTTCTTGGATTTACAAGATATGAACACTTATGTTTGTTCCAACTTAACACCTATACTTCAGAGAAGGTGTAGGTATTCATTAGAGAACACATATAGAAATATTTATCTACAAGGTAATGAGAACTAGCATATGTTTCCTTTTTTTTTTTTTAGCATGCAGTTTTTGGAGCTTGTGCCTGCCCTCAAGCATGAGGTGCCTAGGAGACCCAGAGGGAAACAGCAAAATAGGCCCAGTTTTATTGTGACCTCAACTTGATGTTACCACTCCTGTTCAAATAAACATAAGATCCTCTGACTTGGTGATCACAGAATCAAAGACTAGGAAAGACTTCCAAGATGACCTAATCCAGCTATCCACCTCCAACATTTCCCACTAACCGACATCCCTAAGAATTGTATCTACCCCTTCCTTAAACACCCCCAGGGATGGTGACTCAGTTTTCTATCTACTTGAAATCAACAGCATTCCTACACAGGAGAACTGGAGGAAGTCACAAAGAAAACTGGACCTCAACCAGGTTTAAAATGCTTCTAGCTCTCCTTATCAGAATAAACTACACACTTGCCTCAATTCAAGCCCCAAAGTATCTACCCTGGATCCATTGTTTACCCAAAGGAAAAGTGCATTTTTAAGAAACTCCTCTCTACTAAAAAGTGTTTGTCTTGGGGAAAGCAACATTCTCTTTTTCTGCACGAATATTTTGCTATGCTCATGCTGGTTCATTCTTAAAGTCTTTTCCAATGAGTAACATGTGGGACTAATCAAGGTTATGAATGTGGATTTATGGGAAAGTGTAATTGCACCTAAATCCATAATTCACAGTCCCACAGGCTATCCTTGCACATCTTTTGCCATACTCATGTAGAGAAGCACAAGCTGAGCTCCTGAATCCAAAGAACAACTGAACAGAACAACAGATTTCACAAATGCCCTGAGCTGCTCATTACACTAGAACTACAACTACTCACATCTCACAGGTCAACTAATCTAAAACATTAAAAAGAAGTGAAAAAAAGAAACCGAAGACCAGATTGTCTTCCCTGTTTGCAACCTTCTGCTTCCAGCAATTCATGACCACACTTGCTAAAATTATGCGTGTTTAGCATGTATATTACCATAGCAGCATCTCTCTGCTACTTAGCTTTCTTTCGCACGGCTTTATCAGACCATGCTAAATAATTACGATTTTCTTTTATCCTGTTCCCAAAGTGCTTCCTTTTCAAGGCCTAATTAAAGCAGATATTCAGTGTAATTAGTTGAATTTAGAAATTTTCTATGAAAAATGTTCATCTGCAGCGTATTATTGGCTTGTATCATGGAAAAACATATATATATATTTGTGACAGTTAAATATCAGCAATACGTTTGCAGCTTTTCCAACAATATTTCTGAACAACTAAAATAATAATAACAAAAAAACACAACAACCAGCTAGAATAATATTCAAGCCGCTTTACCTCTGTCAAAAAGGGTGTGAAATTCCAGTAAAGCTAGCTTGGGTAAAGACCTATAAAATTAATATTTGCAGAGAGAAGTAATAGAACATCAGATAGGAGAATATAATAGGAGAATTAATTTGTATAGTCACTTGCTCCAAACTCCTAAATAACAACAACAATAATGAAAAATGCTGCATGTGTCAAACTTCATGGATGTAACCCTTCTTAAAAACAAAATTTGAGAGATTACATACAGAAATCTTCCATCTACAAGTCTCTCTGCAAATCCAACTGGACTGGAACACCTCTAGAGTTCATCTTTTGAAGTAAGAGCTATTTTTGTAAACTGCCAAGCATCTTTGACAGCACATGACAGAAAAGAACATTCTGTTGATCTTTCTTTAAAAATAATACTATTTTCCTTGAAGTTCAAGGCATATACATTCATATTCTATTAACCATACATGAGCAAATTACTCTTGGAAGCATCACAAATGCATACCAAATTTGGGAACTCTAAAAAAAATATATATGACTGAATACATTTAATTAGCAATGCATATTCTGTAAGTACATGAGTGCTAGTACAATACCACAGCAGGATGTACCAAAGTAGTTTTATTTACTGAATTATCTTTGTGACTAGCGTCATCCAAGGATTGCTGAAGCACTGAAGACATTATTTAGAATATCTCTGCTCCAAAAAGAGATTCACTTACAGTTTAATTATTTCTGCAGCTTCATTTTTCCGGGGGTTCAGTCTACATTTTTCCCCATATGGAAAAAACCTAGATGAATAGTAATTCCATCTTGATATAATCTGCCCACACAACAGGACTGATACCAAAGCATGCTTCAGCAACTGGGAAAACCCTAGAATTTTTCTGTGGAAAAACTGTACCTTTCCAGTCTATCTATCCCTAGATAATAACCAGCAACCCATCCCTGGATGTGTTTAAAAACTTTTTGGATGCGGTGCTCAGGGACATGATTCTGTTTATGAGGATGGACAGTGACAGGACAAGGGGAAATGGTCTTAAACTGAGACAGGGGAGGTTTAGGTTAGATATTAGGAGCAAGTTTTTCCTTTCAGAGGGTGGTAACACACCAGAACAGTTTGCTCAAGGAGGCTGTGGATGCCCCATTCCTGGAAGCAGTCAAGGCCAGGCTAGATGTGGCTCCGGTCTGGTGGTTGGTGACCCTGCACATAGCAGAGGGGTTCAAACTAGGTGATCATTGTGGTCCTTTTCAACCCAGGCCATTCTATGATTCTGTGATTTAGCAAGAGTTGTTAGACTTAGGGTAGTATGGTTAGGTTGTGGTTGAACTCAATGATCTTTAAGGTCTTTCCAACCTGAGCGATACTGTGATTCCACCTTCAAAGCACAATATCCATCGACTTTTGCCACTCGATATTGGTTATGCGTCCTAGGTCCTACACCTCTCTGTGATGCCATCAAAGCACTTGTGCTTTGAGGACTATCCCAGGATAACAGTACTCACAGAAAACACTGAAGACAACCAAGAAGATCCCATTCACTAGGAGCTGTGCAAACTTAAGAATCTTAAATCAGAACAGAGCACTGTAATTGGATCTTAAATCTGACACCTTGTTATTTAGTCTGATTTTGTCCATTCTCTCTTCCAAATCCTTCCTGCTTCAACATTTAGAATTGGATAAAAGAAAAACAGTATAATTCTTAAAAGATTTAGCCATTATTTATCTCAAACTTTCAGTATACTACTGTTATTCCTGATTCTTTGATATGTAAGTTCTTGTATGATAAATCACAGAATCACAGAATTGTAGGGGTTGGAAGGGACCTCCAGAGATCATCGAGTCCAACCCCCCTGCCAAAGCAGGTTCCCTACAGCAGGTCACACAGGTAGGCATCCAGGCAGGTCTTGAACATCTCCAGAGAAGGAGACTCCACCACCTCCCTGGGCAGCCTGTTCCAGTGCTCCGTCACCTCACTGTAAAGAAGCTCTTGCGCACATCTGCGTGGAACTTCCTATGCTGTAGTTTCCGGCCGTTTCCCCTTGTCCTGTCTCCACTCACCACTGAAAAGAGTCCGGCCTCGCCATTCTGCCCCCCACACCTTAGATATTTATAGACCTGGATCAGGTCCCCTCTCAGTCTTTTTTTCTCAAGGCTGAACAGACCCAGTTCACTCAGCCTTTCTTCATAGGGGAGATGCTCCAGGCCCCTCACCATCTTTGTGGCCCTCCACTGGACAAATAAGCTCTCATCCATTGTTAGTGCAGCCCCAGAATTTCAGTGCAAGGAATCCCTCTCCTTCAGTGAACTGCGGTGCATGCAGACCTTCACTGAGCCACCTCCATGCTCATACAGGCCCACTCTCTTCCTATGAGGACATGTAGTAACAACGCATTCAGAAATCACGATTTTTAAAAAGGAAGTCATATATAAAAAACATTTAGGCATAGCCACTAGCTCAGATTCCTATATGTCTTTAACTGTAAAAATGATACAGTTTAAAGGCAAGTCACTTCTGTATCATTGCTCAATTATATAAACGAAAGCATCAGCATTTCTATTATGGAATCCTATAACTTCTAAAAAACAGCTTATTCAGTATCTTCATTGAAAAAATTTATCACACTTTCCTTATAACTGAGACTATACGCATCATGTCATAAGCAGTATTTGAAAATTCACAAAGAGCTAGAATTACAGAGTCACTCATCACATTATACGTAGCTAAAAACTACCATTTAAGACCAAATTGTTCACAGTGGACAATCAAGGCACTTTTTTTTTTTTTTTTTTTCCATTATGAAGATGCAGAGTAAAGGCCCCAAGTCATATTGCAAAGCAAAACTAACCTATTTATATGTAATCAAGTTTCTCAATGGCTTTACCGAAGGGAATATTTTCCACTGAAACACAAGCTTAGAAATCAAGAAAGTTACTAGGTTTCACTCAAAAAAAGAAGCCACTGCCTTTGTGACCATCAGGACCTGGTTTGGAGTTTTCCCTTACCTGTAACAATAGCCAGCTTGTCCTAACAGAAAACACCATGGTCACCCTCTCAATGTCTCCAAGCAAAACACAACTTTGTAATGGCCAATTACAGCTCAACACCTGCTGTTGGGAGAAGAGCCTCATTACAACCTAATTTGAAGAACAGCTGCTTTAATGCTATCTGAAAAATAAGTAATAGCTGAATTGCCACTTCACCAACCTTGCTAAGTCACAGAAAGCCTACACAAAGACTGTCCACAAAAGATTGCCTTGCCGTATGTGAGAAGGTGCCTGGAATCCAAATTTGTGCAGTTCTTACAAGAAAAGGGAAATAGAAGTTCCAGAACCTCTTCCTTCTGGTTTTCCAAAATGTATCTGTCCTAAACACGTTATCTCAAAGTAGTCATTGGCTGTAGGCTAATAAACACTTAGAAAAAAATGAAGACAAAAACAACCTAAATTAGTATTTTTTCCAGGCTATTAATTTAATGAACTTATATTTCCAGTAAGATTATTCTGCTATATAAAAACACCACCAACTACATTTCTTTGTTGAAAACACTAACAAAGAAAATGAGGAAAAGATGCGCAAGAAATCACAAAATACTGGAAAAATCTATAATGTCACTATCATGCTAACAAACATTTCATTGCAAACACCACTGAGTTGTTTGTCATATCCAACTGTTAGGTCCTCCCATCTGAACCACATACTAATATCTTTGTCAAATTGTCCATGAGGTACAAAGTTGATTGAAATAGTTTCCAACTTTTCTGATGCAACAGCTGTTAACAGCTAATGTTTTGACAATGTCTATCGATAATATTAGTTACAGAAATATAGTTAGCATATTAATACAGCAGCACACATCTACTGCCCCAGTGCATGAAATAAAGCAGACTTTCCCAGTTCCAGTTTTTCTTTTGTACTCACCCTCATTGAGATGCAAAGTGAAAGTGCACTCTCTATGCTTAAAATTATCACAGAAGTGATAAAGATTCACATGTGTGAAAGACCAAAAGTATTGATTAAATAATAGTTTGCATCCAGAGGGAACATACAGGATGACCTTTCAACTGGTATGAATTAGTCAGCTCATTCAACTAGTCCAAATTTAATGACTTCATTAAACAAGAGGCTTTTTTCTTTTTTGCAACCAAACAATCCTAACATCTGAATTCTATTCCATCACAAAATAAATAGAGAACAAACTAAGCCATATAAATTCTGTGTTTCAGTTTCTTGATCCAACTCAAAGCCTGTGATGTTAATTATGATTTATTAGTATTTATGGAAGACGTTAAATTTCTCCTTTGCACTCCAAAATGAATGTCTCCAAAAAACAACTAACATCAATAGGGCGACTGTCTAAGAGCTATTTAGAAAACATGATGAGGTTTCCATTCTACTCCTTTATCAGGCACAGCTTATTCAGGTTTAAATTTCTGTGTTTTTTTTTTTTTTGTTTGTTTGTTTGTTTTACTTCTTTTCTAAAAGAAGATAGGTTTTTTTTTTTCATTTTTCAGAGTCAGACTAGGGAAAAATTTTTACTTTCACAAAAATTAGTTTGGCAGCTATTTTCTCAAGATTCATCAATGGACTCAGAGGGAAAGTTTGTGAGCCTGGAGGGGACACATTCTTTCCGATCCCTGTAAGAGGAGAGGAGAGTGGGAAATAACTAGATTTGGAGAAGTTGCAGTCGTCAGAAGAACCTGGAAACTATTTCTGCACTAGGTATGTGGCAGCACACCATGGAGAGGGCAAAACATAACCTTTCACTTTTTTGAACACACGAATGAAACCCCTGCCTTTCTGCTATTTCCCTCTGATAACTGGAAAGTTATTGACAAATAAAATAAATTCCCTGAGACCCAGTGAGAAACAGGAGAATAGATGGCTTGCCACATTGGTTGGACCAACATCGCGGTCCTTCCATCCCCTCCTCCCCATCTTTCCCTAATTAACTGAATTAACCTCTGATGAAAAATCCCCACAGGATAAACTAGATCTGCTAGAACAAGAACCTGAAGAGCAGAGCACACACTGGAGACACGGAGGTAGACCAGCTAAATCATAAATGCAGTCACGTCCAGATCCCAAGTTTCTTGTAGCTCAACACTTTTATGTTCCTGTATTGTCAAATATCTGGGAAAAATCTCTCCAGGACTTTTCTGGCCCACTTCAGTGGTTAGTCCATTAAGCAAGTGCGAAATTCCTATGAAGTTAATCCCAGTGGCAAAGATTGCAAGCACAGATGATAACAACAAATAAACAAAAAGCCATGTATCCATACCACAACTACAATAAAATTATGCCCTACATTCAAAGCCACAGCACTAATTACTCTGAAAAAGCAATTACAGCTGCCTCTAGGATGGGTCCCAAGTTTACCATATACTTCTAACTTTGATAGCTCTGCACTGTGCTTTCTCGTTAGCAAAACAAGGATAATAATGCCACATCACCTTGTAGGCAAAGTGGAAAAAAACACAAAAAACATTTGTGAGACACTGAGGTAATATGGGAATGAGTACTACTACATCACTGTGCTCTTAAAAGCTATATCAAAATACATAGCAGTGGTGGGAAAAAGGAACAGTTGCATAAGGGTCATTAACTGCAACACTTTCTAGCTGTGGGCTTCACAAGTTCAAGACAACTTTATGTTCATTTCTACAATACCACATGCCTCTTGATACATAAGAGATTTTACATCTGTGTTATTTTCTTAATTTAACTTCATCTAGTAAGCTATAGACTTCCTCGAATCTTCACATTAAAAAAAAGTTCCAGGAGACGAAGTTGCCATAGAGACATATACACTCTTTTGCAAAAATTTCAAATATAGTTAGACTCCATTAATTATTCAGCTCATCACAGAACCATTTATACTTTGATATGAAATACCCCAGGATAAGACTATTTTTCTAGTATGTAAAAAGTTAAAATAGAAAAAATATATAGTAGGAGGGATTTGGAGGAAAAGTGTTGCTTTGTATTTATTTTACAAGTCTGCAATAAAGAAATAACTTTTTTTATTTCACATTATGCTCACTAAAATGTTATATACAAATCTTCTCGAAGAGATAACATGATGCTAAAGACTAAACTTGTCATACTTTCTAATGGGAGTGAAAGCCCAATTGATGAGAGAATCTGGAGCTGTCGTGCAGAATGCCATCCTCCTGACTGGCAGCTGTGATTTGGTAATACTGAGACTTGTGCTATTTGATTAAAACAACTTCAAGATGGAAAGATCTCTTTAGAGGTCAGAAACATCAATCTCTGATTTTTCTGCAATTGTCAAGTGATGTGAGGTAATTAACTTAAGTCCGGAATAATGTCAGACAGGTGGTACTTTTCTTTTGAAGCAATTCATTAGGGAAGGCTCGTTGCTGGTGCCATTCCTACATAAATCCTGGTACTCAGCATCTTCTCCAAATCAAATTGCTCCTTTGAGTATGAAAATATTTTAAAAGGGACACACTGTCACCTAATACAACAGTTTGGAATTTCATGTGACAAATCTTGAAAAAAGTAGAAAAAGAAGAAGCTGCTGTCAGCAAGGAAATGAGAATAAGCATTTTTGGGCTGAACAGGCAGTCTTGGTCAGTTCACAGCAGCCGTTACAAACCTCAGTATTTTTGCCAACTCCAGTTAATTTGCCTGTTCTTATTATGGATATAATAATACAACAATTACATTTCAACAGGGAGTGGGAAAATGACATTGCTCCATAATTTTGTAGCATTTAATGCTACTTTTACTATTCTACCAGTGATTTCAAATAAATCCTCTAAAAAAACTTGAAGGTGAACTACCAGATCAACTATATAGTTAATACAAGCATCAGACAGAGAAACACTCAAATGTGAAAAGCCACCAGCAGGCTGGAAAGTACAGGATGTAAAACGAAGCTTTAACTTAGCCTCTTCGAGGAAAAGTGGATTTTCTTCTTCAAAATAAGTTTTGTTTTGTATTAAAAGGAAAGTAAGAAAGCTAAAGAAAAAAAAAATCCCGAACTCCAGAAAATACTTCCCTGAAAATACATTTAAAAGAGATTGCAGAGACATCACTCATAATGATAATAGCGTTCTAAGACTGCAACAGTCCAGCCAAAGAAACTCATTAAAAACATAAGCAATACTGAACTCCCAACTGATTGCTGTATTTCCTGCACTGTACCATCTTACAATTACGTTTAGCGGGTGTGTTAACAGAATTGTAGACTTGTTAGTCAGAACAAATAAATTTTAAAAAAGCTGTTACATGACAAATAAGTATTTTTAAACACAGCCTTTTTTCACAGCATCAGGCATGGATCAAGACAGCCTCCTAGCTTTCCTAGGAGTATACTTCCCCAAAAATTTCTACATGCTGCTACAGTATTTGTGTGGGAAGCACAAGGAACCACATCAATTCCATATGAAGTTTTCAACAATATCCATTTTATATCACAAAAAGACTGGAAATGTCTTTTTTTTTTTTTTTTTTTTTTTTTTTTTTTTTTTTTTTTTTTTTTTTAGTTTCAATGGTCACATTAATTTCCAAACAGAAGGTCTTTGATTTATAAACAGAACTCTTGGTGCCTCACCCAAAGCTGTGTCATTTGTTTGCAGTTAATTCATCCAGGAATTTTCAACAAGCATTAATGTCAGAGAGTAATAAGTTCTTAATTTAACGATAACATAAGTTCTGGTTTTATTTATTCACAAAAAATCATTGGCCATGATTTTGCACATGTTCTCTCTACTAGTAAACCTGTTTGACTGTAAATTACTGTCATGCTAGTCAGGAAGTCAGAGCTCTTAATCTCTATGTGTAAATGGATTTTTTTTTTGCTAAGACAAGTCACTTCCGCCGTGTAGCAGCCTGACATTCAAACCAACCATCATTTTTTGTAGGAGAAGCTTATATCTGCATGGAGCAACAACAGCTTTTGGACACAAAAAAAGTCCTTAGATGTTTAACAACCCAATCACCTTCAAATATACATATATACAAGTCTAATTAGCACTGTCAGCTACAAAGATACTTGCAAGAAGTATTGCAGAAAACAGCTTAATTCATTTTTATATGACAAAATCATTGATTGTGATTGTTACACAGCTACTGTAATGTTTTCCACTGCAAAAGAAACTGGAAATCAATACAACTTCTGGAGACAGCTCTGCCTTGGTTCCTATCATTACTTCAAAATCCAGTGTTATATCAGCTTCTCAGCAATGAAAATGTTGACTTTTCAAAAAATGATAAACACAACTTCATAAATCTGTACGTAAGGTGACACATTGAAAGGTGCTCTTGGTTGTACCATGGGACAAGAACAAATTGTATCTGCCACTCCTATAGCTGTATAATAAAGGTATTCTTCAGAAAGATCATGTTTTTCAATGGTATGCAGACAGCATGTAAACTTAAACGTGTATGGAATTATTACTTATCCTTCAGTACAATGTTAGTTTCCATGACCAAGGAAAGACTGCAGGAGTAACAGTAACAGATTTGCTTAGCTTTTAAGCGACAATGGCAGGACACCTGCTGAGCAACTTTCATTACAGCCAGACATACAAAGTCAAGCCTATTTTGAACAGTAAGTAGCACTGTCTGAATCCTTGCTTTTTCTTTCTTCAGAGTTAGACTCTGAATCCAGCAATCTTTTTTGGAGAGTACACATTATACCTGCTAACAAGCTGAATATTTTCATAAGAAAAAGTCATTTCAGATGGTGGGAAGTTGCCACCCCTTTCATGGAATTCAAAAGATAGGACTTTTTTTCCCCATCATTCCATGCATGTTTATAGCCTTTCCATTTTCACTTATTCTACAGCTTTTTTTTTTTTTTTTTCCTTAAACTGAACTGTAGATAGGCTGTACTTAGAAAGACTCCAAGAATAAGCAATGGAAATATATATATATTTTTTAAGGATCTCAACCTTCTTGCCTGTTTGCTGCTACTAATTAAAAGGCTGGTTAAATAGCAGATGAGGATACAAAGTCAATGCTCAAACTGGTAACTAGCCATGTTTCCAAGTGTGATATCCTTGGCCTTACAAGAATTTTCCCTGAGGGAAAAAAAAAAAAAAAAAAAAAAGAAAGAAAGAAAGAAAGAAGAGGACAAAGAAAAAAGTCAAGCAAAATAACCACTGATTATGTTTCAAGCTGAACAACACTCCAATGTTTTAAATCCAACTCAGCTGAGATGTTGCAGGCTGCAAGTATGGGTGTGTCAGCACTGTAGTGAACAATTGCTCTCTCTCACAGCTCTTCCACAGCAAAATACAGAGGGCAGTTGCAAGCACAACAATTTAATGAAAGGCTTGCCCTGAGATTGATTATTCTTATGACATCTTGATTTCCCCACTATGTGGTCTGAACATCAGGCCACCTGCCTAGTAAAACTGGTACAGATGTCAAGTCTCTTTAGCAGTGCATGGCAGATACCTGCCTAGTCTTCTCCAGCCTACTGATAATTGCTCCCACAGATCTGTAAGCATCTTCTAAAGGAGCCCCAACATCTCTGAGCTATGCCACAGGCTTGTACCATCTTGAGAGTAAGAACTATTTGCCAAATTAACAGATGTGCTGTGGTCTTATAAGCAGCTTCCCAAGGAGATACAAGAGGAGGAAGTCTGTCACTGGCATAGAAAAAAAGAAGCTTGTGTAAGTGGCATGACGAACAAGACCTACTGCAGAAGCTATCACTTCAAACTAGGTAATCATCCATTTCAAAATTTGGAATCTGCCCTGCTGGAGCACCTAGCAAAGAAGCTTATCCATTTTCTTTAAACATACTTGTATTCTCCTGATGAATTTCCTGTACTAGAGCTTTCCAGACACCAGAGCAGTGTAGGCCGTCAAGTGTTTGAAGCAACCTCATCTTGATTCTAGCACATATTGATTTTTAATTCCTTCTTCATATAAAGCACAATTTCTTTTCCTACATTCTGTGAGATGTATAAATGCACATATTTTCTGAATCTGAAATATAATTTCAGCAGTTCCTACACTACGCTTTTTGTTATAACATCTTGTATAACCATTCCTACAGACATGACAGTAGACTTTGTGCTATTTACAACACATTTTCAAAAATACTGAGGAACTTCAATAATAAAAATCAAACCCATCTTTTTCTCATTGTTCTTCTCAGTGTAAGCATGGATATTCCACTATTTTCAGCTAGTGGAATACACTGCTGGATCTTAATGTTTTAACAGAAGTGCAGTATTGACCATACTCATAATGCATTGCCCCCTACTTGTATCAATAGAATTGATATGCCATGTATTACAGTGCATCAAAATGATCACTCCTGTTCACACCTTGGTAGACAGATAATTGGACAATTAGATACTGTTCATAATACTGTTTGTACTGTGCACTCTGAGCAGGAATTTCTGTAGTTTGAGAAGAAATGAGAAAAAGAGAAAAGATGTATGCTTGGCTAGAAGAAACATCATGGAATCATTACACGTTTCACCCAAATTTTGAAATGTTATCCATGTAAAAGACAGCTAGTGCTTTCATTTTGAATCGCAGTTTTAATCACCAATCCAGGTTTCTACAAGTGCTACAGGCTCACTGCATGAGACACTAGCAAAACATACATTTCCCAATTTGAAATAGGAATCTACAGCACTGCTCCTCTGTGTGGCTGGCATCATTGCTGGAAAGAGACGTTTCCATCAGGTAACCCAAACAAAAAAAAGAAACAGTTGCTACAGGTGCATTGTTTTGCCTATTCAAATACATTCCATTAATGAAATCCATCACAGAGAAGGAGAATTATATAATTTCAAAATCCTGCAATGAACAGCTTGCAGTTACACACGAAATACACAATTTTCTCTAAGCTCACTTGAGAAAAAAGCTACTCAACTTCAAAAACAGTTTAGCTTCCCTCTCTGCCCCCACTAAGTCTCTGTAGGCAGTTAACCATTCCTGGCTAGAAACAAAATGAAATATAATTAAACAACTCGGTATTTTTCTTTTAAAATTACTGAAAAAATCTTACAGTACACAGCTGTCGTTCACATTTCTCTTCTAAAAATAAAGATATCCACAATAAGGATATCCAAAACAAAGACAATGGAATTTAAAGGAAAGAAGAGGTTCAGGTTCAGTTTGTGATTAAACTGTTCCCCCTCACAGAAAACATACTGTAATGCAACCAGTGGAGTTTTGGCACATAGTAAATAACTTTTTGGATAACATAAGTGAAATACACCACAGTAAGAGTAGATGAATAAGTCCTATTCTGCATGGTTGGCACAGAAGCAGTTGCTGCATTCAGGGGAAGGGCTGAGAAGCTCCAGCGCCAACAACAGCACTACAAAGCCTCTATTGGAGCTTCTGTGGGGCTCTCTGTTCATTCCCTTCATCTCTGTCAGCTTGAAATCCCCAGTAGAAAGCTCCAAAATTTTCCTATATTATTGTTATACACATTTTTAAACACAGGTAAAAAGAAATTCCCCTTAACGTTACTCCATGAAAAGTACCCAATGGACTTCAACACATAGCATCACATGTAACAACATATCATGCTTTTCACTGATCTGCTATAGAAGTGCAGGGATATTGTTTTGCAGTTCCTTATAAGCCTTTCAATTCCTCTCCCACAACAACAAATCGCTGCCCAGAGCTAATGAAATCCAAAGTAAGCACATGTTCCTATTTACTTTAAAATATTCATGTATCAAATTAAATTTTGAATTTCACATGGCTTTGCGTCACTCCCATCAGTTCTAATTACTAATTTATTTTTGGCACTAACAGCTTAAATTTATACAGCGCTCTCAATCACAGATTCTTCAAAGTAATCTGACAGAAATATCTCTTGCCCACCACGACAGTGCAGACCCCAGGAACTGAACTTCATTCTGGGCCAATAATGTTACAATCTTACAGAGAAATGAGGAACTTGGATAAAATCTTATGGGAACCATTAAAATACACAGTACAGTTATCACAGCAGGATTTTTGCCAGGCAATTGAGGTTAACACCCCTAATGCTTGCCAAAAAGCCATAGAACATTTAACGGGGGGAAGTCATCGCAGCTGTATCCTAGCAATTTCATACTATAAATGATACAATAAAATTTAACATAGGGCATTCAGAATGCATATAACATTTGAAAGTATGAACTGCTGAATTTATACAGTATTAATATTTGCATGTACATGCACGTTCACTGACTTTACATCTGCCTCCATTTTAAAAATAAATCCATAAAGCCCATTTAATCCATTTGGAGTTATCAAGGATAAAAGAGCACAGATAACTTCAATACTATAAATGCTAGAATTTGTTTGCAGCACTTCATATAAATGACTCAGCAGCCATTAAAAAATATCTTTTAAGTCCAACTACAGCTCTATCAGGAATACAGAGTGATAAAGCTGAGGAAATTTGTAGATGAACTATGCTTACAGTGAAATCGTTAACCTACATCTAATTCATGGGAAATGCAAGTGTAAAGTATTGAGGACAGTAATGCCACACAATTTTTTCCATGCAGTTTAAGACAGCAAATCAGGATGGAAAGGGGAAGAAAGTACAGAAATCTTACACACAGACTTACACTTTTTACAAGCATGGAACATCACAATTAAATCCACCTATCGTACACTATAATAATACTTGTATTAATTTCTCCTTCCTCTTTTTTATGCACAGCCTCATAAATCTTGTAAGAAGGCTTGGGAATCATGAACAATCCATACTCTTTCTTGAAATGGAAAAATGGTGAAGCTACCAAGAACTGCATCTGCCTGCCTGCCTCTCTCTCTCTATGTGTGTGTGTGTATATAATTGGCAACACCTTCATAGGTCTGTTCAAATAAAAACAAAACAAAACAAAAAAAAAAACAAAAAAAAAAAACACCCAACATACGCACAAATCTAAACCTGGCAAACCTAGCACACCCACACAATACACTTGATCATAAATGGCACCTATGTGCCATTGCACATGAAGTTCCAGAAGCCATACAAATGTAGGAACACAGGATAAAACTATATGAACACAATAAAAACTATCATGAAACCTACAGAGCTGCTCCCTCACACTGCCCTTCCCGTTGCAGTGAGAACGGGGAGAGAAGAACCAAATCAATTTACTGAACTGATAGGTATCTCGGTCTTGCCTTGGTGCTAGGTGCACCAGCATCTGGAATAGGTATGTGGTGACTGGTGTTTCTTCCAAGGACCCATACTATGTCTTTCAGATATGCTGGTACTTTTGGACAAGTTCTATTTGAACTAAGCCTAACTCCCTTTTGGGCCCTCAGTAAAGGTTTTACTCTGGTTCCTATTCTACCATCAATTCAGTCCAACAACAACAAAAACTCTATAAAACCTCTTACAACAATGTAATACACACCAACCACACCCATCTTCCATTCATCTAGTATATTTCAGAATATCATTTCACTGGTTGCAAAAATTTTTAGAGAAAGAGGAGCCATTATGGCTTCAACTTGTTTCAGTCATCTAATTTTAACCTTCAGCATGCATCCTCCATACTGCAATGACTAAAGTTCATATTTTATAGAAACACATAAAACACATGCTTCTTTCTCAAACCAGTGATTTCCCAAGGGAAATCTTATGGGAGATTACTTCTACGCTTATAAATCTTCTATCGTATAGATCTATTTACACTTACAAATCATTCAAATTAGAAAAAAAGAAAAAAATCATGTCTCGTGGAACCTCAGAACTACTGTTTATTTAATAGGTCGCACAAAAACAAGATACTTCTCAGCTGCAGACCCAGGTTCCTCAGTTACAACACTCTTCCTCACCTCCATGGTGTTTGCAGTGAACCCCAGTGCAGGACAGGAGGTGCCAGAGGCAGGAGGGTGAGAAATCCCCCTTAACATAGAGAGGGCCTATATGGCACAGAGGAACTATGAAATAAAACTCACGTCCTAGGAGAGCTGCTGGTGAGGAGTGGGGAGTAGCAGCTATGAAATGCAGCACTGGGTATAAATCAGAGAAATCTAACGGACTAACAGCCTAGCACATTGTCCTTCTTTACAGGCAATTACAAGGCCTAAACTTCCTGAAATGAGAGTAAATATTTATTCATAAGTAACTCATCCTTTCAGACCAGGTTCCTGAATTAATGTCTTCATTTCTTCTAAAAGAGCCAATAAACACAGCTAATAAATTCTCTGCTTAATTTCAAGTCCATATTCTGGAGCATAAATGCTTTTACCAACCTTAAGAGGCAAAGTACAGCCAGACTGTGAACAAACCTCATATTGGCTACTGGCTTTCCTGATAAAGAAACTTATAATAGACAATAATAATAACAGACAATGAGGAATTTATAAGACAATATAAAAACAAGCTCAAGCCTTCTCCACATGCATCATTTCCTCCTGCTTTTCCCGTTTTTCCTTTTTACCAAAGGCACAGATCTTCTTGGTGCAGTGAATCAGCAGACCCTGTTCTCACCACAATCCCTCACTGCTGTAACCACCACGCAGAGCCTGGTGCACGCATGTGAGATGCCAACAGAGCTACACAGTCAAGGCATACCTGACAGCAGCTTACATTTACTGCAACGCAGTCGCGTTCTGATTAGTTATTGTAGAGCAGTTAAGTGAGACTAAAACCATTGGTGCATATTACTTGTAAAGATTGCAGTGAAGAAGAATTGAGTACTAAGGCATGAAAAAGTTCAGACTGAAAAAGTTGAGGTGGACTACACAATCTGCAAGTCTATGTTTTCTCTTTATCATCCCACTCTACTGGAGAGAAAGAAATGTATTTTGGGCATGAGCGTCTCTTGATCTGCTCCCGATCCCTTCTGAACTCAAAACATACTCCCACTTCATATCTGATGGTTGGCTGAAGCTCCCCTCATCATCAGAATGCTGCTAAGAGAGTTGGAAGAAACAACTCTGCTCACATTTCCTATCTCTGCCAGGCCACTGTGGTACCTGGAAATAAGTGGCAAGGAAAGCACAGGTGAATACACGTCAAGGTGAAGACTTTAGTGCTTTCTTTTGGTCACTGACAGGGAACAAGGGTAAGCAGGAAATAAGTCTTTCTTCATTATCTTATTCTGGGAAATGGCTCAGATGTTTTAGATGAAGTTTCAAAATATGCAAGCAAAAGTAATCAGCCTGAAGCAGCCAGACAGTCTGGAAAATATTAACCCATCTGGTATGATTTGTAAACACCACCTTAAAGATGGAAGGTATCATGAAATTGAGGTGAAAATGCCATTGTTGCTATAAGAGAAGGATTAACAGTCTAACATTAATCTCACTCTCCAACAAACAGTACAAGTATTACCAAGTGCAGTCATCTCAAAGAGGAATGAAACAGTGATGAGAAGGTGTTTTTTTCCTCCTCTTCCAGAAACTTGAATAGCTCTTTTGAAGAGAACCAACATTCAGCTTGATAAAGGCCTGTGGATATTAATCTAATTCACCCATTAAATGCATTTAGAACTTAAAGCCAGATGGGACCATTTGATCATTTAATACAACCTGTGCACAGATCATTAAGTTTCACCTACTTATCCATAAAGTGAGCCAAATAATTTATGTTTGGCTACTAGATAACATTCAGAAAGGTATTGTTATTGATTGCAAAACACTAAAAAGTGAAAATTTTAAAACGTTGTCTTCATTAGTTTCAATGTTTAGTTAACAACAAAAATAAAAAAACATCTTATTTACAGTTCCAGTGTCTAAACTCATTTTCATCTGTCCTTTTATGCATATCTTTTCTAAAGGTAGAAACAAATTATCATCCAGAATATTTTCCCTCAATATCCTATGAGCTATTCAGACCACCTTCTACACCAAAACAAAAGGACCTCATCTGAAGCCTCTTCTGTTCATGTTCTTGGTGCTTGACTGCTCTAACATCCCTTGGCAACCCAGGAGGCACTGTGCGTTCCATGCCAGCCTCACCAGTGGCCTGGATGAGATGTACTGGCAAGCCAGCTGATGGGCGATTTCCCTCATCCTTGTTATTCACAGCAGCAGACATCTCCGAGCCTCTTCTGACAATTTCCCCATCAGGGATTACACTTTTAACCAACCGGATTGAACAGACAGCTTGTGCTTAATTGCCGATTCACTGTGATCCCCCTCTAGAGCCAATTAAAAAATTATGTCAAAATTCTTGATGTTTGCATATCAGATCATGACAACTTATTCACTCATAGAAATGCTCTGGAGCTAGCTAGTTTTGACAGCATTTCTATTAAGAGATGATAATTCTGAGCTGGAGGGATACAACCTTCAAGACCACTCTTTGACAGACTCCAAACAAAGCACCTGAACTTCAGCCATCTCCATCCCTCAGGAAATCCTTATGCTTTGGGCAACAGCATGCATTTGTCTCTCACTCTGGCCAAGTAAATATTTATTTTTTTCCTAAGAAAGATGAGCCAGATTGGCTTGACAACACTACAACCCAAGACAGTGATTCAGATGAAGTAAAGCAGAGAAGTGAAGCCATGTGGGTTACCAGGAAGTCCACACAAAGTGGAGGCTCCTCTCTGTTTTCAAATAAAGTTCTGAAAAATCCTAACTCTGTTCTAACAACCAATAAACCAAATATAAATTGTAATTTTGGGGGAGTAAAATCAATAAATTAAATTATATTCTGACCACCTCTGGACTCAGAATCTCATTGTATCTATGAATACACTTTTCAATATATTTCCCTATCTGAACTTAATAATATATGCATCTTCATTTTAATTTTATCCTATGCTCTATACTGTAGAGGAAATAAACAATACACATTAATGTATGTATACCAGTGCAATTCAATTACATTAAAAAAGCAACAACAACAACACAAAACTAAGCAAAACAACAGGCATTCAGAAACATTACTACTTAAACAAGATAAATATCACTGTTCCTCTTAGTATTTTTATACAGGTAAATCAGCATATACAGTATACAATACTAATTATTTCTGCTTTTAGAAAGTATAGAATAATTTCTGCCTTGATTTTAACTGCACAGTGAACAGCAATAATAATAAATGCTGTACTTGTAGTAATAGTGCATGCTGCTTTATTGTAGTAATATAATTCAACCTCATAAACAAGAGACAGAGAGGCTTATAAACAATGCTAAATTCTTTAAATCATTGTTGAAATTTCTTCTGTATGCATGGTCTGAATTACAAAACACTTAGGGGGAAAAAAGACAATGGATGTGCAAATAAAAATATCTGCCCATGCTACCTGACCACATAAGGTCACCTTTAAATCTAATCTACTTCTAGGACATCTCAGTACTTATTTCTGTTCTACATTCATGTCTATTTTTAATCAGCAGCTCTAGTACAAACTGATCTGTCTTCATTCCAAATGAAATAATAACTAACAGTTACAAACAGAACTATCTTTATGCTTTACCACATGGTCTATTTAATTCTGCATTGCAAACTGAGCACTAAATGGAACCAATGAGTCCCTTCTCTAACTTTTCTGTATATTTGCCTTTAGGAAGAAGAAAGACCAGATATACTTCCCTTTAACATTATAATATTACAGAAGTACAATCATGTTAGAATAATTCTCCAGAAGAGACCCATGGGAAATCATTAAACTTTAATATGCTATTAGATTCAAACATATTTTATAGAGCTCAGAAAGGCTAATGGCAGTCATATATGTCAATTTAAAAAAAAAAAAAAAAAACACACACAAAAAACACCACCAACAGGGACCTTCCAAAATCTATCTGGTTAGAAACTCTGTTAGTACAGGGAACAGAAATGAAAATACGTGAATTGGGTAACGATTTCTGGGAAATTAGTTTTGACATCATGGAATTCATTTGACTTTTGTGCACCAAGTACTAAAATGATACATCTTTAGCTATATATTAATGTGTTGTAAGAGACTTGATGATGGAAGTGTTTGACATTGGGTTATGAAACAGGTTAATAAGACATCTGCAAAGCTGTTCTGTTCTAATACCAACCTGACAACTCTTGCAACCATGAGTCATCACATCTTGTCAAGACAAGGAAGTTCTCAGGATGAAAGGGATAAGAAACTACGAACAAGTCTTTACTTTTAGAGTTTAGAAGAAAGGTCACCTCTGGGTTTCTGCTAATGTAACTTGTGATTTCAAATATATTTCACAGGTTCAATGCTTTTAATGTGTTCAATTCAGAGCTCACAAAAGTAGCAAGCCTCAAAAAAGCCTTAATTTCAATTTAATCAGATTATACACGTAGTCAAACGTATTGAAGTTATTAAAGGAATTCACAGTACTCTTCAAAAAATAAGGCCAATCTTTTAAAGGTATTGTAAGACTAGTGAAACTTAAAATTTTAACTATAGGCTTACTATAATTAAAAACGTGTCTCTTTAGGTATTAGTGCCCTTAAAATAAAGTAAGCTTCAGGTGAAGAAGCATCTCTAATGTACATTAGAGATACATCTCCAAGTGTACCTTTAGAACTACTTTGAAATATCTGCACCCGCAAGCAAAGTTTGATAAGAATCTGTCATAATCTACCAGAATCACCAGCATATCGTTAAACCATTTTCAGCTTGGTATTTGCATTGCATCCTGGGCATGACTGAATAGTGCAACAGTGCAAAGAAAATTATCTGATTTGTACTTCGACAAAACTGGAATAATAAATACAAAATTTTTTTACCAGCATAAAACTAAAACAAAAACCATCACCACCAAAACTACAGAGAAAAAAAAAAAAAAAAAAAAAAAAAAAAAAGCAGGATACATTCAGAATATCTGAGCTCTCTGAATTACATTGCTTAATAGTAATTAATTCCCTCCATAACAAACAAGCCCTATGTTTATTTTTTGAGGTATTCATTAGATTCTGACACAGGAAGTAAACGAAATAACACTGATTTTGTAAGAACTGAAGATGCACATAAATTTTTAAGATTGTTAAGACAGGCATATTTTCAAACATCAAAGTGTTTCCAGGTAAGCCTAATACCACCATACCATTGATATTATACTCCTGTAGCAGTCACACATTTCTATGATCCAAAACACTATAACCAGCTGCAAATGCATCCAGTGTAGAGCTGGCAATCTGATATTTCTATATATACAGGGCAATCTTCCACTGGAAGTACAGCTATAACGTCTCTAGGAAGATATATCACTTCACACTATATGATCACAATAGGTGATCTCTGACAAGGAATAGTGTGGAGCAGTGCACCAACAAAACAAAAAGATTCAGACAAAGAATTTTACACTCTGAAGTGTTGTTTTACATTCTAGTCCTTACTGTATTTTGTCACTACTAGAATCGTGTCAGGCCTAAACCCACCTTTTTCCATTTTTGTCTTTTTTTCCCCCCACATATTTTCCCAATTTCCAGACTAAGTTATTATGCACACATTATGCACTGATGCATCAGAGGAATCAGTCATGATCTCCAGACTTTCAAAATATCCTTCCAGTACTGATGGATGAGTAGTCCTCCCATCTTCTAGGCATCTTCTACCAGCAACTGGACCACAGTTACACTTAAAGTTTATAGGAGACCATCTCTTCCTGCTGATATTTAACTTTCTATTAATCAATATCTCTTAATTGCTGTTTTTTTCAAACAATCTTTGGTCTGAATGCTTTAATTTGTTCCGATTTGAGAATATAGTAGAAGTTCATTCAACTACACATTCATAAAATAGTAATTAATGCTACAGCAGCAAAACGTTAGCTGAAAGAACAGTACCAGCCAGCAGTGTGGTCATTCACATCTTATGGAAAGTTGCTACGTGAGATCAGAGGGGCAGCTTTTCTCCATCCCTCACAATAACACTCCATGAACTCTATGAAGTGTGAGATTACTGTTCCAGCATCCTCCACAGATGCCCATGGTATACAGCTGGTCAGCTTAGCCCATGCAACAGCCGCCAAGCTGGGAACAATACTGCTCCCATTATGTCTCTGAAGTCCATCTGGTGCAGAGCAGCCTTTTGTGGCTCGTGGTGTAATTTCTACTTGCTGACTCTGGGATATGTGAGAGGGAAATGGTGAGGTTCACGTTTATCAACCAAGATGCCAAACCTTAGACAATAAAATTAACTGATAAGTCTCATTTCCTCTATGATCTGCTTCCAGTTTAATTTATTTTACAGCTCTCATGAAAAATTAACATTTTAATTCAAATTAACATTTAAAAAAAAAAAAAATCAGGGCATTTCTGCTCCTAACTGAACATAGAATGACCAACTTTTGCAGTGAAGAACTCATCCTTTGAATATAAATAATGACCCAAAGCCTCATTTATAAGTATTTCTCATCAAAGGCATTAATCATGCCTCACTAGACCTACTATGAAATAGTTTTCCTTAGTTTTTAGTATTACTGAGCAAGAGCCAGTATTTTCAAAAGCGTTTAAATAAACCAAGATCTTAAAGCTCTTTGAAAAGCAAACACAAACTTGAATCCAATTATCTTTAGTGAGCACCTCTTGTAAGTTACTTCTGCAGCTGGCACTCAAGTGCTGCTGATTTTTTTTAAAGGAAGATTCTTTCTTCCATCGCCTTTAAAGAAATCTCTATTTATTTATAGCCATATGAAAGCAATAATTCAATCTGGTTGAAAATAAAAGATCCTTAAGAATGTTGAAATTAATGAAGTGCTTGTAAGGGTATTTCAAACAACACAGGTTAATTTTATAATGAAAGTATCATATAACAATTGAAACGTTTGAGCACAGGATGTATTCCAGGAATATAAGCACACAATTCAAGGACAAACATCTGAACAAATGAAACTTGGCGTATTTGGGAAATAAATTAAGAAAATTTGATCAGGTAAGTTTCACCATGAGTAACATTGCCTCTTTTGTTTTCAGCCATCAGTTCCTTCAAACTCCTAAAATTCTTTTTAGAAAAACTATACATTTGCAGTTTCCTAAAATAACTCTCCTAATGCCTGCTCCCTGTTGTAAATTAATCTGCATACATGAGTCTTCAAAACAGGTTATTCAGATGTTTCATCGAGAGACTAGAATAGAGAATCTCACAGCCAAAAGCACAGATCTTTGCATGTATTTGTGTATCGGTAAACTACTTTTCTCTGGACCACTGCCAACACAAGCAGCAAATAATAATTCTTACCTGTCAAGCATTCTGCACTGAAGTGTTTCTTCTCAATTAGCAAAGTCAATTAAGAAACATGAATATTAAAGGCAGCATTAAAACCTGTATTTGCTAATTGATACTACATCAACTGTTGAAGACAAGAGAATTAGCAACAGCCAATTTACAATTTGCATAGAAGTACATCACTTTCTTAACTCCTTACGGACAAGTTGAGAAGCAAGACTGCTCATGAGTCAGCTCAACTTCTATGTATTACCCAGATACCACTTGTGAAATCTAATTAACATCAACTGATTAATCCTTTTTGCAAAGTCTGCCTATTGTAACTTCAATATTATTTCACAAAATCTTTTGAGAAATCATATATTGGGGTATTATAGTATAATACTGTGATACTAATAGAGTATTTCTGAACAGACTAAAACACTAACGGTAACTGCTAAGAAAAGAGATGTGATAGAAAAGAAGAAAATTCTCATACACAACTGGAGTGGGAGAGACCAACATGAGCAAATTAGTATCACTCAGGTAGGAAAGAGAATCTAGATTCCCACACTGCATAATTTGCAAACCAGGGCAAAATTTGAGGAGCTGAAGTTTATTTGCTTAACTGATTTTTTTAAACACTTGAATTTATAGAAATATTTTTAAAATCTATATAGAAATATATATAGTCTATTTATTAAGAAATAAGATATTTCCAAATTCTGGAAGGAGAAAAACCAGAAGAACCATGTTGTTTTTAAAATAATAAAATGGAACACATTAAGAGGATTTTCTGAAGTGGAAAATATTCCATAATGAAATAACAATTTGAAGAAAAGGATCAATGCGTTCACATTTACCAAAACTGTAGCTGAAAAGTTGCTAACCCATCCTGATAGATATTTCTTCAAATACTAAAAGGGTTTCTTGACATAGCAAAGCTTCTAATATAATGTAGATGAATACAGCTGTTGAAAGCAAACGCATTTGCACGTAAATCCATCAAATTCAATAGCCAAGCCATGACAGTTTGAGATGTTAAAGTAAAATGGCTTGTTATTAATGGAATTATAAATTTTTAAACATTGCAACTAAGCCTTCAGGAAGAGAAATAACTAGTCCAGAGAAAGAACATAACTTTTCATAGCTCTTTTGCAAAGTGTCTACATAATCAAAGAAGAGTCTAAGGAGAAGATAAAATTCAAGTGTACGTTCCATCTTGTTACTGGTACATGTACTTTCTTGGTACTGTTTCTCATCCTGGCCAGCCAGCTCTGGGGGTCCCTGAGTGAACAGGGGTTGGACCAAATGGCCTCCAAAGCTCCCTTTCAATCTCAGCTATCCTATGATTTTGTGCTATGGAACAGATGCTGAGAGCCTAATCCAAAAACTCCACTGAAAAGAGCACCATGTTTTTACTGAGTTTCACATAGCACTTTTGATCAAGAGCACACGCTCCAAAATACTTACAAGGAATCTTGACTGATATCCTTGCCAAGATATCTTGGCTAATACTAGAATGGAGAAAACCCCTTGGCAGTAAGGAGGGGAATCACAAGAGAAAATACGCACACGGTTTAACAGAAGACTCTTTCCCATACATTTTGCATATTAGTCTTTTTAGGAAAGATTAGTTGATTTCAAAATCCCAACTTCCCAGCACAAATATCTTGGCAAGGTCCTGTGGATCTGTAATCCTGACACTTTCATTAGTACTTTCAAGTTCAGCATGGTATACAGTGTAGTGTCTCTACTGGTTTATCATCACCAGATGGATCTCAGCACTGCTGGACCTGACACTGGAGTATGCACAGCACTACTGTATCTTTAAGGATGAAAGACTGTAAGACTCACTTTGCAACCACTGCATCAAAATTACATATCCAGAATTTCCAACAGTCTCCTTGTCTGCATACTTAGGTCAATACCTTCATGAGGAAAATTTAAGTCAGTCAAGGGTTGCAAAAGCTCAGTCTTGCAGCACTAGGGATGTCAGCTCAGCAGTGCTATTCCATTGCTGCTCAGAAGCAACAGTTTGTTCTCACCTTGCCACAAGAGTAAAAAGCAGACCCTTTCCATTACTGCAAGAAACCTCATGTACTGTAGCATTCTCCTTCTTCTTCCCACTGCACCAAATAAATAAATAAATAATCCACGCAATCAAAAATAAATAAGAGCCTCTCTCCCCCACCAAACACAGGAGCACCTCACCTAAGAAGGGCTGAGGGAGCCTGGGCTTAATCAGTTATGAGAAGAGAAGGTCCTGGGGACACCTCATTTCAGCCTTCCAGTACTTAAAAGAAGATTATAAACAGGAGGAAGAACAATTTTTTAATGTGGTCTAATGCTGACAGGACAAGAGGGAGTGCCTTTAAACTAAGAGGGTGAGGTTTAACATAGATTTCAGGGGGAAATTATTTTAACCAGAGTGTGATGAGGCACTGTAACAGGCTGACGAGAGAAGCTGTGGATGACTCATCCCTGGAGGCACTCCAGGTCAGGTTGGATGGGGCTCTGGGCAGCCTGATCTAGCGGCAACACTGCCCACAGCAGGGGGTTGGAACTGTGTGGGCTCTAGGATCCCTTCCAACCTAAGCCATTCTATGATTCTGTTAAATCCTTTTCTTTACAGTGATGTCTCATTATACTCCTTTGCTTTGGTATGAATATAATCCTCCATCTCCTCCACTGAGCCAGGTCTGACAATATCAAAGATGCCTGTTACTATTCAGGAATTTGGAGTAATCTGGAGTTTTCTGTACACAGTTTATCTGCCTCAATTTATTGGGGATTTTTTTTTCTAGTCTCCTTTATTTGGACAATCATCTTTGTGAATTCCTGTGTAGCGTATGCATTATTACAATGGAGATTAGCAAAAGAATTAATGCACTGTGCACAGGCAAGTCATTGGACAGCCATATGCGTTGCGCTGCTCACTACAACACAAAGATAGAACAGTGGGGAAAAAACCCATGCTGACCATTCCATCCGGTTGTAGACAGACGCTGACAATCTTACTCAGGTTATTTACAAGACAAAAAAGAAGTGGATCTCATAGGATTAGGCACCATAGTTCTTAATTCAAACAATGGTCAACTCAGGAGCCATGCTGACACTCAGATCTTCTTCCACCTCAGATGCAGGAAAACTCAATTATTAAAGTAATTACTTGAGGATTATCATCGGTGAAACAACATGTGGCTGGCCAGGTAATATAAAAACCTTCTGAAATTAAGTGCCTCTCATGTAGGGATATCACCTATCTCAAAATCTGAACTGAAAGGGGCTCTTGAAAAAGTTACATAGGAACAGGCATGCTCAGATCTGAGCAGGACCCAGTTCACTAGTGACATTAATACATGGCTGAAATGTACTATACAATCAATAGGTGAACAGAGACTAGGTTCAGTAAGATCATTGCGATGGAAAAATTAAAATAAATGGAAATGCTCACCACTGTCACAGGCTCACAGCAAACTCCACAAGGAACAATCTCCAGAAAGAGATCCTTCCTCAGTGGCAGTCAGCATTTAAATGTGATCTAGGAGAGGTGGAGCCAGGCTCCACCCCTTCCAGTAGCACAGCTGAATTGCCTTCACCTATGCTCCTCCCAGGGCTGACTCGTTGCTTGTCTCACGTGGTCAATCAGAGGTTCAGGCCGTCAGTTCCCATACACCTACCTAGCAAATTTTTCTTTGGGTTTTCAAGATAACCTTGCAAGTAGTGAAAATGGACAGCAACTACTTGGAGGAAACACTGGTATAAAAACCATGACATTACAGTGCCGACTGTCCCAGACATACTATTTCATTTCTGAAGGAAACTGTTTTTTCCCCTCCTCGTTTGCACTGCATTGGAGATAATGAATATCAGAGACCATCTAAGAAAAAAGTATGGGATCTACCAATTTTACTAACTAGTTACAAAAAATCAGGGGTGAGTATACTATTTGGTGATTTGAATTATAGAAAGACTAGGTGCACGCTATCATAAACATTTATATATCACCATGACTTTTCAAGCTTTGGCTATGCAAGATGTCTTTTGAAACACGTAGAATAAATTCTGGTGAAAAGTAGAATCTAAGATGAACTGTCTATCCATATAGAGGAAGTATCTGAAGTGATAACCACAAATCTAGGGAAACAACCTTGTTCACATAATGAAGCTTGAGATGTTGATAAAGGTCATACTGTGAGTCTGTAATGAAGATTCATCTGCTTTAGTCGGATTTTCATTGGCTTTACCTGTAATGGCATCCCATTCTTCCCACTGGCAGAGGCAGAGTCATGTTTGTACACAAATTAATTAATGAAGAACTCTACCAAGACTTCTAGTGCAGAAACGATCATGCATGTTGACAGTTACTAATAGCAGGATGGAATTCTCATTCATGAGGGATAAGAGCTATTCATAGCATTTAACTGTAGGCTAGTTGCTTTGCGGGGATAAATGATAATTAAACTATTTTACTGATCAACAGTAAAGATAAAACAGGCGGCATATTCAAAGTATTTGTGCTTTATAGGTACTGAAAATTTTCTATCTACTCAGAGACTTTTCACCCTGAAAGTCATAAACAGATTTATGCAATTCTTCTGGTTCACCTGCCCTCTCAAGACAGAATAACTGAATTGAGTTTGAAATTAGAACCTTAATCTACGTGTCCACACTGGAAACAAGTAATTAGAATTTCATTGGAGGTAATGAGGATGCCCTGACTACCCCTTTAACTCCACCGATGAGCACTCTATCTAACAAAGCCTTAGCTGCAATCTGACTTGTACATAAAATCACAGGGCAAACACTGAAATGGACGGGAACTCTGTTCTCGATGCGTTCAACATACTCTCAATGCCCACTGTTCAAAAAAACAAAACATTCTCTTTAGTCAGCAGTTAGTTTAAAAACCAAAAGGTACAAAACCATTTTTCTGAAATAGCTGATGTCCTTTTATAGGTTTTAAAACTAAGATTACAAGAAACATGGAAAATTCTAGATAATACTCAGGCTTGATAATAACTTGATAGCCCCAAGTTAGCACAACAGTGAGCAGACAAACATTTAAGTGTTAGCTTCTTTTTTTCCCCTTGTAATAAGGTCAGATACCTCTTAAATGTAATTCTAAATAATTCTAGTGCATTACTGTGCAAAAGAAAGAAATATGACTATTAATACATTTACTTTGCATGATCTGTTTAGTAACTTATAAAATAATTGAAATGGCTGAGATGCTATCTACTGATAGAATTTAACAGCACAAGATTGTTAATTTTAAAAATCAGTTTATTAAAATTTATTTTTCCATTTTCAAATTTAGAATTAAGTTTTCCAAATGAGCTGTTACAATGTTATTTTGTTCCCAAACAGAACATGTAGAACAACGATGTGCATAAGGATATGGACTTTTCCAGTAACAGTAAAACTGCTCTGACTGAAAATGCAAGAGCACTCCTTTACTTCATTCCCATTCTAAATAAGATGCTGGCAAGCATATCTGAGGAAACTCATAATCCCATCATAAGCTTCATGAGTTATGTCTGCCCCTCCAATTAGCTGTAAAGACAGATTGCTTCCTTCTCATAAAACTTTATTCTATGCAGTGTAACAAATAAGACCACTGAATAGGTCTAGCCATGCAGTTATATAAAGCAACCTAATAAAGACAAATAAATAGGAAATAAGCCAGTCCACTTATTGCAAAGATCTGCAATTACAGGAAATAAATATTTTCATTTTGGAATAAAGGCTGATTAATTTATTAATTAAGTCACTGACAAAATTCTGTCAATTAGAGAGAACTTTTGATTTTATTTCCTAAGGAGGTTCAAAAGGACTTCATTTTATTTAATATAAAATCTGCATCTAGTACTCGTGGTTTATTTGCAGCATAGCTTAACACGGGGACAACTACAGAGCAGAATTCCAAACATAACTGAGACCTCACTGCTATCCACAAAAGAAAAATGTTATCCCTTCAGCATCTGGTGCAACATAAAACCATTATAATGCAATTAGAGAGACTAGGGACCAGCTGCTAAGTAAAATTAAAAGATGAAGACTTCGGTATCAGATTCCTTTCAAAGCATTTCTCCTATAAGAAGTTGCATTTCACTCAGCTCAGAACACTAGGTTAAGCTTCCAAGGCTCCATGTAACGCAGAGCAATTTTGTCTGCCCTCACGCAGAAAGATATACTGCACACTGTCACACAGTCAGTCCTCTATTCTATACACTCCGATAGTACCAAAATCAGTTTTGCTACTTGAGCAACATAGAAACAGTAGGTACTCCCAGAACTTGAAAAACTGTTTTCTTCATACATATTTTTAAAAATAGTTATTTATTACTTCTTCCCCATAATTGGAAATTTTTGCATAAAAATTTGTCTGGCACACAAATGTCACTGACTTCTTTAAAAAATATAATACTTCAGAAGCAGATCATAAGGGGATTTATTGAGAGCTATTTGATTTTCAGACTTACCTTTCTCTCACAATTTTCCTCACACAGCCCAGAAATAGATTACAGAATCACAGAACTGCAGGGCTTGGGAAGGACCTAAAGAGATCATTGTGTTCAACCCCCTGCTAAAGCAGGTACCCTACCACCAGTAAGTTGCACAGCTAGGCATCCAGATGAGTCTTGAATAACTCCATAGAAGGAGACTCCATTACATCTTTGGGCAACTTCTTCCAGTGCTCCATCACCCTTACTGTAATTCTTCCGCATGTTAGTGTGGAACTTCCTATGTTCAAGTTTTAGGCCATTATTCCTTGTCTTATCACTGCACATCATCAGAAGACACTGGGCTCATCCATTTGCCTCCCACCTCCCTTGAAATATTCTTAATTATTTCTCAGATTCTCCTCTCAGTCTTCTTCTCTCCAGACTGAACTGACCCAGCTTACTCAGCTTACTCAGCTTTTCTTCATATAGGGAATGCTCCAGGCCCTCTACCATCTTTGTGACTTTCTGCTGGACTCTTTCTAGGAGACACCTGTCTTTTTTGAAATGGGAAGCCCAGAACTGGACACAGTAGTCTAAATGTGGCCTCACCAAGGCAGAGTAGAGAGGGAGGACCATCTCACTCTACCTGTTCAATGTGTTCTTTTTAACGCACTCCAAGATACCATTGGCCTTCTTGGCCACAAGGGCTCACTGCTGGCTCATGGCCAACCTGTTGTCCATCAGAACACCCAGGTCCTTGTCCGTAAAGCTTATCTCCAGCAGGTCATTCTCTAACCTGTACCGATGTACATGCTTATTCCTCCCCAGGTGCAAGACTTCACACTTGTTTTTGTTAGACCTCATCAGGTTCCTCTCTGCCCACCTCTCCAGTCTGTCCAGGTCTTGTTGAATGGTAGCAAAGCCTTCCAGTGTGTCAGTCACTCCTCCCAGCTCTGTATCCCCAGCAAACTATTTGAGGGTGGTGTCTATCCCTTCATCCAGGCTGTTGATGAAGATACTGGACAAGACACAGCATCCTGGGAAATACTGCTAATTACAGGCCTCCAATCAGACTCTGCATCACTGGTTACTAATAAAACATAGAATCTGCATTCTTGTTTGAGGAGTTTTCATTCATCAACATCATCAACAAAAAATATATATTTTGGCAAAAAGTATTGTGCAATTTTAAAGTCTTAATATGAACACTATACCAAGAACTGCAGAACTACTGAGGGTGCAAGGGACCTCCTGAGGTCCGTGGTCCAGAAGTAAGTCATCAAGAGCAGATAGCTCAGTTTCATCTTCAGTTGGGTCTTCAATATCTCTAATGGAGATGTCTCCGTATTACCTATTCCAGCAAATGATCACTGAGAATTTTCCTTATAACTGACCTTAATTTCCGTTCTCATATCCTTTGCCCCTTCTCCTAATGCAATGCTCTGAGAAGCATCTAGCTCCCACTTTCCTACAAACCTCCTTCAAGCCTTACTGTGAAGGTTGAATAAAACCAGCTCCACAATGACACATGCTCCAGCCCCCAATAATCTGGACTTGCTCCAGTATGGCAGTATATGTGGGGAATCCCAAAAGCAGCGACCTCAATCCAGATGGGTTTGGAAGCATCAATTTTGATGGTGCGCTGCTGACCTGGCACTCAGGACACAATTTGCCATGCTACAAACAGTAGCTACAAAATTCAACAAACTATATTCATTTTTCTTCACTATCAAAAAAAAAATTATTTCTCTTAATTTCCAAAGAAAGAAAATGCTTTAAAAACTTCTTATAACTAAAAGATGCTTCAACATATTTTAAAGTAATCCTACTTCTTCCACAAAAACCAGCAGATTATTTGACAACTCACAGGACAAATCACCTACACCTACTGTGATGTTGGATGGAATTTACTCCCTGTCAGTGCCCATCCTTCAAAAGCATTTTAATAATTCGAATGATGATATCTTGAAGTTTATCTCAAATGTTATTTTTCTCCCTGATTACTTTCCTAGAAGGTAAATAAATGGGAACCAATCATATAAACACAAATGGAGCAGGCAGGCTAGAAATCTAGACAAATTCAGTTTCTCAACATTGAAGAGCTTGCTCAGAACTTGTCAAGATTAAATTTTAATTTACATTGCTCCAATACAAAATTTTGCAATTTTTTTTTGCCAGTTGCACTTCATAAACAGTTAAGAAATTAATGTAAATCCTCCAAGGGCAATATTATTGCACTATTGCAAATATAATCCACAGTGATCCTACTGACATCTTTGATTACATTGTTCCTTGGACCTCCTTTTATCATAGGCCTCTGTTGACAAATCTGCAGCTACGTGGCAATTCAGGATACTAACATGCTTTGAATTGGTTACATGGCAAAGATCTCTCCGAGATTGTGGTAATTTCATCAGGATGATAAAATCAGGACTCTAGTTAAGAACTCATTGCTCAGAAAAATCATCCCTGCAGGCAAAAGACAAGTCACAAAAAATAAGGTAAGTTCATTTGTCTGCAAGTCTTTGTCTCTCTGAAAAATCTGACCAAGTTGACTCAAAAGATTTTGAAAAGTACACCCAATATTTATTTTTTCTCTTCAAAGATGAAGGCTAAAGTAATTCATTTTCTTCTCATCACTGACACAAAATTAAATTTTATCACTGGAGAGGTCCCATCTTGTGAGAAGCAGTAAGTTTTGTGGCTAGTGAGTGGAAAAGCTGGGAGGATTTCAGTGACTCTGGAGAATTTAAGAGTGATTCTGTCTTGTCATTGCTTCACTTGGCCTTCCACTATCCTGTTTAACAGTGCTGGCTAGCAAAACTCCAAACCATGGACCAGAGTGACTGTGACAGAAGTATCAGTGCTTTGCTGGCAACTCAGGAGCATCCTCACAGTCAACTGCCCACTCAGAGCAGGCCCTTCCTGTTAAAGTGGGATGGTAAGGGCAGCAGGGAGCAGGACAAGTCACGATCAGAAGTGGGAATCCAATTTACAGCTTTTCAGAGCGGCAGCCTGCAGACTGCTTGAGTCCTAAACTGAAGCAGAAGTCAGCGCAGATCACAGTCAGATCGGTAGCACCACATTAAGATTGTATTTTAACAAGGCAGTAATCGGGTTGATTTTTTGCTTAAAGCATTAAATCTAAAAGAGCCAATAAATTCATAATATGTGGTGCATATTTTAAACAGTAGAACCACAATATCTAAATTTGAACTGTTTAGAAAGGAAGGAATGAGCAGGGTTAAGAGGCTCCATCCAACCTCCAGTAATTATCAATTACTCCTATCAACAGGTGATACATAAATTAATCATACTGACCACAAAATTAATAATAACCTCTGCATGTAAAGATCTTTCAACTTTTCCAGGTCACAGTCAATTCTATTAAGGAGCCTTTTGCTTAATCCTCATCATTTCTGCGGATCTCAGGACATCCTGAGATTAAAAAATGCTAGCAGGCATGGCCTTTTATCTTTACACTGATGTACACATCTTTTCTTGTTATTTTGTTTCAGCATGGAAGCATGTACAAAAAATATAAACAAAATCAGTTGATGTTGTCTGTGTTGAGATTAACCCAGAAACCTGGCTCTAAACATAGCATCCTGTGACCTAACACTGCTTCTCAGAAGAAAATCCTGGATGAACAAAGAGGCTTTACAGATCTCTTTGCAAAAGCAACAGTTTTTGCCAGACAACTGGAAAAACAAAAAGTGAGAGCAAGGATTTTACATGAAGAATACAATATTTCTAGACAATTGCCTTGAGATTATGTGACCAGAGATCTTCCACTGGCTGTGGTTCTTAGTATAAAAGAAAATCACATCTCCAAATCATGACATTGCTATAGCACAGTTATGGGAAGAAATAAATTAGACCATCTGTAGAACAGTAGTATGTTTTCATTTAAGGCTACGTGCAGCCACAGTTTTCCCTCAGATGACCTTATCTTTTTATACTGATTTTTTTCCTCATGAATATTTTGAAAGAGATTATTAAAAAAGAGAAAAGAAAAATAGAAGAGTAAATGGAAAAGAAAAAAAAAAAAGACCTCATAAAAATGTCATATAACTTTATCAAATAAACAAATCAATCATATATACTTGAGCTACTTGCAGGTTTCACAACTCACTACCTTTGCTACCAATTTGGAAAACCATCTACTCATGTCATACATTCTAGCCAAGTTTTCATAGCCCATCCTATCATTACCAGTTTATCTGAGCCACTATTTTGAAATGGCTCTTCTTTTTACAATTGGATGTTACATTATTCATGTTTGTGCTTCCTACTAGCACTTAAGGTGCTTGATAGCTACTGTTCTAGACAACATAAAAAGGGTAGAAAGAATAGCTTCTACCTGAAGCTCTTATATTTTAAATACCGTACAAAAGATAACTTATGCCTTTATTATCTGCAATGGGTATAAATCTAGCCCAAAAATAGATAGTTATCTCTGTAAAAAAATTAAAAATAAAAATAAATTTGAGAAGCTATTGTTCAGCTTTTTTGAAGATTTCTTTTATTGTCTATTCTTTCTATAAAACGGAGGTACTTGGAGAATTCATCCTCCACTTACTTATTTTCATATTTTCATCTTGCATTTTCCTCAGGAAACTTCACTTACTTCTCCCCATTCTATAGCTTCCACTGAAACAGGCTGGCGATGGTGCTCCCTGATTCTGTTAGAATGGTTAAATTTAATTCTCAGGAAATTGTGCATTTCAGACCTTGACCAATCAAATAAGTCCTAAAAATGATCCACTCTCAGCATTATTTTTGTTTTGTTAAAGAGGTTGATATCTCTTGTCCCTATTTTTTTTTTTAATGAAAGTGAATTTCTTAAATCTACTTCTGCACACATTGAGAAATTGCTTTGAGAGGAAAAAAAAAAGTGCAGAGGATCTGTCTTGACTATCTCCATTACTTTTTAATGATAAAATGATAGCCTGACCTTTTTATTAAACCTTTGAGAAGCTAGTTCAGTAACAACACAATATCCTCCCACCTCAACTTTGCACTGACAGCACTTGTATTTATGATCAGTCTGAATTGATGCTTTCTAAGAAGCAATATAATCTTTACTCTAAAATAGAATTTTATGGGATGTAATACCTACTCTTGTGGATGAGGACTAGGCTGCATAAAATACAATGTTTTCCTCTGACACTTTGTCTGCATCTGTCATTACGACATTTATCTGGGTGCACACAGAATTAACTATTAAATAAATCAAATTCAAAATCATCTTAGGCAAAGCTGAACTGCAAGCAAGGCTGAACACTGCATTTGAGGAGTGTAAGTTTATGATAATTTAAATACTGATTGGTTAAGACGGCCTTAATAGAACATATGTAAGGCAGAAATTTTTCAAAGCTCTTCATTCTGCTAGGAATACAGTAAAGAGAAATATGAGTATCAAAAAAAAAAAAAAAAAAGAAAAGAAAAACTTTGTCAAGAAGTGACAGAGTAGACAGAGAGACAGGAAGTAAGTAAAATAAGAAATATATTTATGAAAGATGCACTCCTGTGAATTATACTCAAGTATCTTAAGACACTACTAGCAGTTGTGGGTTTCACTGAATCCCCAGATTCCCTTCACTTGACCCTCTCATGCATACAGAGCAGCATTAACTTACAGTTTAACTCTGATGAATCTTCACCAATTTCAATGCTGTCTCCAAAGCACAATTCATTTTCCATAGGTTCAAGAAACAGAATAAGAAATATCCTTAAAAACACATGTATTTTTGTATACACTTAAATAATCAGTGGCAACAGCTTGGAGATATTCATACAAAAGTTCCAACAAATATATCAGGGTTTTCTCACTAACCAAACTCCTAACCTCCCTCCATTTAAGGGAGGATGCTGGTGCACAGGAAACTGAGGAAACGTGATACCACTGTTATTTCTTGCTTGGATCTGCTTGCAAGAAGACCTTATTGCTCTCTACTGTCTAAAACTCGCACCTAGCAAGTCAACCCATATCATTCCACAGGTGAAGTTACACTCTTACAGTTCAGCAAAGAAAACACTATCACCTCACAGAAAATCTCTATGGTTTTTTGCTTTGTTTTGTTTTGTTTTCTTACCGTATTCATAGAACAAATTTGCATTGGACAATCAATAAGCAATTACCTTTTATCTGCAAAGCATAATGTCTTTATTCATTCATTGTTGAAAAGGAACTGAAGGCACAATCAAATCCCATTCAACTATATGGAAAAATTCTCTTGTTTTTAATATAGATATATCTATCCAACTGCCCTCTTAAATGTTTATCACTGACTGCAAACCTGCTGTTCTAAAAGGAGAATGAACAACCATGTCAACTCAGTTAATGATAGCTATGAGAATGTTTACATGGGAAAACAGCTTCCCCTGCAACCCCCCCCCAAAAACCCATAGTCCAAAACTTCTTAAACAATCCATTTTAATGTCACTGAATTAACAGTGTGTAGTTTTGTCATGCTTTTGCAGAGATGCCAGGCAGTTGCACTATCTTTGATCTATTTCTGTTCAAGTTACATAGAGAAGTGTCTGAAACCATGATAATGTGCAATATTGATCCAGTAATAGTAGTAGATTATATAGCAAGATATATCTTATTTTATTGTCTAAAAATATCCTATTTTATTGTCTAAACAGACAAGATGTTCTGGAGAGTAGAACAGAGCATGAGATGCTCTCACTGTTCAAAGCTGAATGACTTATTACGGCATTTATGAGCCCCTGGTTCAATTTTTTGTTTACTCATTTGGCATATCACTCAACACAAGATCTAGATGGAAAAAAAGTAATTAAGTTATTTTATACTGTAACACATTTGGATCTTGTCTGCAAATATAAATAGTTTCATGAACTAAAAATATTTGTCCTGTTTAGGAGCTATTTTTTAAAGCGCATAAGATGCAGCCGTCAAATCTGAAAGTTAATATCGCAGAGAAGGACATACGCTCACCTACCCAGATGAGATTGTGCTAAACTACTCAGATTTCTCTAATGCATTGTGGTCAATGAACAAGAAGATCAACTTCATTGTTCTAACTGCATATTTTATGAACTGTGACAAGTTTGTTATAACTCATTTGCTCCAAACTTTTCTTCTGAGATTGCACAAGCACCAAGAGATAAACTCAGCAATGTCAACAAGCTTGGTGGCATAGTTCAAGCTGTGAAGGTTCAATAAATAGGTCTGTAAACATTGCAAATCAACACAGCTTTTGATGAAATGTCAAGCAAGACAGAGCTTAGCTATATTCAGCTCAGCTTGAACTCATAAACCATTAACTGGCCTCTGTAGTTTCCAGAGAAATGTGTCTTATGAATAAAGCTTGAATGTTGAAATAATAGAAATAACAGCAATACATTTTTTCTTTAGAATAGAAGATTAATAGAAGTCATTCAATAATCAGAAAGTGTATTTGAATCAATTCAGTCAAAACAGATCTACAAAAAAAGACAGTTTGACAATACTACACAGCCTCATGATAGAGCAACCATGATTTTATACCTCCAAGTTAGGAAAGGATGCTAAAAACAAGAAGAGGAAATAAAATTAATTTTGAAATGCCCTGAAGAAACTAAGACACTTCCATTCTGAACAACAGCAAAAATCTTTGTTTTTCCTGCACAAGATATTAAAATATTGCTTGTTTCAGAGAAAATGCAGATTTTCTCCCTATTTTTAGGAGGCAGGAAAGAATATAACTTGTTACAATGCATCAAGATACCTTTTTATAAGAGAAGCCAGCATTCTTTTTTTTTTTTTCCCCTCAGTGAAGCACTGTACTACATACATACTGTCGAGTATTTTCTCAAGATTTATTTTCAAATGGTTTGAAAAATATGAAGTTACTTCAACTACTTTTCTGAATCAATCCTCCACAGACATGCCTATGCAATTACCCTAGACTGAATGCAAGGTTGTTTTTGCCCGATGGCCCACTTTTCAAGCTATTTCTATATCACCAGTAAAGTAATTCATTTGACCGCATCCAAATTTATTTGCAGTGAACTTCACATTTTTCTGCTGTTTTTTGTAACGAGGAGCTCATTTAGAAAAACAATCAAATCCTTTCTGATCGGGCAGCACCTATTATCTACAACCATGCAAACACTTAGCGCTGTCGTGGGAAGGCTGTCCATCATCATGGAAAAACAATCCATTTAACCTAATCAAAGAGTTACTGTAAGCAAAAGTTTGCTTGCTTTTCCATTCTGCATTCAACACCCTGTTGATATTTTCCAGCCAGCTTTGAAGCAGGTTGGAAAAGTTAGGCAGTCACGGACACCTAATGGAACCGAGCTCATCCTTCCTCACGCCTTCTCCCTCCCAACTGCCCCTCGCTCTGGAGCTCCTTCCTTGAGCTTCCCAAAGCCCTCTGCATGCAGGCATCCAACAAGCAACAAACTGACCTAAATGCTGCTGTCTTTAGGGTCGCACTGCTGCTGTTCTTCTGAATATCTGTCGTATACCTTTCCAGTTTTTACTCACCCAACAAATCACCAGACATTGCCGATACTGCAGTACCCTGCTACCTTCATGGGGAAGCTCTTTGCTGATTTCCCTGTAGGTACTTCAGTCTAACACATCCTGCTAAGCTCGGAGAACCTGGAGGGAGACTCATTGCCTGGTGCAGGTATTGCAGGCACATAACCTGCCTCCAGCTTTGTGGCCACAAGGGCAGCACGAGCCTTTTAGGAGCCGACAGAGAATCACGTCTGGTTTTGCCGTCTCAAGCCACAGCACGGTACCCTCCCCAGGTGGGCAGCCAGCGCATGCTGCACGCCCTCCCTGGTCGCAAGAATGGTTTCTCCCTCCACAGGCTCAATCTACCTGATTACGCTCCCTCAGTAATCTCGCCCCCCCCCCCCTTCCCCGGACAGCATCAGGCAGGGTTTCTGCCAGGCAGGGCTGCGGAGGGCAGGCAGCCGCCCGTGGGATACGCAGGTGGAACATTTCAGAAAAGCTCGGCTCTGTCTGCCTGCTGCTCAAGCAGCAGCATGCAACTGGGAGATTATTCATCCTGCTTTCACAATGTTATTCAAACAAGCTTAAAGTCCCTAAGAAGAATGCTACCTGCTTCACGAACCAGTAGCTACTCTTTGTATTTTTCCCTAAAGCCAGCTTACATGCTTTTGATATATGATGGTGTATTTCCATTTGCAGTACATTCTTCCCTAGTTTTACTAAGCAAATAAACTAAAAGGGGTACCATTTCTTCCTTTTTTTTTTTTTTTTTTTTTTTTCCCCTTTTCTGAAGAAAGAAGAGAGGAAGGACAAGAAAAACATATATTGCCATAATTGACTTAAACACCATCTGCTGTCTTCCAGCAAACTTTACCAGCACACTTGCTCCAAACCTGAAAGGGTGTTGTTTTTTTTTAATAAGCATAATGGTGGAGAGATACAAACACTTTTCCCTCTATGTTTTTTTGGCTTGAATATTCCAATTAGCCAGATTATTACATTACTAACTGCTATTCTATAAAATTCTTATATCCAACTTTAAAAGCTACGTCAAAAAGATTCAAAGTTCCTTTACTAGCTAACAGCATGGTTTTAAAAACATGTGTCAAGAGAAAGCAGTGTGCAAAGCATTGATCGAGGAAAGATTTATGCTAGTATTTGAGCTGGATGCAGAGCCTGTGGTCTGTCAGGCACAGTGCAGCATAAAACCATGACAGCAAAAAGGCAACAGATGTGGAGACAGTAAATACTTAGCACTGCTCCATTCCAGGTTACTGTGGTGCTGTATATAAGTGTGCTGAAGTTCTCCAGGATCTAATAATTTAAAGTTTTTTTGTGTGGTGTAAAACTAGGAATTATTACAGACTTTGGAATCTGTTGATATTAATTAATTAAATAAATAAATAAATACATTAGCATTCATTTGAGTGCATAAGAGCCAGAAAAACAAACAAACAAACAAACAAACAAAAACCCTAATAATAAAAAAAAGTCTTAAGCTGCATGGCAGTGTCTGACAGAAAGTCAGAAAGTTAATATTCTTCCTTCCCTGTTTTCAGGACAGTCTCTCTGTAAGGAGATACTTCTGACGAAATTTCTTCAGGCAGAGCATGAAGGTGGCTTCTCCCAGACTTACCACAGTGAACCACAACTCCTCCCTCCCCTCATATCCTGCACTGAAATTAGCAGAGCCATTGCTGGAAAGGCCCAGTCTCATGGACCTGGGTTCTGCTAACAGCTCAGTGGAGTTGAATTGTTAGAAGTCCAAGAAAATAAGGATAAATAGGGTTGGGGTTTTTTTTTGACTCATTGGTCTTTTACCATCAAATGAAGAAGAATACAAGTAGTGCTCTGGAAATCCAGGTGCTAAAAAACAACAAAAAACACGTGTTCGCATTGATCTCACGTGATGGAGATATCAGCATGTTGGGAAAGCTTCCTTTTGTGACATCTCTAAAAAAATATGCAGAAGTCTACAAGAATGTTCTCCTAGGAAGGAGGATATCTTCTCCATAACCCACTCCACATTTCATGGTGGAACTGACAAACAATGCTGACAGGCTGCCTCATATGTACTATGCATATTCGTAAATGGGTCTGTTCAAAATACAAACCTCTTTTCCTTCAGCTGCAAGTGAAAATCAAATAAATAAATTCAAATAGGCTCCAGCTTGAAACCTAACCTTGTTCTGCTTTGTTTTTCTCACCAAAACATACTCAGACTGTCTTCATTTACTGCAGTCCAATTAGCTGAAACACTGAAGTTGAAGATCATTTCATGTCTTATTCAGGACCAAGACTTAACACTTAGCATCTTTTAGGAGAGCAGCCCAACCCTGAATTCAGAAGTTACTAAAGAGCAGTTTTCAGTTAAGCTGGTTAGATTAAGCCATTGGAAGTATTCAAGCAATCACAGAGAGAAAAAGAATAGCTAAAAACTTTCTAATTGTATGCACAAGATGAACCTGGGCACTTTATCCACAATAAGCCATTTATAGTACTGGGAATGTCTTGGTGCCTACAGCAGGTCTGAGAGCTTCTCAGGTCAGAATAATGTGTTGACAAACTTCAACAAGGCTCAGAGATGAAATTTCTAACTTCTCAGTAGAACAGCAAACTTTTGGTTGCATGTTTTCCTTCTTTCACCTGTTTTTAAAAGTTCAGCAGAAACTGCATGACTGAACACATACTTGATGGCAAGCTTATTCCAGCACTAGCATAACAAGCTCAGTAAGTAATTGCAAATAGGGAAGTTGTGATCATCCCCATATGATACAGCTATTTACTTCTTGTAACTGTTGTAACATGGAGATCTCTGTAACAACCATACATTGGAGAATTAGGTATTGCAGAAACCCAGGAGCACACTGTCTATTGCCAAAACCTTGAGAACTTAATGGAATTCAACAAGGATATAAAAAGCAATCAAGAAATGAAAGAGAAAAATCTTAATCACATAAATTCGTAATTCACAATAAAATAATGGTTAGAGAGTACAGAGGATCTTAGCACGAGTCAGAGCATGTTGCTGAATTTCTTAATTTTAGTTGAGAAGTAGAAATTGCAATTATCACTACAACCTACTAATTCCTACAGAGGTTGTTTTCAATCACTTTGGAGAACAGTAGACTGCAAAGAGCAGTTCCTTCTACCTCTACTCTACTAGAGAAATATAAGGACAGGCCTCATCTAGGAAAGCATTTGTGAAAACACTTGTTTTATCAAAGCTGTTACTTTTCATGAGTTTTTGTTGGTGTTTGTTTGGCACTTATCCAAAGCCTTTCAGCTGTTGGTAAAAGCAAGTCTTAACTGATGTACTGTAACTCAGCTTTGGACTTTTTCTCCATCTGGGACTCCTAGCTTTGGACAGCCATATTTTCTGGATACCAGTTTTTGTTCTCTGGCCTCCTTCCACCTCACAGACTCAAAGGGCTGCCCAAAGCACTTAGGGATCATCTCTTCCACCCTGCATATAACTTGCCTTCAGCTCTTCTCACTTTGCCATGATTGCCTACACTACTGAAAGCTCAGTAAGGGATAGACTTGGAGAAAGAGCATGTTATATGGAGGCTCTGAGAAATCAGATGCTGTTGCAGAGAACTCAGCCACTGAAGAGCAAAAACCACGTAGGTGGCTTGCTGTCAGAGAGGAGATCTTGTTTATCCTCCCCTCCCTAAGTAATTTGGAATACAGATGAGAAACTTGCATGCTTTTGCAAGAAAATCTGAGTTTATACTGAGAATATATAGTCCATACAAACAGCTGGTGAGAAGAAGTCTTCTAAAAGGAAATCTGTTACACTCTTCTATAATTGAGACTACTACTGAATTGAGCTACTACTGAATGGATTTCAGATAAAGATTCACTTTTTTTTCAGGTTGAACTGATTCTTGATAATCCAGGATTAGAAAAAGAACAGCAAGAGCTGAGGTACAAAGAAAAATATGATAATAATTTTTTTAAAAGCAAAGGCTTCCAGAAATGATACGTTGATCATATCAGAGATAAAATTCTGATTCAACTGAGGTCAAAGGCAAAACTCTACTGGAAATTGATTTTGCTTCACGATCAAAAGTCAACACCTGCACTGCTTTGTGTTGCACTATGGAGGAATAGCTGTTTGCCTGTACTGTGCTCAAGGGGCCTTTGTGAGCACTAAGAGCATGCCTGTGTGCTTTACATAAATGTATACAAATAAAGCTATTCTATGTTTTTAAACATTTTTTGCATACTCTTGTATCCTGTATATGTTGCATATACACAGATAAACATAATTTCAACATATCCCTGTTGTCCATTTGCTTGGAGACTTCTACATGTATATATTTGGACCACAGAATTCTATTTTCAGCAGCCTGCTGTCCAGTTTATATACTTCTGCCTAACTTCTTCCCAGAGTTATCAAGTTAAGCCAGAGTCTGCCAAGGAAATACACTGATTTAAAAACACTATTTTCTTAAAAGTTACAAGCTGTAATAACATTTTGATTTTTTTTTTTTTTTTTTTTCCCAAAAAGGAAGATAGGAAAGGAAAATAGAAGATCATTACTGCCATAACATATTTGCAGACCCTGAAAACATCTCAAATGACCCAAAAATATAACACTTTACATTAGATGGCTGTAATTTTTCCATTTTCAATTCTTTCATACATTCACAGCTTGGACTACCCGATGATAACGATGATGTAAGCCTATCCTGAATGTGTCTATTCAATCAAATGTCTTGTTTGTAGTAGTAAAAGACTGCCTCATTAAGTTAGGAAATCAAAATGTATAAATTTTGCCACACAGTTGTAATAAAACATAAAAAGAAATCACCTATCTGTTGCAGAGGTTTTCATCCACCCGAAGTTGGAGGATGACAAACTTTATGTGTTGGTGAGCTATTACTGTGCTTCCTGCTGTAATGTGCCTGAAAACTGGTCTAGAAATAGATGAGAAATAAGGGTTTGAAGCCAGGGGTGTTTTCATGAGTAATATACCTAAAATTTAAGGTACAACAAAGATCTGTTTGATCCTCATTCCTTCCAACATTATTTCACTATTATAATTATATACATTTTGACTCAGTTCCTCAGGAATGCTCAAGGACTGCTATTACTGTAGCAGTATGATGACTATTTGGTTGAATGGAGATAAAAAGCAGTTTCTGCCCTGGAAGACCATACATATTGAATTTAAACTGCACACATAGCAACTAAAGATATTATCAGATATAGGATAATGTACTGAAGCTTGTCCAATTGTCAGCTGGTATTGTGATAAAGTAAAAGAAATGTTATTAAATCCCTATCTCCACTCAAACCCACTCTCACAGAACAGTCGACTTCCCAGGGTACCAAATTGCCAAAAAGGCCAACCTTATCTGCAGACAACTGTCAGAAAAGCTTGAGATATAAATATTGTCTGCCTGATGTAATTATTTCTGATAAATTTATAAACCACAGTTTTGTTGAGTTTTCTAATCTTGATGTACTGCAAATTGATGTTCGCATGGAGTTAGGATAGTATAATAATTAGTCAAGTTAAGTAGTAAAAACTACTTACAAAACATTCTTGTCTCTGCTTTCTCATGCAAAACACTTCTGCCACCTCATGTTTCTTTGCGCAGTGGCCGAGGTTTGCAGACTTCTTCAGGCAGTCCTTACTGATGGTCCCTTCTCCTGCATCCCATTTTCTTCCTTATCTCTTGACTGTGCTCCATTTACACTTCCCTTTCAGTACTACAAGGAAAGATCTGGGGCAGCTTCTGAGTGAAACCATCACTTCAAACTCCTTGTGCTCCCCAAATCCACAAAACTTTGATGCACTATCCTTTGCACACCATCTCTTAAAAGTACTGTCTTAGCTTTCCTACACTTTCTAATGCCAGCTAAGAGAAGAACCAGGGTATTTCATAGAATCATAGAATAGCCTGGGTTGAAAAGGACCACAATGATCATCTGTCTCAACCCCCCTGCTATGTACAGGGTCACCAACCACCAGACCAGGCTGCCCAGAGTCACATGCAGCCTGGCTTTGAATGCCTCCAGGGATGGGGCATCCACAACCTCCTTGGGCAACCTGTTCCAGTGTGTCACCACCCTCTGTATATTTAGGTGCTCTCCGTGTGTGTTTTTCAGTGGAACAGCCCTAACAAGATGAGTTGTAAACCAGACCTCTAAGAAATATGGACCCATGCTGAGGATCCTTAAAGGCTCAGTCTCACTGTAAGGATTTCCTACACTGCTTGAGAAAGACAAATAAGATGTAAACCAGTGCCCTTCTGCAGTGCACTTGAAGTAAGGAAAGCACATATATTTCCTCTAAGCTTCAGTCTATAACATAGTTTTTTTTTCCTTTATTTCTTTGGAAATACAGACCCTTAAATCCCTTTCCTGATTTTTGGACTTTTTTTCTCCTTGTCTTCTGTTGTTATTCTTTTGCTTGATATTTCTGACCATTCTGCATTCCCACCGTAGTCCTACTTTAACTAAACTAAAATAAGCTTCTCTATTAGAAAATTGGAGCTAACATTTATATTATGTTTTTAGTAAAACTTTATTTATTAAAAACAAGCAAAAAAAGAAAAAAAAACAGAAAAACAAAACAAAACAAAACAAAAAAACCTACTGCAACAGCAAATCATAGAATACGCTTCAGAATACTGGTGCTACTTTCCCAGTGCTGTTACTCTGATCCCATAACTATATTCTGTGCCAAGAAAGTAAAAGTGTGACCGAAAGTACAAGCATGCAGAAAGTGGTGACCCATTATGGAGCTCTAATTTGATCCTGAATCCCCTGAGTATTTTTTTCCAGCACTCTCATGTAGGACTGAAGCCCCATACTGCATACCCTGTGAATTCTTATGTGATCACATTTAGAGTGATTTCACCAGTCTGCAGTGAAATTAAACCTTCTTGAATACATCTCACTGATAAGGCTTAATTCAGTTAAACTGACCATTAAGATTAGAGTAAATTGAATTGCTCTATCTCAGACTTGCTGATAATCTCTTGAAACAGAACAAATCTGGACTTTCCAGACAATGAGTTAAGGTGCTCAGTCAAATTCTCTCCTCTGCTCCCCTCCCTTACTTCTCACCACCAAAACTCCATACTCAGAAGAATATGCTATACAATGCTCGCCAAAAATTTGCTGGTTTGTTCCTAATTCATTAAATAGTCCGAAGTTGCAAACAGAAAGCAATTTGCAAATGCTCAGTTTGATAATACATCTAAGACAAGGACTGTAAGATACCCTAAAATAGTAATCAGTTCTGTTACAATTACTCAAAAATTGATGCTGACACTGGGCTGGAATCCAAGCAAACAAACTAATCTACCTTATTCAGAGGGGCTTATCTTTAAGTAAAAAGTAATGATGCAGCAACATATGTAGTTCTTTTCTTAGCCTTCCTGAACTGCAAAAGAATATATTTGTGGGAATATCAAGTAATAATTATATTTAAGAGTTTTAGAAAAAATATTATTCCTAATTTATTGAATACTAGTAAACTTTAAAAATTAATAAAATGCAAGGAACAATGCAAATAGGAATGAATTCCATGATTTCCATAATCACTGAAACTTTGATCCTGTGCTGTAGAAGCCAGTAGGAGTTTATTTAATAAAATAAATGTGACATTTGTCAAATTTTCTTCTTTATGCAGTCTCCTTTCATAGATGTGTGTTTGGATACATATGGAGATATATGTTATGGATATATACATTTTCAGATTAACCAATTATGAAATTAATACAAGGCTCAGAATTTGCTGCTAGTCTTTTTTTTTTTTTTTTTTTTTTTTTTTTACACAGAGCATTAATATAGTAATGCCATTTCATAAATGGAATTGCAAAGATCAGTATAAAAACTATTTTAAAGAGAAACATCTGAAGTGACATGGGATTCCACCTGCATTCATATGATGGAGGCATCAATCACATAAAGACAGAATCACAGAATGGTCCAGATTGTAAGGGACCTCAAGGTCTCCAACCCCCCCAGCAAGTTAGAATTTGCACACAAAAAATGCAAATGCCAAGTAAATATTCTGGGTCTTTGTGTTCTCTCCAGATCTTCAAATCCTGATTTGATAGATTTCTGAAAGAAAAGCTGCCAGTCAAGCTTAAAATTACAGATTTGGTGCAAAAGCTACAAAGTGTGTTACAAAGAGGTTGTTCTACTAGATTTTATCCCTGAGGAATCAGTATCATTAGAGAATTCACTTGACTCTGGGTCACACGTTTACCTCTCTGCAAAGAATTAATGGAATAGCAATAAGTTAATTCTTAAAGGACCTATGACTGACCAAAGTCCATTTACATTTAAGGTTAAATTTGATTGGAGCTAACAGAATTGAATTACTTTGAGACGTTTTCAGGTCTGGGTTAAGAACCAGTGTTTTGGGGTAGATGAACAAGCATAAGCAAATTTAAGAAAAGTCAGCTATCGAAACATCATAAGCTGAAAACTTCATTATGAGAAATTCTTTTTCACGTAATATTTCCTATGATATCATCTTTGTTAAGTATAGCTGGCCCTTGGATGCATCTTTACAAATCCTGTACCAAACAAGGTAATGACTCACTAAATGTGACTGCTAGAAGGACTCTCCCACATATACAGTGCAATTAAGACAGAATAATAAAACAACTAACAGAAGGGGCTTGCAGCTTTACAATCCCTTTGAGCTCCCATACCACTAATAGCCCATTTTGTTTTAACATTCATGTATCTCAACAGAAAGCTTTGTGAAGAATTCTACTCCAGTCAGGGGGTGCCAATGGAAAAATTAATATACAAGATTGCCTGGAATCTAATAAAATCTAAATGTGCCACTGCTACTGAGTAGGCAGAAGGTAAAGCATTAAGAAGAACACATAGAACAGCAGGACATGTATCGTCCTTGGTTTACTGTCTAAGCATATGTTTTCTTCTTTTCCAAAATCAGTTTGTGGAGCAGTATTACACCAGTATACCAATTACCATCGTCAAATGGCCCACTACATGCATGATGAGTAGATGAGTAATCCTACTGATCTGAAAGTTGAATGTGTACAAACAAGACATGCCTCCAGTTATATCTTTAAGTATGAGTTCTTCATCTCTTTAAACATGAAGAAAGTAAGCAGAGCTATCTAGTGACAACTCGATAAACTGTTAATCATACCAACATTTCAGAACCATTTTTTTTTTCCTTTTCATTGATCTAAAATAACATCTAAAAGCAAAGAGCTAAGAAGCAAAAATCTAAAGGCAATCTTACATTTTTTTCATTTAAAACAAGGTGAGACTCTAGCTGTAAATGGACACATAAATCTTCACTACAAAGTAGGTCAAAAGGTGTGAAGTAAGTTTCCAGTTACTGGAAATACTGACATATTACTCCAAACAACTGCTCAGTGTTGGGCTTATGCTTGAGAACTATACTAAGAATTAATAAAATGCAGTTGTCACTCTCCTCAGACACTGTTTTTTAAGTTCTTTTTGGTAGCAACTTGATCACTTTTCTTTAGTTTGGACAGGACATGGACCTTGCAGGCCCAACTATGCAGCCAAGGACTGAGCATAGGCAAGGGCGTCGGAGAGGCTAAAGAACACACAGACCTGGGCTATGCCAGACCCTACAGCCAGATCCAAATGCCCCTCACTTGCTCTGTTTTCTACTCTGCACAAAGAGCACAGAGCACAGTGCTGCTCTCAGGGAAATGCTCTGATGCATTGGCAATGGGAACTGAGCATCAATGTACCCACTGCTTGCCTTGTTATTTAACCCAGCACAACTTCTAAGTGTACCAGCAGACTTACAAGTTGCTTAACTGCACAACTCTTCCCAGTAAAGAAACACGCATTTTTTTTCCTCTGCACTCCCCATTTCAGCATATCTTCACCTTCCAGCTTGTATACAAACTGCAGGTTATAACTCTCCACAAAGCCAAGGCTTGGCTGTGTCCTTGTACTCTGTACACAGTACTCTGCACTCACATCAAATGGCAAATGGCTAGATAGAAACAAACTACCTCGAAGATCTCTGAGAATATTAAATGATGCCCTTTTAAATGGATCAATGCCTAGTGCACTGTAACTACTATAAACCCCACCCACTTCTGGAGCAGACTCATCGAACCAAATACATCAGGCATTAAAGAACATTAGTATCTAAAAGCTAGTCTCTTCCCAAGAACTACTAAGTATTGACCAGGCAAAAATGCAAAAAAAAAAAAAAAAAAAAAAAAAGAGAGAGAGAGAGAGAGAAAAAAAAAAGAAGACACTGACAGCTCACTTTCATCTTCAAAGTAGGGCATATACTAAGCAAGTTCTTAAGAACCTTTGACAGGCAGTCAGCATTAGCTGACTTCCTATACTTGCCTTAAAGAAAAGGTGATGGATAACCTGCTGTTCATCTTCAGAAAGCCTAACTACTTGCTGCTAAAGAGAACTGATAATAAGCAGTTTATTTAAACAATTTAGAATCATAAGGATTGAAAAGGCCACTAAGACCATCCAGTCCAACCACCAACCCATCATACCCTACCCTCTGACCATGACCCTCAGTGCCATATCCACTCATTCTTGAACACATCCAGGGATGATGACTCCAGGGCTTCCCTGAGCAGCCCATTCCATTTTATTCTCTTACTATTTTTATTTTACTCTTTTTTTTTTTTTTTTTTTTAATTTATTCTTTGTTATTCCTTTATTCTCATTGGAATTAAATTTTCCCGACTGATTTTTGCAAAATAACTATATACAGAAATAACAAATTGAAAAGGTTCACTTAGTTTGACTGGAGCCTACTTTCTCCTTGCCAGCAGAGATAAGAACACCTTGAAACATGGAAGTTTTCCTATCCTGCAAGCCTTATTGAAACAGTTGCAGCTTTGCAAAATTTTGTGTTTTAACAACAGGGGAAAATAGAGTATGATTTTCTTTCCCAACCAGATTCTTTTATTTGTTTTCTCTACAAAGTCACTTAGCCTTGGGCTAATGTTGCCAAAGAGTCTTTTTTTGTTGTTGTTGTTGTTGTTAGAACAAACCATAATAACAGGCAATAGTAGCAGCAAAAATGTCAGCAAAGCCCTGTATTACTGTCTTTAAATAAATATTTACAACATAGTTGAAAATTTGTGAAATATGTTGATTGTTTAATCTTTATTTTCCTAAATGTTATTTTGTATTTCATTATATTCGCTTTCCTATCCATGTGATAGGATTCATACCTAGGAGAGACTTATTGAGAACTTTGACAGCAAATATTCTAAGGATAACCTTATTGGCAAGAAAATGCTTATTGGCTCTGTAGGAGAGATAGAAGACAAAGAGAAATACATGACTACACACCAGATTTCCCCTTTGAGACACAACTAACTACAAAATCTAAAAGAACATACTCTAGCTACTGAAGGGGGAAGGGGAAAGAGAACAGCCTTAACGTTTGGCTTCTCTGTCTGTTCTGTACATCACAGGAATCAAAGGGAATGTGAGATTAAAGATAAGCCTTAGTTTTAACCATTTTATTACTGCATATAGGATGTGACATATATGTAGAAGAAGCCTGAATTTACATTATCCAGAATCTTATATTTCAGATGCTGGTATGGCACTATCTAGAGTCATTTCTCCACTTCATTTTCATTGTTGAATTTGTTTTGTTATATAGCCTTGGTTTTAGGCTTTCAAATATAAAGGCAAATGGAAAATGGAACAAAATGAATCATGAGTTTGTGAAAAGAAGATTGCGCTAGATTAACCTGGTATCCTCCTCTGAGAAGATAACTGAACTTCTAGGCAAAGAAACAAAATGGATTTAGTCTCTGTGAATGTCAGTATTTGACAATGCCTCAAGTACCTAAGCTCTGGCTGACTAGAATTCACCAGTGCAAGACAGATTAAAAAAAAAAAAAAAGACATGTTTAATGGAAGGCAAGTTTGAGAAAATAGAAATTCATAAAAGAATTGCAAGGCTAGTAAAAACAAGGTGAAACGTCAATTAGTGTGATGAAAGAGAATCGCTTCCTGATAGTTACTTGAGTAGTTTCTTAAAAAGTGATTCTGAGACAGAAGGCATTAAGAACCTTTGCACAAACATCTTATGCCAAAGACATCAAACAGTGACAGAAAAAAAGAGAATAACTGTCAGGAAAGGGAGAGATTAAAATCTCAAACGAAAAGAGTTGGACAGTATTTAGGACAACATTAGAAGAAACAGACTGAAGTTCAGTAGCAGAAAATAAAGAATCAATGGATATGGAATTTCTGCAGTATTCTGTGGAATCAAAAACTATTTGAGTGTCTTAAGTACAAAATCAGACTTACCAGTGGAAGGTGGTTATTAAAAAAAAAAAAAAAAAAAAAGGAAATCCAGTGATTGATTATATCAGATGTTCCTTTTTCGTGTTATTAATATGGAATATTAATATAATTAACAGCTGTTCTAGATTCCAATGAATCAGCAATGTCAGATTTGAACAACAACTCCTTGTTCACCTCCTTAAACATCACTACTGATTTATCACTGGACTCTTTTACTTTCCCATTATCAACCTCTTACATTATGAACTAAGAATAACCAATCCAGTAAAACTGGTATGCACATCTTTATATGCACATGTATTTACAGGAACATGCACAGATTTGACAAGAACGCTGGGAGAGCCCTTGAGGATTTGTTATGCACTTTGGCCACAGTTACGTCATGCAATGCTAAGGCATGGGGCAAAGTGGCTGGAGTGCCGTATGGAAGAAATGGGCCTGGGAACATCAGTTGACAGTTGCCTGAACATGAGTTTGCAGTGTGCCCAGGTGGCCAACAAGGCCAATAGCATCCTGGCTTGTATCAGAAATAGTGTGACTAGCAGGAGCAGGAAGATGGTCATCTCCCTGTACTCAGCTCTGGTGAGGCCACATCACAAGCGCTGCATTCAGTTTTGGGCCCCTCAATACAAAAAAGATATGGAGGGCCTGGTGCATGTCCAGAGAAGGGTAACAAGCTGGCAGGGGGTCTGGAGCACAAGTCTTATGAGCAGTGGCTGAGGGAACTGGAATTGTTTAGTTTGGAAGAGGCACAGAGAAGACCTTATTGCCCTATACAACCATCTGAAAGAAGGTAGTGGTGAGGTGGGGGTCAGCCTCTTCTCCTTTGTAAGTAGCAACAGGATGAGAGAGAATGGCCTCAAGTTGCACTAAGGAGGTACAGGTTAGATATTTGAAAAAATTCTTCTCTGAAAGAGTGGTCAGGCGCTAGAATGGGCTGCCCAGGAAGCAGGAAGGTGGTGTCCAAGGAGGTGTTCAAGAAGCGTTTAGACACAGTACAAAGGGAGATGGTTTAGTGGTGAAATACTGATAGCAGGTGGACAATTAGACTTGATCATCTTGGAGGTCTTTTCCAACCATGGTGATATTATAATTCTATGGTTCTACGAAAATTACCTACCTCTTTCTTAATATATTAATGCCTAGTCTTCATTTCTTTGAAATAGACAATTACTGACATGCCAGATACAAAAATAAAGAAGTTCCATTTTCACTTTCAAGCTTTTTGTGGATGATTGTGCTGAACAGAACCACATTCAGAATTTTAATGATTTTATCAAAATGAAAAAAAATGTTTGAGGATGTCTTTTATGCCTCAAGTAATTTCCTTCAGTTTTCCCCTGCTTTAATTTCTCCTGGCAGGAAGCTATAGTGACCACAAGAAACTCAGCCTTGCATGCATACACCACAGTCAACTCTTATGAAATATTAGATTTCAGCTATTTTTTATTTTATACACCAAAATACTCCGTATTTTAATATTATATTCCCTTACAGGTATGATCAGCTTCTCTCTCCTGTTCAAGACATCTAATTAAAATCTAGAATTCTTTTGCCACTACTGCAGATCATCACATAGCTTTATTATTACCCTACCAGACTTTATGAACTTATTGTACTGATCCAGTTTACTTCGAGACTCTAAAACAGCCACATTCCTTTTGTTCTCCTTTCAGAACTGAAGTACTAGAATAATGTAAGTATGTGTTCTGTCTTTACAGATACTCATGACCTACCCACAGTATGTCCAGGAGAGTAAAAGTTACTTAAAACTGGTGTCCAACACCTTAACTGAGGGTTGAGCCCTTAGTTAAGGACAGTCATGTCTTGGATGGTTAGTAGCAGAGGAATTTCTTGCCCTAAAGAGCTGATTTGGGCTTACTCTAGCATTTGTGCTTGTTTTCTTTCTTTAAATTTAATTAGCCCACACACTTTTGGTGGATTCATATTTGTAGATTGGTAGTGACACAAGTGACTAAAACTTAAATCTGTTTTTTTTGAGCACAGCTGTTGTACTTATATGTCATTATACCTCCTGCCCAAAAGTCTCAAACTCAGTTTTCAGGGTGTTTTCAGAGATGCAGCATACATCTTCATTGTCATTTACTTTTCATAAGAGAAACATGAATTTTCTTCTGAGAAAATTCCTTCACCAATTCACATTCTCAGTTTCAAAATCCATTAATGCTTGTCATCAGCTTGTCAGCTGCTTAAAACCAAGCTTCTTTACAGCAATCAGTCAATGTCTTGAAATCAATTATGAGTAACCTAAAAATATTTCAAATTAAATGTGTCATTATTACTTAGTCCGATTAATTCAATTGATTTTATAAGAGATTAAAAAGTAGGTAGAAAGTTTGAATCAATTTTATTTAACTGTCCTTTACTAAATAAGTAACTTTTTTAAAGTTCCAGGAATTTAAAAGTGAACTGTTTTTTTTTCTCTTGCCAATTGTATCATTTTTATATACAACCTTCACCCACAAGGAAAAACACACACAAATGAGACAGAAAAAAGAAGAAAAAAAAAAAAGCCTATTATACTCAGACGAAGACATGAAGAGAGCAAGCAGATCACTAAAAATGTTGCTTAGAATTTTTTTTCACTTTGATCCTCCTCTTTAGAAGTTATCTGGGACAGCCACATTGTGCTGCAAATGCATTTAACAAACCACCAAACCAATGCTTTTACAAACAGTATTTATATCCTCTTTCAACAACCAGGCTGCTTTCTGGTATCTGACGAAGTTTACTCAGGACTTTGAGCTGGCTTCATGTTTAAATTAATCTACAGATTTCCTGCTCATCATGATGCCCCCACACCACTGAAGTCACTCTTCCTTGAGTGTGTATTTTTTCAATAGTGATTTCTTTGAAAATTAAACATTAGGAAGTACGGAACACAGAAGAAATGAAAGCTTCTAAAAAGCTGGCAATGCAAAGAATTAAATGAGTAATAAATAGTGAAGTTCCTTTACTGTTAGGTCCCCATTCCAACCGTAGAATCTAATACTTCATAATGATTTCACTTTGTTGTCTCCACTACCTTTTCTATTTGGTGGCAACATTTCCAATTTGAAGAACAGAAAACTGAGTCCAACTGCGATTCAGAACTGACTTCTGTGATTCAGAAAACAAAATCTGTAAATGAAGTTAAACATGAGATTAAATCTAGGTATCAGCTACAGAAATTCCCATCAATACCTAAACTTTTGCTTTCCTCCAACTGTGGCACATGTATGTTCTCCATACAGAAGCAGATGGTGCCTGACCTAGCGTTGATCCAAGACAGGGAAACTTTGATTTGCCTTAAACATCCTGCATCGTGGTTCAGTTCTCAGCCATAGCCAAAGGTCACGTTGCAGCTTATGGCAACCTGAAATAATATTTTGTAATTTTTCAGTACCCCAGAATGAAACATTTCCCCATGTAACAAATACCATAAAACTGGGTTTATTTCAAAACATACCATATGCTTTTGCCCTTTTGTCTTCCTTACATTTACTTTATTTTCTGTGTATTCACTTACACAATTAATTCCATTCAGTGTCTGTCCATTTTCCATTAAATACTGGTGTTTTTCTTCACCCAGAAGAAACACACAAATCATGCTTGCTAGTGCCTCTTGAATTAGGAATTTGGGTTCCGGACACTGAGAAAAATAATAATACTCCCTGAAAATTTCCAATTCTTTGGTAGAATTTATGCTGAGAATTTTAGGAGTTAGGTTTTCAGCAAGAAAATCTAAAAAGAACTTGGAAGCACTGACAGATGAGACCAGAAAAAAGAATAAACTTTCTTGCCTGAGGTTGAGTCGTCTTCTGTATAAAGGCATAGGTGAGTTCTAAATCTGGTCTGCTATCTACTGCATTCCCAGTTGGGATGTATGTGAAAGTATCAGAACTATTTCTAACGCTTTAGTGTCGATCTCCAGTTTCCAGAAACACTTGATTTCTTCTAGTTATTTTGTGCAGTATTGCTATGCTAATATGCTACTAATACATTGCATCAATTCTTGTAGTACACTTTATAAGGATTTCTAATAATTATTTTCTTTTTCTTTGTTTTTTACAATCAGATAACATTCGTAGTGAAGGTCATGAAGCTTGCCTTTACAGCAACATAAAGGACATACAGCAGTATGTCCCTCTACCAGCCCAGCCTACTTGCTTAATTAATCTGTAGTTTTATTTTTACTTGATTGTTAGACTTCTTAGCAAATAGCTGGGACCAAATCCTCTAAATTGTTTGTTTGTTACAGTCCTTTTCCTCCAAGGCTTTATTTTTAAGATTCTGAACCTAACTGAATGTAGTGAATTGTGCTGCATATATTGGTTCCATCAGAAGAATTATTTATGTTCAACAGCTGCGTTGTAATGTTTAGATACATTATGTAAAGGAAAAAAAAAAAAAAGGAAAAAAAAAAAAAGCCTGGATTATCTACCTCTTTGTGAGCCTAAATACAAACTACTTATTTCATAATGAATACAATATTCTCCAGGGAGTATCACACGTCCTTGAGTCCTTTGGATTTTGCATTTGAAGTAGAGGTGAAATAAGCATAAAATCACACACAGATACACATCTGTGGATGTTTTTTCATTGTCTCTGAACTTAGGGGTCACATGCACGTTGTTTTTTTCCAGCAAAAAAGAGTTAAGTTACCTACAAGACACAGGTTTGCAACACACAGACCTTAGATGATAGGACTGGTACACTTACTTCCTGGCCTTTTAAACCTCCAATTTTGATCCACATCTATGAGAAAAAATCTAAGCAAAGTCACCTTTTCTTATTGTAATTTGTACTAAACCCTGTTTATCAGCCTCTAACCTCTGTCGTTTTTGTTTCGTTTTTTTTTTTTTCTTTTTTCCAGTTGAGAAAACAAGGCCTAGTTGGAAACAAATCAAGTAATCAAGTACTTTCAAATACAGGGTGATTCAAGGACTGGGACCAATGTCAGCGAACACAGACCGGTATCCATCTCTGACATAGTCACCCAAAGCTCCACTTTCAGCCAGCAGAGAGGAATTGGCACAGTTGGCTCAGGACTGATCTCACTCCGTAACTTTACATCCAAACTAGGCATCTGGGCTCCCTTTGTAAACAAGTCTTCACAATCTCAGACTAGAGCTGGCATCTATTATCAAATGAATCATTTCTTTGAAGGGCGTATTTCTCCCCACTGACTAAATGGGAACCTGAGGTGATTACCTGAGAGCTACTGCTTTACATTATAGATTTCTACAGTAAGGTAAGTACCAACATAAGTCATGTCATTTACTGGATAGTGACAGGGATTATTAATTTGCGAGCAGAGTCTGCTCAGATAACCTCTCCCTGCCATCTAAATGCTTCCAATGATTCACAGCCAAAAGGAATTGTGTATTAGATTGGAAGTTAAGAAAAATTTCTTCTCAGAAAGAGTGGTGAGGTATTGGAACAGGCTGTCCAGGGAAATGGTGGAGTCGCCATCCCTGGAGGTGTTCAAGAACTATGTGAATGCGGCACTGAGGGACAAGGTCAGAGGGCATGGAGGGATCGATTAGTGGTTGGACTGGATGATCTTAATGATCTTTTTCATCCTTAATGATTCTATGATTCTAAGAATTATCGTGCCCCAGAAACTGTGTACTAACCACGCTTGTATTTTTCACATGAGTCACTTCCGAAGTCTATCTGTAATTTCACTTCCAAAACATTCCATGGCAATAAATCCCACATCTCCATTATGTAAGATATGATGGGGAAAAAAAAAAAAAAAAAAAAAAGAAAAAAGAAAAAAAGAAAGCTCAGCAAACTCTGTTCTCAACCTGTTGTTCAATTGAGTCCTGTAATTCTTTTGTGCTGGGGAGATGCAGTCCCTGCAAATCCTGGAATGCTAGACACAGGCAAGACTTCTCCCAGCATCCTGTGTGTGCTCACACATGTTGCTTTCCGTTCCCAGAGGTAGGCACACTTCACTAGGGCTCTGTGCAGAATGATAATAAGATTTAATCTGGGAATTATCCATTAAATGCTGCTCTAAAGTATAAATTAGGTTCTCTTGTTAAACTGCTAATTTGTGTTATTGAGTCACTGTCCTAAAGGCAGCAACACCTGAAAGCTAATAAAATTGACAGATATGTGAAAGATAGAAATAAATAGAATGAAAGTCTGCCCAAATTGGAAAGAGTTTCCACTGATACATTTTAAAAATTACCTCCATTACTCACACTCCATTAAGTGTTCATTCCAACTACGTCCCACAGTTCAGCCATCAGGGTGAACATACTCTCTATGTGTGTGCATATACCCACTTCATACAGATGGCCAAGGACTGCTTCTCAGTACAGAGTTCATTTGTTCTGGCTTTCCTTTTTTTTTTTTTTTTTTTTTTTTTGCAATTAGATGAAATTTGGCCTCTTTACGCTGTTTGGATGGACAGAAGGTCTGTAGCCTAACACAACACCAAGCAAATGCCTCCATGGAAACTTCCTCCTAACTTATGTTGCTGCAAGTCCTTCATTAAAGACCGAAAATAACCCATGAAACTGTTCTGCTTCAATAAACACAGCTTTCTCCAGTGGCAAACTCTTCTGCCAGAAAATGTTAAACCAGTTTTACAATATAATGCAATTCACCCTGTATGTGTGGGATTCATTACAACAGGGATTAAAATCAAAGCTTAGTGTCATGTGAAGCATGCAGTAGGGGATTTGAGACCGAGTTCAGTTGCTGGACACTAGGCCTGCTGAATTGTACTCACTGCTGAGTTACAATAACACATATAGCTTTGGAATAAAGGAGTTTGAGGGTGAAGAGAGATCCTTCAGAGAGACTTAATAATACAGAGATCTTATCACACACTAAAAGAAACCCTAAGCATTGATCTGGTGGGAAATTTATAATAGAAGCGGTGAAATGGCAAAACAGAAACAAAAAGTAAAAATTCAGAACCACTATAAAATCCCACTGATCTCATACAGCACAGATGTTACACAAATGATAAGCAGATGTTTTTAGGTAGACTAAGTTTTAAATGATCCCACTGCTATCAATTGACATTCATAAAATATATTCAGTGGAAATGGCAGGAAGGAAGAAGCAGCTCGTGGGGAAAAGAGAACAAAATAAAAACATATATAAAGCATATGATGGGTTAAGCTGCACCACAGGAAAATGTTTGTAGAAGCAATAAGATAAAATCCCTAGAATTACTTTTCAGACCTTAAAAGCAACAATATTGATGGTCTCACATGCAAAATCCAGAGGAATATTCTAAGAAGATGTGAATAATTCATGGTTTCTGAGGCAGACATGAGACAGATGATCGGAGAACAATGAGGTATCCAGGTGTGCTCCTGCCAAGCACAGTGACAGGAGCACACTGTAAATCTGCCAGGGAGAAGCACATTCTCATCTACATCCCACCAAAACATTCCAAACTGGCTTCCAGAAGACATGTACCTGTTTTAACATCAAAAAGATGAAAAGCCCAGAGAAGGAGACTGGCTATTGAAATACCCTATGCATTCGCAGAGAAAAAAAAAAATGCTCACAGGCTCTAGCTTATGTTAGCATTGACCTTAAAGTAACTATCTGTTTAGAAATAAATAACAACCTAAACCATATCCCTGCCTGTTCCTTCATCTTCCAGTGTCTCCCTAACTTAACTCCCCCTTACCCTCCTCTAACATACACTGATATATTTTCCACAAATGTGGCTCTAATTCTTTTATCTGGAAAATAACTATCTTTGTTACACTGCTTGATTATTGTTGCTCACAGTGAGGGATTAAGTATGAATGGGGTTTCCTACTGTAAAATAATGCAATCAAAACATAAATTTCAAGATCTCTTTTAATGAGAAGTAGTAACACAAAATGGTATGTTCCAGGATAAAACAACTGACAGGCATATATGAAGCTGTAAATACCTCTACTATAGGCCTTGCACATCAAACCCTACTTTCTCAATCCAGAGGGAACAGTAAGACAGGAGGGTCAAACTCATAAGATACTGAACCTGTCCAGTGTTCAGCATATGTCAGGGTGCCTACTTCACCCTGAACGATTCTCCTCCTACCTTCCTCTCCAAAACACCTCCTGGTCTTTTCAGCTCATGAACATGTAACCCAGTTTAAAAGCCAGTCTACACAGGTAATGAGGCTTGTTTTGATCTCCTCAAAGACATTTTTATGCTTGAAAACATTCTTGCATGAGCACAACATATGTCAAACCCTTAAAATGAACAAAACCACCACATTCAACAGATTCTGTCTGCAAGTTAGGTCTGAAAATAGGATAGCATGTGTAATTACTACTATGAATTTTCAGAGAGCTCTTTTGGATATATATATATATATTTTTTTTTGTAAAGACACATGCTTCTTTTCTAAAACTGTTAGGCATAATTTCACATGCTGCACAGGACATATTTTATGGCTAAACAGTTGAAGTAACTTTTTTTGCTACAGATTACCCTTAAAACTTGACGCCTCAAGACAAACAATTCGACTGTTTTGTAAAGAGGTATAAAAGAAAGAGCAGAAAAAAGAAGTAAGGTACAGTGTTCACTCAACCTAAGTTTATATGGACAACATGATTAGCTGTATTACAGACACACAGTCTTTATGAACACACACAGCTAATACGGACAGACATATATTCAAACTATTACCAAAAATCTTCTTTGTTACTACTAACTTACCTAATTCGTTTTTAGTAATATATTTCTAGAACTATTGGAACAGCTGACCTTTCAACATTTTCCTTCTGAATCAATCTTGGATGAACAAGACTAATTGTTTATAAAATCACTTTGGAGACCAAGAGAGTGTTTTCAGATTTACAACTAGACACATTAATATAACTGGTGATGAACACTCAGATTTATTTTAAAAGTTACTGTTGCAACTCCTTTTACCAGGTAAGTCTGACCAGACAGCTGTGTGCAGTAACTGAAGTTCTATTTCCCCTTTGCTCTTCTATTGGTCTCCTTCCTTCCTAACGCCTCAGAAGAAATCCCAGATGAAGTGTCTCTGCACTAAGACCACAGAGAAAACCACAAGGCAATTAAAACTGTGCCTTTTTCTGCATATGCCTTATGCTTGGAGAGAGCACAGATAGGCTCCTAGCAAATGCTGACAGCGTATTTGCCATTGGTAGCCACTTAGCCTGGAAGATTTCTCAGGCACTTCAGCATAAACCAAAAGCACACTTCCATGTTGCTCTATGGTTGCACATGCCAACATAGGTAGTATGTGCTCATCTGCTACACTGAGTGGAATCAACAGCTCAGCTTTACACTGCCTCAATTAAAATACCAATCTTCTCCCTCAATCAAAAGGAAACATCAGTTCTCCCTCCCCCAGGCACAGAATAGCCTCTTTTCTGAGCTGCACTTTCTTAGAAAGACTTTCTCAGGTGCTGTTAGGAGGCACCCCCTTATTTCAGACAGCTCTAAGGCCGCAAAGGGGATAGGATCTGTGGAAAGGTCTGTGGAAGGTGGACCTTTCCCTAAAAAATGGCAGAATGGAAATGGATGACCAGAGCAACTCAGTATGAATACTGTAAAACTGAAGTTTGTTTTGAGATCTATTTCTAAAAATCCATTGTTTTCTCCACTATAAGATTCAGTGGCTGTAGGATCTCCCACAGCCAAACCTCAGCAGCCTTTCTGTGGTTTTAGACCTGGTGCCCTTGAGAGTCTTCTCTAAAAGGCGCTGTGCAGGCAAGTCAGGACATGGGATGACAAAGCCCATCAAGAAAGAGCTACTTTTCAGGTGCCCTACAAGTGTGGGATTCCTGGGTGTACCAGCTTCAGTCATTAAGCTGTGCCAGTTCATCAGAGCTGTATCACGACAGGCTGTGGTCTCCTCTTGCCCTAAAGCTTATGCAACTAGCAGTGAGAACACAGAGTTGCTCAATAATAGGTAAAGGCAGTGAAAGAATGCAAGTGTTGTACAAACACAAGGACAATGATATATGCTAGCAACTAACTGGAACATGAGCTGAGCATGAGCTCATCACAACTTTCAAATCGATATTTAATTGTTTGGAGAGGACTGAACACAGGGAATAAGAAGAGGCATGAAAGAAGGAGCCACCTACTTTCAGTGCAGCCTTGATCTCATCGTCACCTACCTGGGGACAACAACCCACCCATCAGCAGACGTACCCCTGATGTCAGCTGTCAGGGAAGCACAGAAAAGCTTAGTTTTCTAAAATTGTCATGAAGAAGTCTCATACCACGAGTTTATAACTGACACATGTAACTTCTATGAGGGTATTTGTGTTGTCCAGCCTGGACAATTAGAAGCTATACTGATGTTCACTTTAAATAGGACACAAAGGGCAGAATTCAAATGTGATCTCAGCTGTGGGGACTAAAACATATTTCCCAGCTCCAGATTCCCTTTGAGCATTCTGAGTAGATCTCAATTCTGTATGAGAGTAAGACACAAAAACACAGCACCTCCTTCTTTCCTGCTAGCCAGCCATGCTCCTAGGAGGCAGGAGCCCCGTGGAGATCACCACACACACAAGGCAGCTGGAACCCTCATGCACATTGTCAGGAGCTGCAGCACTGCAGCCAACCACATTGCAAACCTGTTACATAGTTTAGATGCAGGTTTGAGATGGAAAGTCTTCCCCCTCCATTAACTACATGGTAAGTCCAGTATTCCAGTGTAGGCATTTAATACGCCTGAAGCTGGATGATGCAAATTCCTCTCTGATCTCTTTGTTCATACCCACAAATGCACCCATTGTTGCTCATTAGCTGTAATTTGAGAGCTGATTTTCTGAACAGAGCACATGGGAGTGTGAATTGCTTAGAAATTTAGCACTTCCCTGAGTACTTGGATGTGCAGTTATTGTTCATCAACCTCATCGACCGCAGCACCTGCATACAAATTCTAACAACACACACGACACCACACTGATCCTGTACAGATATTTTTATCCAGGGGTTTTCATATTCAAAAATCTTCTAGAGAATGCAAGGACAAGGCCTAGCCTGAAATTAACTTCTCTTAAGGCATTTTAGCTTATCTCTCATGCATAGCATAATTATCAGGTACAGATTCAGTGGCCATTAAAAAAGCTGTCAACAGAAGAGATTGTTACAAAAAATCATTTTCCATTTATTTAAACTTGTATTCTGCTTTCTGGATTTCTATATGGAAAGTAATATTTTATGCAATAACTATCACAAATTAAGTAACATCAGAAAACTGTAAAAGAAAACAAACAAACAAAACAAACAACAAGAAAAGATAACTCCTCCCAAGTCATCACACAAGTAGTCCCAATAAAAAGAGACTGTTTCTCTTTCCACATGTTTTTTTTTAAATACACACTGTCTGGAAGTTCAGTTCTCCTTCTCTAATTCTCTCTCAAGAGGGAGTTCCCATATGACCCAGCTGCCTGTGCATGAAAAATTTATTAACTGGCATGATTTGCTTTATTTAGAATAAAAAGAATATATCTTTTCCATTATTACTGCAGGGAGCAGAAGGCAACGCTAGCTCACATCAACCCAGTGCTTAAAGGTTTCTTTGTCCTTCTTATGACCTTCTGCTAAATAAATTGTATATTAGAAGTTAAAATGATGCAAAGAGAATCAAAAAGAAAGATTTTTTTCCCAGTTTCTTGTAAAATTATATAATCATTCTGTTTTAACTGTTAAATCCCACCTATTTCATTGAAAGGTGAATTCAGTTGTCTAGCAATGGAAAATAACACTTTCCAGCATCTCAATAAAGCAAAGGTTTACCACCATATTTACAAGTTATAGACAGGTCTAGCTTTATTTTAAACTTATCTCTAAATTATTTACTAAGTATTTCTAAAATACTTTCACAATAAATTTCCTTGTTCCTGCTACATTTTTCACTAATGTGAAAAGAGAAATAAAAACCACTGAACTGACTATAAGTAATGCTTACTGTAGGAAAAAGGGAAAAAGAAAGAAAGATCTTTCTGGTGCATGTAATAGCATACACGTTTTCCCATTCCCATTCCTCTTTTCCCTTTTACAGTCAGGCAAATGACTCATTTTGATAATGTGGTAAAAAATTGGTGTTAATAAAATATGGATGAATGAAACAAAGAATTTGAACTTATATTTTCCTTCGTGCCCACAGCTTCACACTGGAAAAATTCATTTTGTTTCAGAAAAAAAAATAAATAATGTGAGACATTTCAAAAAAGAATATGATCCAAATCCAACATGCGGTAACATTTTGTGTTTTAGTTTTCTAGAGGCTGAGGCTTTCCAAATAGCAAGTATTGTGACAACTCAGGTCAGTGTACAAGGGAGGCAAAAGCTGTGTGGGTTTACTGGGAGTATCTTGGTAGCATTTATCATGACTTGGATAACAGAACTTAGGCAGAAATGGACAATCGGTTTTTTTTCTTTGGTTGGTTAATTTTACATGTTTGAAAAATTAATGGAAGCTTGGCCCCATTTAACTTAGTGACTTCCTGACATTTATCACTGACTTCAAAGGGACATTTGTTGTTATTCTGTGACAGCATTTTACAGTTCAGTGCTGCTGCATTTTATGGGTTCAGTGCTACTAAACTTCCTCTGATCCAGGAAATATTGGTTGCATCCATCTTGAATCAGACATGAAAACACAGCTGTAATCTCAAATTTGGACAAACTTAATTACTAAATATTCTACAATATCACCAGAAAGTGAGACAATGTCTTGTTCAGGCCAAATTCAGTCCTTGTAAGAAATACCAGGATGATGACAGTGAACAGACCGATGTAGTGTGAGTCTCCTACATCAATTTACCTCAAGTTTTACTCTAGTACATCATCGTAAGCACAAGAAAAGCTCTGTTTCTTTTTATAGCTCGTTTTCTCTGTGACGCTGACTATCAGATCCCAGTTAATGCCAGTGGAAAACAGAGTTATTACTCTGGAACTTTTTTACTGGGAAATGAAAACTTCTACTGTGTATAAACCTTAATGCAAGAAAAATAATGAAGCACACGAGAAGACATAACTGTTGTAGGTATACTGTGTCGTGTTAAAAAAAATACCTCCAAAATGCATACACTCCTATTCATGGAGGCTACCTGAGTACTGTAACTACCCAGAATCAAACATACTTGTATGAAACTCCAGAATCAAACATACTTGTATGAAACTAAGACATAAATCCAGGGCTAGAGACAACAAACACAGTCAGAGTCAGAACTTGGGTTCACGATTAAGCATGATGCTTTCTTCTGTCCTAGAAAACCCATTCCAGTCAAAGGTAAAGGTGACAACAGACTTGAAAAGAAGGTGGAATGCACAGTACGGTGCTCCAGGAAAACATACAGGGCATCAAGAAACCTGGTAATTATGGTCTCCTCACCATAATAGCCAAAAGTGCCATGTGAGGGGTAGGAATGGCCTCTTCAAAAAACCTGTACAGTACTGGTGATAATCCTGGAGAACATGATTTGAATGTTCTTACCTTCAGTGATGTGTGATTAAGGAAACTGTGACAGTTGTGGATGCCATCTATGTTTTTAGACGACAGTCAACTCTACAGGATTCTAAAGGCTAACCCTGTTTTTCTGTCCAATTTTTTGAGTTAACAAAGAAAAATACTTTATTTCTTCCTAATTGTAGCCTGGATACATTGGATCCCATTGTACAAATCTCTTGCATATTTCTAAAACATTTTATACTTCTAACACTTTTTTTAAATTAAAAAAAAAAGGGGGGGGGGAGAGCGTAAATATATAGTCAGTACACTTCTTACCTGCTTTCAAATGCAAAACAAACAAACAAGCAAACACACAAATAAATAAATCAGTTTCTTTAGGCTCAGATGCAGAAAAATAAAGACATATTTTCTTCTTCAGATGAGAAAATTTATGAACCTTCACAAAAAGAAAACAAGAAGTTGAAAGTTCCTCTTCCCACTAGAGGTTTGCAGTGTATTTGTTTATATGTATTTCTTGTGTCCTAGAAACTAGGGTGTCCTGGACGGAGAACCGACTATAATCTGCTATATTGTCCAACCAAAACCTTGCTAGGCAATGGAACTGTCTGAAGTCAACAAACATGTCAGAGAAGGATAAGTCTACCCAAACTTAAAACAAATGCACATCACTGTAGCTGGCCAGAGACACCATTCGCATGAACAAAATTTAACTCCTATCTTTGGAGCCATGGGAAAATAACAGCTAACAGCTTGACTTGAGTTGCAACATAATCACAGAATGACTGTGACAGACTAGCTTGGGCTGGAAAGGACCCCAAGAATCAAGAAGTTTCAACGTCCCCACACCAGACATGGCCATCAACTTCCAGAACCTCAAAATCCCAGAAGTTATGGATCTTGGATACTACTTCAGAGGGTTTTTTTCATAAACACAAGAAAAATTCTGTAAAGCTCTGTATGAAGCACAATAACTATCTTTTCTTTTGATACCTTCTCCACATTACGTGTTTAAGAGATCACAACCTACAATATTAGGAGATCACAAACCTTGAGATCACAAACTACAATATTAGGAATATTTATCTGCTCATATTTTATCGTGTGAGATCACTCAATGGAAGTACTAAGAATGTTGATAGAAAGCTCTTATTAATTAATCTTATGAGATACAGTCTCAATTAATAAGACGTCAGAAACCATATCTGAAAATTCAATCAAAAATCAAAGCCTTCCTTATGCATTGAACTCATGTTTCTATTCATCTACTAACGTATTAAAATAAGAGATGAAAAATGTGCCTGATGACAGAGAAGTAGTGCCCTAAAGTTTCCAAGTTTAAAACTGTCCATTTAGACAAAATTCCTGTGTGAAACTCTAGAGTAGGGTAAACCAGTTGGGTAAAATTTAGGCCAGCAAAATGTGTCAAGATTTGTCCTAAGAATGTAAAAGACAAAGTGCCTCACTTCCACTGTCCTCCTAATAATGCTCCTGGATAATGTAAGACAAGTGACAAAAAACAGTGATCTTAAGAAAGCCTAAGATTTCCCTATGAAATTACAGTTTAAAAGGAAAATAAATGAAAGCATTTGTATTTCCAATGTATTAATAGATATGCAAGATTTGCTAAACTGAAGAGAATTTTTAATCTTATCTGGTATCTTGCCTTGATGGAAAATAAGTAACTCATTTAGCAAATGTAATAAACACACACTATGTCAATAAGAAATATCAGAATGGGTCATGAGTGTTGACACGATAACTGACCAATTATGCGCAATGGAGACAAACTGCTTCTTAAGAAAAAAACCCATGCACTGTCTGCATTAATACCAAAAAGATATTATTTTTCCCCATACGTATTATGAATGCAAAACGCACAAAAAACAGCAACAGAAAAATCAGATATCTGTGATTTGCAACAGCTATCTAGAAGTTCACTTCATAGAAATAAGTTAAAATTTTGAAGCAGGAATAGCCCAACAGATCAGATAACGTCAAAAGTTACTGAACCTGATCCAGGGCATTGATACAATCATGTCCCTCTACTCCTCTGCATATCATAGACCCCATCTTTCTCTTCACATATGACAGAATATGCCAAACATGGGGGGCATTAAGGGCCAGTTCAAAATTATGACAGAAGGTTAATATAGTTTCTTAAGTCCCCTGTGCATCCAGGCAAGAAGAATGGGTGACTTTAGAGGAGGATTTATCTCACCTTTGGTATTTAAGATACAGGTTCTATAGATCATTCTTCAAACCTGCCATTCTCTTTCATCTTGACTATAGCAGAAGCCAGATGATTAATTTTTAGATAGCCAAAATTAGGTGAGATCAATCTAACTGTGCTAATGAAAAGTAACTACCTGGTATTACATTTAAGTTAGATCTCAGTGTACAATACATCAGCCTGAAAGTGAATTCACTTTTACCAAATCTGATTTGAATCAAGTTAAGTTTCAATGACATTGAAGGAAAAAAATCATTCAGAGAACTCTATAAAAGTATCTCTGTGATAATAAAAAAAGATACTAAAAATGTCCTTTGCACTTAATTTTAAAAAAGACTTTGATTTAACAGATAAATTTAATTTATTGCTTGTGTAGGACCTTTGGGTACTATACAAAGAACTGAGGAACTACTGTACTATGTCTTGTCACCTAATTAGTGTGCAAGACAATTGTATTGAATGTCTTAGGTTCATTTCTTACCCTATTTACAAAAAGCTGAAAGAAGGCTTAAGTATAAATAAGTTCCTGAGTTACACTGAAACATGTATATTTTCTTCAAGGAGAACTGAGTCAAGATTTTGACTCCACAAAGAGAAGAGTTACTGGCCTGCCTCTGGCACCTGGTTAGTTTGGGGTGACTTCTATGGGTACCAGCCTGGGATCCCCAGAGATTTGACAAGTTCTCAAGCAGGAGCACCTGCCTAAATCCTACTCCCTTCAGTACACCAGGATGTTTGTCAGGGATGATTCAGAAACAGGCTTGCAGAAAGAGAAGAAAGCAAGAGAAAGCAGAAGTTTGCACTACACCGGGATCATAAAATCCCGGTGTGATATTAGAGAACATTTTTCTCTGATATGGCTGTGGGAGCGTAAGTATGGTCAGAGAAAACCACAGCCTAAGGAAATTTTAGAATGAGGAAATAAAGGTGCAAATGAGATGAGTAAGAGCAGGAAAAATTTCCTAGAGCAGAACACATAGAAGAAAATGAGGAAGAAAAAGCAGTTTAGGAAAAAAAAAAAAAAAGGAAAAACTGAAAAGAGCAACTGAGGAATGTTACGAAAAAGGAGTCGGAAGAATAGTGACCAAAATATATATATATATATTACATGCTTAGGGAAGGAAATCAATCTTTATTTCCCAGTCACTCTCACTTGCTGCAGGTCAAAGCTGTGAAGGCAGCATGACAGTTTTTTTCTGGCTATCCTGGTGGAAGTCCTGGCACAACATTCTGCTATTATTGTCAGTGAAGAACAGCAGTCAAAAATTTCTGTGAACGATGAAGATACATGGACACAGAGATGACCGCAAAAATAGACAGGACAGAGGATTGTGACTGATTAAAATATTATTCTGCCTTGACGGTATATTTATTTAACTTTCAGCAATTGTTGGACAGTAGACCAAAATGGCAATAGATGTCTAACATGGAAGCCAATTTCAAGAAAGAGAATCAATATGCTATCTTGCAAACTGAAGCAAAGTACAGGGAAAGGGGATGATGACAAAGAAAAAAGGTAACAGTAAATAAATAAGTGATACATGATGACTTTGAGTGAGAGAGAGATGGGGATGGCAGCCAGCTTCTGCTCTCATTTACCCTCAAGTTATGGACTTATGCTCATGCACATGGCAGCACCATTTGGCCAAGTTCTTCTTGTCAGCAAGAGGCAGAAAAGAATGACAGCACACAGAGATGGAAAAGACCTATTTCCTCATCCACTTGTCTTCCTGACAGAACACAGCCATTCTCTATTGTATGCATTTGTTTGTTTTTCTTTGTTTTCTGTTTTGTTTTTTATTCTCCTTAAAGTCTCCAGGAATTGAGCATCAATTTTCTAAGAATCTTTCAACACCTAAATAACATCAGTACCAGATCATCTCATCTTTTAACTTTTCTAGCTTGATATTTGTCCTGAACATTCTTATTGTATCCCTGGTATCCTTCTCTATGTAAAACTCTTGCAAACTTATTTTAAAATAAATACTATCGCAAAAGTAAGTCTTAGTCCTTCACTAGAAATTAACCTTCTAACCTTTGCCAATGCTCTTCACCACACCTAATCACATTCACGTAGTCTACCTGAGTCCGATTAACACCATTCTGTCACCTTAAACTTTAAGATTTGTAATATCTTTTGAGTAAATAGGTTGATGTAAAAATCAAAATAAGTTTTACTCTGCATGTTTCGCTGAATGTTTTTCTGCATTTCAGACTTCCAATCATACTAATCTCTAACCTTTTTTTTGTTTCAACCAAAGGAGAAAAATCCATATAAATGATGTCTTCTATTTTTTGTTGTTTTCTTACAGTCACACTTAAAAGTTAGTATACATGAACCGGATCTCACCGTCGTAGAAATTGCAGTGAAATTTTACTATGCATGAAGCTGAGGAGAACAAAACAAAACTAACAGCTTTTGATGATCTATTTGAATATGTTATTTGTATGTTTTGGGGTTTTTGTTGCTTATTTATTTATTTATTTATTTATTTAGATTTTAGATTATCCATCAGTTGTGATGGATCTTCTCCTTCCACTGGAAACCTGTAAGGCTTGAAACATGCAGAGTTTGCACTATGAATGCATGATCTTTCAACTTGTCAAACTGAAGCTCATAGTTGTTCTTCAATGTTTGTTTTTATGTCTACTTAATGGTGCTTCTACTCCTCTCTTATATCTGAAAACCCATATTTGTATCTTCCACTGGAATTTGTAGCTGAGAAAAACAGTACACCACAGCACCTGGAAAACATCATGCCATGCATCACTGAACTATGTTTAGTCAGGATTTTCTCCATAGCGTAGACTACTTCTTAGATATAGAGAAATCATTTATCAGGTAGATATCAGAGACTGGCAAGTCTCAGACTAGCGAAAACAGATATCCTTCGTAACAGCCCTAAATTAAAGGAAACCAGCTACAGTTATAATACAGAGAGTGCGGAGATCCTAACTATAGGATCCTACAAATCATTCATTTAAATCAAAATTATAGGCTTATCCATTATTTATGAATAGAAAATAATCTAGAGAAAACTATAAAACAATGCTGAGTAAATCATTACTGATTCTGGCAGAAAAAAAAAAAAACAACAACAATGCTCTCTACAAAAACGTTATCCAGCTAATTTTACATTACATTTTTTATTTCCTTCTTTATCTATTCTCCAGCCAGTAGTGCTTCAAACTACAGTAGTGCTGAATAAAATACTCAAATTGGTCAAATTTTGTGAGTATAATGAAATAAGAGAAATGAAGATCACAAATTTACTATGACCCATTGCTGACTTTGGGGGATACGGCAGATTTCCAGAGTCACATTAATTAGCCTGATTTTTAAAAAATATATATTTTTCTTTTTTAATTAAAAAATAGGTTATTAACACATTTTCAGAAAAAAATAGTTTATTTTTTCATACGCTACTGAAAGTAGTTCTGCTAAGACACATAGGTTGAAACATTAGTAAATTATTACTAACAAACTAACCTCTTCTTTGTGAAAAAGTTAAAGGACTTTTACCTAGAAATTCTTAATCATTGAGAAATTGATCTCATCTATTTAAACTAAAAATTAAGTTGTAATAAGACAGACCAAATTATTAAGTTTTATGGTCATGTTGCCACTGCTGCAGTGTTACTGCTCAAGCCAATTTTATGCATAATGCAATTATTACATTATCTTAGGGAATTTTCATCACTTTTGTATATATTAAAACAGATAATGCAGGAACATAATTTCATTTCGCTCAAGCCCTTCTCTAAACAAGTTTAACAACAGTGTTCACTGTGGTTTACAGTTGTACTACAAGAGAAACCAATCCACAAAACTCCAAAGGAGGGAATCTTTACATTTTTGGAGACTGGGAAGATGAACTTAAAAGGTAACTCAAGTAAGTTCAGCCTGGTCCACTGTTTCTCCCTAGTGTCATTGTCAGAGCAAGGGTATCTGTACAGGTGGGCTTTGGATTTGACACAAGTGTTCTCATGTAAAAAATGAAAAAAAAACACTCAAACGAGGTCTGACTGCAAACAGCCATGCTTTTCTTGATATCAGTTTTGCATAATTTCCACAAAAACATAAATTACAATGCTTTTCCATAAACCTGAAGTTAACTACTTTCTTCAAAAACCCCTATGTATGTCAAATGTGCAAGCTCACAGAATCATAGCATCACCAAGGTTGGAAAAGACATCTAAGATCATCCAGTCCAACCATCCACCTATCACCAATACCTCCCACTAAACCATGTCCCTTGGTACAACATCTAAATGTTTCTTTAACACCTCCAGGGACAGTGACTTCACCACCTCTCTGAGCAGCCCGTTCCAGTGCCTGACCGCTCCTTCAAGGAAATATTTGGACATTTCCTAATGTCCAACCTGAATCTTCACTGGCGCAACTTGAGGCCATTCTCTCTAGTCTTATCGCTAAGGAGAAATAGGAGAAATGGCCAACTCCCATCTTATCACAGCCTCTCGTCAGGATGTTGTAGAGCGCAATGAGGTCTCCCCTGAGCCTCCTCTTCTCCAGACAAATAATTCCAGCTCTCTCCTCTTAAGACTTGTGCTCATGTTAACATTTCTATTAAACAATTGTACGAAGAAGAACAACCTACCTGTGATACTAAACAAGTTTATGCATTGCTAGGGGTATATCACAAAACAGTTTTTGTGTAATTTTGCATTGTGCTGCACTTCCGTCACAGACACCTGCTTTAATTTTTCTCCTACAGGATACGGTTCCTTTATTAACTACAAAAAATTCATACAAAACACATTTCTTCAATGATGCACTTTTAAAGGTCACTTCTCCACTCACCATTTTTTACAACAAAAGGATATGGAAGAATTACTGTACTTTGTTCTCCTCACTGTAGCACAAAAAGCTCTTAAGAGAGAAGTCCTTCAACCCGACAACCAACACAAAGGGGCCACATGGAATTCCTTGCTTATCTGAACTGAAGCAACTCTCTTAGTGCCCTCACCTTTCATCTGCAGGGAATCAGATTATCGTGTAGGTCACAGGGGACTAGGAAATTATTTCTGAGCCTTGTGCCCATTTTTACACATCACAAAACAGCAATAACGGTCTGGTTCAATTCACAAGACTTGGCAATCAGGTCTAATTTAAACTTGGGTTTTTCTGGGAAGCATCACTGCAACTGTATGCTAAAGCTCAGACCAATTTCCAAATGCTCATGCATTTGCTCAAATCATGTCTATGAGCAGGTTACACTCTCATCATCTCTCCAGTTTCAGAGATGAGGCTGCTGTCAATCTGTTGTCTCTCGTGGTTAGGGTAGAGAGACATGAGCCACACCCAGCACTGCAATTCACAAAGCACTCAAGCATGTTTGTGAGCAAGAACTGAACATACGCTCTAAGCAACACTAAGAGTGCATGCAGGACAGTCAGCACGCTGGGAAAAAACACAGTAAAAGACTATCTGATTCAGAGATGAAATTTTTAAAAGTCCTGCAAATATCAAGAAAAAAAATACAGTCACCACAGCAGTGCAGAGTGTCTAAGTGCATGACAAACAATGGGATTACCAGAATGGTAGCACCCTATCACCCCCAGCATGCATCAACTTGACCTGTAGTTTTTTTTTTTCTCAATAAAATGAAGCAGCTCTTATTTATTTCCATGCAAAGGTTAGGTTTTTATTTATTTGGCACTTTCAAGAAAGTATCTATTTCTTCTTTTTTTTCCTTATTCAAGATCTTTCCATCTTTACTGTATTCTACAATATCAGTCCATCTACAGTTAATACATGCAACGTGTTTGGAAAATTAAAATACAGTAAAAACTGCAAACAAGTAACATATTTGCTGCTCTGTCATTCCACAGGCTCAGCAAAATGTGTATGCATGGAGTCTATATACCGTCATGCTCAATTTCTATCCTCTTTTTTGGTTTTGAGGACTACTGCTTAACAAAACTGTCATTCCAATGACAGCTTAACAGCTTTTTATTTGTACAAAAAAATGATTTCCCAGCACGAAGGTACATTCTCTACGAAGCACATTTCAACACTATTATGTCAGAAAATAGGCTTTCCACATTCCTCAAAATCTTAGTCTGCAACCTCTGTTTTGCATTTAGATGCAGACAGTGTACATGTTGAAATTTAATGCAACTATTATCATTTGCAATGCATGTCACCAGCCATTAACAGGCAGTCTCTAAATTTCAGGGAGTGTGCTTTTTGTGTGGGAAGGGCTGAGGGATTGCTATGGGTAAGGGTGGCATGGCACGTAGCTGTTGACTGAAATCTTTTTTCTGGTAGATTGCCCACAATTGCATATTTTAATACAGTACACTGTATGTTTCCACAGATACGAGTCTACTACATGAAAGGCTGGAAAGCCACCACAGAGGAAGACACTGCTGCAATTCATAGTAAATGCCCCTTTGGGCTCAGGAATGTTAATGTGCTGCATACTGCAGCAAAGCCAGGACGTCCAAATAGCTCGAAACTATTACAACAAGCTAAAAATTGCCCATGGTAACTATTTAAAGGTCATTAGTTACTTTTTATATATAGTACATGTATTCAGCAAGAAGAGATCTGGTACTACATTGTTGGCCATAAAGGGAAAAGTTGGACAAGTTCTAAAAAGAGATCAAACCCTGGTCCAGATCCTCAATTAAAGTCAAGTAAATAATGTCCACTTACATCAGCAGAGGAAATTTCACAGAGTTCAAAGACTGTCTGTCAGAGCAAGAGTTAACTGAAAAACTGCTACTCGTGTGGCTGCAATTCTGGTTGTATATATTCAGTAATTCCGTTAAACAAATAAAAAAAAAAAAAAGAAAGAAAAAAAAAAAAGACACCTTTGAAACACTGATTTCAAGCGCTATCTCACTTTCTCACATAATTCACCCTCTCCTTGCCTTCAGGAAAAATGAAAACACAAAAGCAATAGACATGATGACAGCAATGAATACCCTCCTCCCACCTTTAAAACCAATCTATATGTCCTCAGAGGCAACCACCCACAAGCAGAAATACAGTATGCATGCAAGAGTATAGAAATATGGAGACTTCTTTTTTCCCCCCATTTCCTATGGCAATAACACCTATGATGATCTTGGAGAAGGTCACTTAAGGGCAAATTGCTTTGTTCCCCTAACAATCAAAAAGTCTATGACTCCTGCTTTCATAGTTTAGTAATGCTCTACTTCTTATATACACACTGCTCAGCAATAGGTTCTTGTTTAAACAAACAGGCTCAAGCAGGGGAAAAAAGAGCAAACAAAAACACCTTCAGGTATTAAGTTTGTAAGTGGAAGGAATGGATTAACAGGCTGCCCAGGGCCGTAGGAAACTGAAAATATCTTATCAATTTTACATGGTTGACTCATGGTGATTTACAGGGCTTTTTGTCACATAATCCCATGGTGTACAGGCAATTCTGTTCTAGTCTGTTAGGATGCATTTTGAAAAGGACTAAGAACAAGAGAGGATATAAGATGAAGAGGAGCTGAGAAAAACCTATCAAAGCATGAGTAAAGTAAAAAGAAATAAAATGGGCTTTATACAGTCCATATAGATTAACATTCACTTATTTGTAACTCGGAATAACAGAAACTAATACTGGAAACATTTGCTGAATTGTATTCGCAGTTTTTATTGTAAAGGTCAAAGAGGTGCATAATAGTTTTGCAAAGAGAAAAAAGTAACTGTAATAAGGTCTACTACTTACCATACTGCTCTGTAACACTAAACCAAAGAGTGATGAACTGTACTTCTGGAGACTCTAAGGAATTGTCTTTTATAGCAGAAAGGTCAAAATGGAATTTAGAAGAGCAGCTATTAAGTTACGTGGTCTTTATATATCGTTCAGTGTGCCAGCGAATTTGCAGGAATCTTTACACTGGGGAACAGATTTTTTCCCTTTTAGTATTGAAGTAGGAGAACCCAATCTCTTTCCATGTCATCCCTCCCATCACACACTGCCTTTCAAACGTACTTCGCTACTTTTACATGTATCTGTAGCTATTTGAAATGAATGTAAGCCCATTTCATAAATGCTCCCTTGTTCATCTTGGAAGGCAATTGCTGGCAGAAACACAAAGTCACAGCAGAGTTGCGTGAGGGCAGCCGATACGCACACAGATGCCCCATCCCTTGTGAAAAGCACTTCCAGCCCATGGGAAAGCTCTCTGAAGTTGAATGAGATGGCACAAGGGGAGGTGATAAAAGATCTGCACTGAGAATGTCACCTACTTAAGCTGCACACAACATGTCGACATTGTGTGTATGACACAGCACCAGATAGTGTTTCACAGCCAGAGAAGGCTGCACTCCTTTGCTGCCAGAACAAAGCAGCCTGAAGAACAGGCACATCCACACACAAAGGTTTTCTACACTTGAGCAGTGGGGATCTTCAGTTTTGCATTCTACAAGTTACTGCCTGACACATACCTCAGAGCAGTTTCTCTGACCTTTCCCCACTTTCCACACAAGGCATATGAATTAACTAAAAACCTCCATGCATCCCTGCATATTTTTTTTTTTTTTCAAAGTAATTTCATCTTCCTGCTGCTCATGGGCAAAACAGTCAAGGCTTTGATCAGCAGATTCGAATTAGAGGATGATAATACCTATCATCTTCAGCAAAGACAACATCTAATGCACATAATAAATTTATGAGAGAATCAAAGTTTAAAGGTTCTGTTCCATTAATATCAAAACAGCATGACAGAAGACTCTTCCTCCGTCCTTGAACAAAAAATTAAATCAGCATTCCTGAAGACCACCTACTTAAAACCAAAGTGAAGTGACAATGTTCTCGCTTGGATGTTTTACCCATATCAGGGTGAGATGGCAGGTGTTGTTCCCTGTCAGGGTCACACAGGGAACCTCATTCACAGTTCCAGCTTTGGAATGCCCCTTAAAAATTCTTAATGACATAAAATGAGTTTCCATAATGGAAATGCTTCACAGCAGTCATTACTCAACCACTCTAGAAAAAGATATAAATTATTTCTTTTCTCCAGGAGAAAACCAAGGCAACTGCTGACATATTTGTAGCAAGCACTGTTACTATCATCTCCGCCAAACAGGAATGTTCATCCATCTGGCTCATTAGGAGTCTGTGCTCCAGTTAATCCAGGTCAAATCTGTCTTGCTTCTGCACAGTGGAAACTATTATTGGAAGGCCTGCACAAGGCCCATGGATTGAGACAGCTATGCAGAGCTTAGGGCACAAGCATCATGCAACAACAAGAGAAGAGTCTTCTGCTTTAAGTACCATTAGTTAACAGAAATCTAAACACGTCAAGGCTCATTCTTGTTTGTATTACTAAGCATAGGAAGAATTTTTACGCTAGAATATGTGTTATTTATACGTGACATGAGAAGTAAAGATTGTAAAGACTAAAATCTAGAACTTTTATGTCAAAAAAACAGCTAGCACAGTATCTCACTGAATTACAGTTAAGCACAAAACAGGATGAGTAGATTAGTCCCAGGGGAACAAAGAAAATGCGTAATCAACCACCCAACCAACCAAAGAAAACTCCAGGTTAAGGGGGAAAAAAAAGTAAAAATAAATGGTTTCCAAGAATATTGAACTGATAATTTATGTAAGACTACCCAAATTTTCAGTGGCTTCCTTAGAAAATCTTCAGAACTATATTTCTAAGCAAGTTAAAAATATTAGGTCATTCTTCATAAAGCAAACATAGAATTACACAGTAATATGTGTTGCAAGGCACCATCTAGTTCAACACTGTGCTTGAAGCAGGTCTCTCATCAATCACGTCCAGCAGTACAGGGCTGTGTTCAGGTAAGCTCCAAACACAACCGAAAGAGGCAATTCCACAGCCCCTCTGGGCAACCTGCCCTAGTGCTCAGCTGGTGATCCTCACAGTGAGAAAAAAATAAACAATAAAATTGTTTTTTGTGTAGTGACAAAATTTTTATTTTCGGAAACATGTTTCATCCTCTCCCTGTATGCCCCTGAGAAGGATTTTTCTTCATTTTCTCTGTAACTACCTATTAGGCAGCTGAAGACAGCAATTAGATACCACCCCTCCTTAGCCTTTTCATAGCTAACTGGCACAGTAGTTGTACTTTATCACTAGGGAGATTGCAGTTTCACAATCTGAACAGTTCCTACATTTTTTGTAATGTAGGATTTTAGGCTTTTCTCACTTTGTAATTAAATATGGACACAGTAGTAAATAAAAGGGTGAAAACATACTGTTATTCAGCATTTCTCTCATACAAACAAACACACACATATAGGTAAATGTCATGTAAATACAATATGTTAAATCTGTGCAGAATAACCTGAGTTCTCTAAAAATTTCTGAAGCAAATTCAAACAACAGTCAGGGAAACTATGAATGGCAAAGATTTAGCCACAAAAACTGAATCATGTTGTACATTTAAGCAATAATGATTATCACACATTTGTGAAATAGCTCTTGAAACAGTTTCTCAATTTTTGATCAAAACACATGTATCTGTATTAAGGCATACATAGCAAGCGCAGCTAATTGCCTGTCTCCAAAAGCCAGTTCCTCAAAGCAGAAAAGCCCTGAATTGTTCTAGAAAGGCCAGTGAGCCTTACTCTCTTGATGAAAACAGCAAGAGGAACCCTTACTGGGTGATGTTTCAATAATTTTTTTTTTCACTGTAATTAATAACCATTGTGGAGAAACTGAACTTATCCTTGTACATATATACCAAGCACAGCAATCTTTGAATGGTAAAATTATTTTCTACGCATGAACTGGGAAATTTCCATAACATTTTCTCAAGAGTAGGCTTGCGGGTTCCTTTGAGTTTAAAGGAATTGCAGCATGGAGATGCAAAAACCTAACTGGAGACAAGTAATAGTAACTTACAGCAGGCAGTTTGGTCACCCTCACTGCAAACAGCAAGACAAAGGGAGAAAATCATCACAGACACTCTTCACAGTGTGACAGATGTCAAGTTATTATCAAAAAGAATCTCTGAACACAGCATTGTTGTACTTGACTTAGGAATATGAATTAACAAATCAGAGAAGCTACAGTCAGTCAAGTTTCACAGCAAATGCCAAGGGAAAAGATTTATACATTTATTAATATTTCATAGTATTGTAGCACCAAATGCAGTACATATCAAATATGAAATACATGAAAATCAGTATAGACTTTTCAACCTCCTCTAGAAAAACACAATAAACACACTACAAGACGTTACAATAAACAAGAAAATGCAAGCATTATTGTTGTTGTTTTTTCTAAAACCATTAAAACTCTTTTTTTTTTTTTTTCCTCCCAGTTGAAGGATTTGAATTTGGTTCCCAGGAGAAAACTACATTTTTCTCTGTCATCTGTTTCCTCATTATTCAAGTATCTAGCAATAAGAAAGAACCGAAATTCAGGAGGGAATTAAAGATAAATGCATACGGTCAATCAGAAGAAACGATCTGGGGAGAAGAGCTTTTCTAGAAAACAAAACTGCCTCACAGTTGAAGACACTGGAATGTCTGAAAACCTGATTTTGAGGAGGAAGACGAGGAACATTCCTACCATGTTAAAGGGAGCATTTGGCTTATTTTTCTTGGCTCAAAGAAGTCTCACCATAGAGTGTGAGACTTGTGTTCTTTGGAGATAAACAGCGAAGTACTATAGGTGAAAACAGCCTTTTTCACAGATCAAGAGGCAATATTATCTGTACCAGGGAAATAAAATCCACAGTAACTCCTGCTTGTAGCTTGATGATTACAGCTCCAGAGAGGATAGCTTTTTGTTTTGTTTTGTTGTGGTGTTAGCTTTCTAAAGCAGCAAGGGAGTGAGATCATTTCAGAGGGTGAGAAGGGATTAGCTTATCTCACTGATGATTTGGGGTCAAGCCTGGCAGTGTAACTGCTGGGACGCTTCTTAGCAGTAATGAGGATGCTCTCTGAAAAAAGGAATGGAAGAATTCAGTATCAATGGCCACAGCCATCCGTATTACTACCTCAAAAAATTTCAAGTTAGTGACAATAAAGGGAGTGAAGAAAGAGTCTGAGCCAGACATTTGCCAGTAGTCCCTTTACCTAGTGAGAAAGGCAATCAGTCTCACTTCAACTTTCTTAGCTTTTTATGCTAAGCAGTAAAAGGCTCCCAAACTTCGTTTATCTAAACTATGTAAAAACTGAATCCAATTTTTCTGGGGATGTGGGAGGAAAGGGGTGAAGGGAGGACCATGACAATACATTAGCGAGAGAGACCCAGAGCCACATAGTTTGGCAAGAGCACTGTTATCCAAACAATGATTAATAGACCAGTACTGGGAGTATTGCTGCAAACAGGGACTCTGTGAAAATGGCAGCATTCCTCTCTTTGCTCGGTCAAAGTCCCAATGAATACATCTCTGTTTCAGGAGCGCGTGGGTCTGTGAGACTGAGTCCTTGCATGCATGGCAGCATTTCCTCCATGGCCTGCAGCCTCTAGTGCATAAAATGGATGCGTCCCAGCCCACGTAGATAGAGTGGGCCCAGAGACCAGATGTCAGCACATTGATTACCTGCCTGGAAAAGCCTCCCAAGGAATCCTCCTGGGTACTGGTGTCTTTGGCAGTTTCTTCTCTGACCTTCAGTGAGAAAAAGTGAGCTCATACCAAGGTATGCCTATCCATAAACTTGGCAAGAGTAAAAGACGTATAATATAGGTGTCCCAATTAGCACTGAAAACTAAGCAGAAACTTAGGCTGTGATAAGTTAGATCCCCCTCGGCTTATGCGTAATCCACAATTTATGCCATACTATATCAACCAAATTTTATGGTTTATTCTAGAATGAGAACAAGATGATTTGGACTGCACACAGACCTACTGAAGTGGCCATAAAACAGGCCTGTCGTGGTGGGAAGGCAAGAACTAGGAAGGCCTCTGAGTTAGAAACACGTTTGCTCATTCTTAGAATCTCACTCATTTTGTGAAAGTTGTAACTCCATCAGCAAGGTCTTGCAAATCTACCTGCCAGCCAGGTGAGAAGACACAGGGAAAAAGATGCACATAAGAAATTAACACAGATAAAATAAGCTACCATAGTGGCTAATCCTATTTGTTACTCTTAAGTGTTCCTGCATCTCCTGTTCTCATGCAAGTTCCTTGCAAACATGCATTACACTGGTACAGCTCCACGGCCGTCATCTCCTTCTCACATCTCAACTCGTTCTGCCAGCCCTCTCTGTCTGCCTTCTGGCTGCTTGCTTCCCCACCTCTACTCCACATATCCCCATGTAGTTTCATACAGCCGCCTTCTTTCTGCTTTTCCATCAGTCTCCAACAGCCCCCATCTTTGAAAGGCATCCACTATGTACCACAATATTTCCATCATCAAAACGAGTTCTTGCAATTATTTTGTAAATCTAGGGATGCTAACTATTAGTGTCTAAAATAAGGGATTCACTGATTTTCTGACTATGAAACAGCACTGGCACTTTTGTGTGTTAAAAATGATAATGATATTGTTAATAGTTAAGGCACCATAAAAAGGTTTCGCAGCATGAAGTCAGGCTTGAGTGTTACACTTAAAAACTGCAGTAACATTTTAAATTGCATTTATATCACAGCTTAATTGAAGTGTGCATACGATTTCCCACAAATAGTACTTTCAATTGTTATATCAATATTAATTATAATGATTGAATCATTCAATCCACATAGATTATGTTACTGTTAGATTATGAATTTATTTGAATCATGGCTATACAACAACATAAACCAAAGTGATGTTATTTGCCTTTTTCCTTCCTCGCAAACATCAATTTTGAAAGACTTTCCACAATACATGCATCTTTTCACTGAGTTAATGCTGTAATTATTAAAATATCTTCTTCCCATTTCTTTCCCTATCACAATACCAAGAACTCAGTGATGCCCTTCAGAATAACTAGATCTTCTCACAATTATGTTAACAGCTAGTAAGTGTGACTGCCGTCATACAGAATGCTTGAAGCTTCATAAATTCATCCCTAGGACTCTCCTTCCAGAAATATCATTGATTGATCCAGCTGTAAATTCAGACTGAGCCACAGCAATGGCAACTTCACTCTTCATTTTGGAAATATGTTCTTGCTGCCTTCTGCCAACCTAACTTCAGTATTCGTCTACGGAAACACACCAAGTTTTGGCTATAATGATTACAAATTTAGAATCCCTTTCTGACCTCAGGACTTTGCACAGCATATAAGCAATTAATATTCAAGTAATGCTTATATATACATTAACTATGCTACATATCTAAACAGCACACTGTGACACATTCATTTTTACTTCAAACTGTATTCTCTAGATAGTATAAAATATACAGTACAATGGAAATTGTTAGTATATTCTGAAATCAGGTACAGTAACTCCCTGGGAATGTGTTCTCCCTCCCTCCCCCCAGAAAAGAAATAATACAGGGATTTTTACTGTAGAAATACATCATTATAAGCAAACAAACATAAAATAATCTCTGGTGTTTGTTAGGAAAATGCCTCAGGCTGTTATCCCAGAGTTTTATGCTGTTTCTGCATGAGAAAAACATGCAGGATTTCTGAAAGCAATTTCTCATGAATGGCTGCAGCCATGGATATAGCTGTAGACCAAGAAATAGCCTCCAGAGGATGCAAATTAGAATACAAAGGATTACAATAAAATAACATAGAATAACAATAGAGATTAGGCAAATTCATTTGCTGTAAAATTGAAACAAAATATAACTTTGAATAAGGTCAAATCAACTTAAGGAATCCTGGAATCAGTGTATTTTCTTTTTTCCCTCTCTCTTATAAAAAGCTGCTGTATAGAAATAGATCTTAAGATTTTCTGAGTCAAGACTGCTGAAGTTTTTTGATTGGTTCCCAAGTGGGAGGCATCCCACTAGAAGATTTTTGAATTTCTTGCTACATTTTTAGTTTCTTTTAACTTTAAAATAATCAGGAATAATCAGAAGTTAAGAATGTAACAGAAGATTATAACAAGATAAGGAAACAAATGCAACAAACAACGTATCTACATCTAAAGGTTTAATCTGCAAAGTTAACCACAGTTCTTCTGTTAGAGAAACTGCATTAGGTAAGTGCATTGGTGAAGCGCACATCTTCGGAAGGCAAGAAACATTTTAAGGGGCTTATTTTTATTTATTTTTTAATATTTTTCTTGTGTGTTTTTTTTTTCTGTTTTTGTTTTTTTGTTTGTTTGTTTGTTTTAATTCAAGATACAAGAATTAAATTCTCAGTGTTTATACTTATTTAAACTAAAGGTGTGTCAGGCTTTGTAAGCATCATTGCTCTCAAGAGTAAACTGCCAGTGAGTCTTCACAATAATAACTACATTTTTACAAAATATAGATTAGGCAAATGGCCAGCAAGGTGGACAGAAAAACTTTTTTCAACCAACTAAGCTGGACGTAAGCCAGCTGTACCTTTGCAGCAAAGGCCAGCAGTGCTCTGGGTTACATTAAGCACAGTATTGCCAGCTGGAGGAAGGTGATCCTTCCCCTTTGGTCAGCTCTGGTGAGATGCTTCCTGTGCTGAGAAGGGCTGGGCTGCTCAGTGCAAGAGAGATGTGGGCGTACTGGAAGGCATCGAGGGAAGGATCATTTTCAGCTGAAATGAAACAGACGGAAGCATCTCCCCTACAAGAAACGGCTAAGAGAGTTGAGACTGTTCAACCTGGAGAAGAGAAAGCTCAGGGGGATCTTAGCAGATTGGAAAGAGTTGGAAAAGGCAGAGCCAAACTATTCTTCTTGGTGCCCACTGACAGGATGATAAACGGGCATAAATTGAAACACGGGATATTCTATTTAGACACAAAAAAATACCAAAACATCCCTGTGACTGTGATCATTCCCTGGAACAGGCTGTCCAGAGAGATTGTGGAGTCTCCATCCTCAGAGATATTTAAAACCTGAGTTGACAGCCCTGAGCAATCTGCCCTCACTGACCCTACTCTAAGCAGGGAATTTGGACTAGATGATCTCCAGAGGGGCCTTCCAGCCTCAGCTGGGCTGTGACTCTGTGAAATTTCATCAGTTTATAGGCTGAGCAATAGTTTCTGGAGGCATTCCAAGACAGCTGTAACAACTCCTAGGAGCTTCTCATCGGTGAAAAAAACCTCTAAAGACTGACTTATTGCACCAGGAGAAACTGAATCCCTTGGCTACTATTTATGGCCAGGATATTTTTCACTTTCTAGATGAGAAATTCTCAGGCAAGAGTCAAAAAACCTTTCTGCCTACAATAGGCAAATTTAGGGAAAAATATGCCAGACCACATCGTTCAAACTATGTCCTTTCTTCAGTTAAAGGGAGGATTACTGGTCAAGTAAACTCTTCTTCACATTTGCCTAAAATATGTTGTAAGAAAAAAAACGAATCAATTCAGCAGTAGCAGCAGCTGGGAAGATTTGACAAAATGACTGTTAAGTCAGCTTAAGATAATATGCAAAAACTAGCAAGTCGCCTTGGAGGAGGAAAACATTTATTTAAAGAAACAAAAGCAGTAAAGCAAAGGATATGCATAGCCCAGAGAAAAGGGAAAGTCTTTAAAGAAGAAATAAAGAGAGCCAAAAACAGAATCAGTAGAAAGAGCTCATGATCCATAATTCAGCAGCTCTTCCCTAACAAGACCAGTTTATCCTTACAAGACAAAACAGTGAACATTCAGTTGGTTCCAAAGCATAACATACTTCCAGTTACAGATATTAGCTCTAACAGTTGAAAAACCATATTGTGGTAGTCATTGTGCTAAAAATAGAAGGATTTGGGGATTGATTCTGAATCTACTTGTCATCTTTCTGACAGGACGTAAAGATTGACTATGTAAACTCACTTATTTTCCCACGGCAAAAATGTGGCCCAACTGACAGTCCCTAAAGTTTTCATCAATCAGGTAGGAAATGCCATTTCACTGGGGATATCTTTTACTCCAAATAGAGTAAGGTGATACGAAGTACAAAGCCAGTGCTCTACAGAAAGATGAGGGGACTGATAAAAACAACAATTTTTAAAAGCGTATCAGTATCACAGAGCCACCCTGCATCATTCAGTTGTAAGGTTGCAGGTATCATGAAATTTAAAACAATTTAACAAAAATATTTAAAAATCAGATTCAAGATTATTTCCTATCTCGATAAATCTTCTGTTCCCATTAAGTGTTCTACATTCTACATGAGACAACTGCTTGTGTAGTTCACCATTTATTTCATAGTATTATGTGTCCATCCTTATTCTGTTAGAGCTTTTTAATTATTACAAAGAACAGAAAGGACAGAATCAACTCTGTAATACGCTTGTCCCTTACAGACTACTATAAAAGGAATTGTTCGCATGCTGGCGAGAAAACAAGAATCCCTTTTCATGAAAAGTAACTTGGCTTCACCTTTGGTTTCCACTCAACATCTAATGCAACTGAAGCTTTCTCTTCTGTAAACAGAGCATAAGCAGAGCAAACACTTTAATCTGGATCTTCTACATTTTTTGAGAGTGAGTAACCATCAGTCCACCAAGCATTTACAAATGGTGGCTTTAGAATTTGGTGTAAAAATATATCAATTTCTATTTTCAGCATAATTTGCAGGATTTTGAAGGGTGGGGCAGAGAATAAGCCTTAAACATGTACTAAATCACATAATAGGAAGTTGACAGCAAATCACGTGAAATGAATAAAAAAATACTGTTTTCTTGAAGCACAGGGCAGAATATTAATTCCTTTTGGGCTGCTAACAGTCTTCATAACACAAAGTTTAAATTAGGTTCATTTAAATTTGTAAGGCCATCTACAAATTCATAATCAGTTCATAACAGGTTACAACCTTCTGAATTTCTTCCTTTTTTTTTTTTTTTTTTTTCAGTTGGGCAGATTTAAGGAGCTTCTTTCAAGCTGGGCAGGATCACTGCCCCTGAAATCAGCTCACCGTGGTCCCTGCAGCAAGGAGTGCTGCCTTCCTTCTCAATTCCCACCCTGAACAGACATCTTCATGTTTCCATTGTGAACTGATCAGCTTTGGTTAGGTAAGACAGCCTGGAAAGGCTGGGGAGCTGGCTCACTTTGTAAACCCAGGAATGCCACAGACAGAACAGCTGTACATCTAGCAGTATTTTCTCCCATATTGAGAAGATGGGCATACTTTTCAGTTATTCCTGGCATCAGCATAACTGATTTATGACAGATTGTCTCCTGGATCCTATCAGATTATTTTACTGTGTCCACTGTCCAGACACTTCATGAGGTGCACTCTAACACCTCAAAATACCCTGGCTCTATGATGTTACCAATCTTAAAATAAATAAATAAATAAATAAATAAATAAATAAAATTTGAGTGGAATTAGAAAAAAATAGTAATTTTACCAATAACTCAGCAAGAGCTGGGAAGCTGTGAGCTTTTTTCAGTGAGAAAAGAATTAATGAACAGTCTTTTATAAGGAACATGGAAATTTTTTTTTTAAATGTGAGAAAAACATAAACTACTGAAACGCATGTGAATTGCAAGATGTGGAATGATGTTGGAGGTAGGACAGATGGAAACCCTGGAGTTTTCCACAGGTCATTTGAAGCATATGCCATCAGCTACCAGGTTCAACGTAATCACAGGTCTTATTGCTGCAGGAATGTTTATTAGAGAAATGTAAGAATCTTGTATCTGAGTAGGTCCAGTAAGGAAATATTCCTTTTTTCCTCCCCTTTCCCTCCCCCCATCCCATCAGTATTTCTCCTCATCTCCTGTGACTGCAACCCATGACCTTCACAAGAAAAGGCCTATGCTTTAATAGCAGGCTGCAAGCCCCCAAGGACTGGTAAAGCTTTCTGGGAGAAAAAACTGTTGCCTCGCTCAGAATCCAATCAAAACCTGAATGTGCCAAGGAAAAAAAATAAACCAAGGACATCATTATTCCATCTCATTGTGATTTGGCTTGCCTTCAAATCACATACCCAGTATATCTGAAATAGCAGCAACGCCTCCATTAGCTGAGCCTTCCAGCACTTTAATCAAAGTATCTTTCAGAATAAAGAGGCAGAAATGTCAAATTCCAATCACCCTTTAAATTCCTCCAATTCCCTGCACTACACAAAATTAAAAGCGTTATGCGTGGCTAATTTCCCTTACAAGTGTGTGTGCACACAGGCACTCAGCCAAGGGTGGCGGGCGCCCATTTTAGATGTGGCAAGGCCCCAGGCGAGCACCACGGACCCACAGTCACATGCTGTCAGCCTTGACATCTCACATGGGATGGCAGCCTCCACACTGTGCAGGAAACATGTACTTGGTGTCTTCCATCAGGACAGTGCCACATATCTCACCCACTGTACGCTTCAAGGAAATACTGGCCTGCCTTCTTTTTAAGATTACTTTCTCAAGCCTTACCAACAGCAAGAGAAATTATATGGTCCAAAGTAGCAGGCACAGAGAATTTGATGAGTCTAGCTGGAACTTTGACTCAGAGGGCTCTTGTCCCATGGGTCCTTAGGGGTCTCCCAAGATCTTTTAGAAAAGGCAGGGTAAGAAAAATAGGTTCCTCATTAGGGTGTTCATTTAGGTCGTATCTCTATGTACCTCTACATTGCAGAATTTCAAGCTACAGGCAGCATATATTAGTCTTTGTTTATTTTGTTTGTTTTTTAAAAGGAATCTCCAAGCCATTGGCATGTATCATACAAAAATACTGCAGAAAACAAAACCACCATAAGGACTAGAATATTTATGCATTTTTTTCTATGAGGAAACTTTCACACCTATCATTTTTGTGACTAGAATTATTCTAATTCATCTGTTAAGATAATCATCCTTTAAAAAATGTGCTGTCTTAATTGTTGTCATGTAACATATATTGATGAAACTATATATCCAAAATTATAAGGACATATCCTTTTGCACTACTCTGACTTTCTTCTACACACACTTGCAACATTTGCAAGCAACGTTTTCCCTTTAGGAATGAAAGACTGCAAGCAAATGATGAAATATTAATCTTACAGATTTAGATTATTTACAAAACCAAGGAAGAAAGCACCAGGAAACCTCCTAGAAATAAGCTTCATGCTCTAAATAATTCCCATAGATTAAACAGAACTCGCAATCAGAACAAAGGAAGAATATGACTTTCTTAAAATTCAGACTATCTGTCCTTCAAAACACATCATTAAAATCTTTTCCAATCTGTTGCAAACGAGATACAGCAAGAAGCACAGAGTACAAGACTTTGTAGTATCTGCAATGAGTACCGCAAACCAAAACAAACATCTTATCTGCTCCACATGTTTTCCTGGGAAGATGAACAAGCACGTTCTCTGGTGCAGCCCAGCTGGCAAGTCTCTCTGCAAAGCCACAGTCTGCTAACCATCATTTCTTTTTTCCACAAAGCTCAGGCTTTGATAAGGCAAAATTATTTAAAATTCCCCATGCTGTTCTACCTCCCTGCCAGTGATCCAGTATTATCGCAAGTGTGTTCTCTTCAACTGCGCTGTGATGCTATGGAGTTCTGCTAAATTTATTGAGGAGTCCTTTCAGTGGTTAGCTATAACACAGTACAGTGGTTATCCTCCTAAATGATGATTAAGCGTTTGGGTAACATTTAATTGAAAATGTCAGTTTTTTTCAAATCATGGCTGCTTGGTTCACAATCCAGTTGAATGTGATTTTGTCTATCAGTAATCCATGACAAAGATAGATGAGCTTAATCCCGTCCCTCGGGTGATCATATAAAAAAGCTTACCCCTTTGGACAAATCTCAGGCTCAGATAATTTCACAGTATTAGTTAAGGGTTAACGTGCTTTGTGTTTGTTTCTTTTCTCAAATATTTTACCTTTTCAGTTGTAACTAATTTCATGCGATCAGCAACTATACAGTAAATTGTATTCTACTAACAACATAATTCTAAAAACATATTCTAAAAACAACGTAGCAAAAAGACACATTTTCACAGGACTTTCAGTTTCACTTGCATCATGCTGCCCTGGAGTGAGGTGGGGTCAGCAGTGATGCTGGGGACCAGGGACAAGCCAATGACTTTAGGTCTGAGAAGCCAGGACAGCACAGGCTGTAAAGAGGTTTCACCAGCAGTACTTTCCTCAATACATTATCTGAGGAGATTTGCAGCCATCCTCTTCCCATCTCACTGAGTTATCTCTAGCCCTGGCATATTGCATGGCCCAACAGAAAGAGTCTCGGCAGGGTGAAGCAACTGGTGCTGACAAGCTAGCACCAACCTGGGGTGTGAGTGCCTCACAACATCATTCTGAAGTTGGTGTCCATTGGCTGAGCTCTCAGAGAGCATCTTCTATTTTGGCTTCCTCCTAAAAAGATGCTGCCTGTGCACTCTGGGACAGCTACCAGTACACAGTGGTAAGCAGAGACATTGGATAATTTACTTCAGAAGCTTACCACTAACCTGAGCTAAAACCCAAATCTAGATGGACCCTTGCTATAGTAACACCATAACTGGCAAGAGCCCTTGTAGTCACTACATTTCAGGCAGGTTTCATCTCTTTTCTGCACTGGCCCTGGTTTGATTATTAGCTCTATTTTTAGCCACCACTTTGTGAAAGAGGATGCCTGTGTGAAGAGTTTGGTTCCATTTCAGGCTAAGGACACAAAAAGAGGTTTGTATCTGCCAGAGAAAGAAATATCACATACAATACTGAATACCCCAGGGAGGGTGGCTTCTGAGATAAAGTTTACAGTAATCTCATCTTGATTAAAACCAAGTGAAATTGACAATATCTCATTTCTCTGCTGCTTTATTCTTTGGGGGTCATTGTCAATTAATCTGTAGAAAAGATGGCACGAAGCATTCTCAACTCAGGCTGAACCATTCAGTTCATGGAAGGACTCAAGAAAGAAACGAAGCTCAAGGTGGTGAATGTTTGTGAAAGGTCATTCTTATCAGAAGTAAGAGAAAGCAGGAGACAGAGAACCTGCCTTTACTGCTACAGCGTGGGGAGAGAGACGAGAAAAGGGCAGAGGCAGACAGAGTTTGAGAGAAGACTTTAAAAGAAGAAAAAGGATGGATTTAAAAAAGCAAAGCAGAGATATAAGTGACTGCTCTCAGCTCTAAAAGCAACAAGTTTTTCTCCAATACCAAGAAAGAAGCAAATCAAGCATAGGGAACAGGTGGGAGAAGTGGCCCATCCTAAGTTAAAGGCTGTGGGAAAACTTGAGAGGATTATTTTGGACACATTTGTAACACAGTGCAGATAAGGGCTTTCCTTTTTTAATTGAAATGCAACTATAAAAAACCTTCACAACATGATACCGAATTTTATTGAGAAAAATGTCTTGCCCTTTAAAAGAGTCAGGATAAAGGTGAGGAAATCTATTCAGCTAAATAATTCCCAAGAAGCGCTAGGACACCTCCCTTTCATTTTAGATACAAATGTAGTTATGTGACACGACTTAGCAAGTGATTTAATAGCTCTTGTCATGAATGCTATTCATCTGCTAGATGCAAATCTGGTTTGCTATTCATATTTTTCAAAAGCACTAACGCAGCTATTTTTTTCCTATCTTTTACCTACTACATCTTTAGAGTGCAATTTTAACTTTTGTGCAAAGCAGCAAAGATCTTTCAGCCTAACTTAATGAGCACCCACCTAGTTCCCTCCCTGCTCCCGCTCCTCCTCGAGACTGAGCAGTTGGGCTGATGTTGTGACTGTCTTGAAGAGAGAGTTCATGAAAAAAGGAAGGTAACAAATTCTCCTCATTCCTCTCAAAAGATTGTCATCATTGTCATCATGATGAAAAGGCTGGTTCTAGAGTGGGCTCTCTTGCCCATAAGGAGTAAAATCCTTTAAGAAATTCCCATAACATCGCTTACTCTCAAGCCCACCTTGTGAGTACAGGGTAGTTTCAGAATAATGAGAAGCCTCATTATTTAATAGACAGCGATGCTGAACTCAGAATTCTATCCCTTCTTGAACTGTCAGACTGCGTCCAACAAGAAGAGTCCAACCACTGCTGAGCCTTTCTTAGAAGCAAAAACTGACTTAAGACTCATTTACAGCAATTCTCACCAAGAAAATGCAATATGGTTTCATCTTGAAAAAGGGAACACAAACTGCGGTGTAAGATCATACCTGCACATTGGCATTTTCTGTTTTTAGCTTCAAAGACACAAAATCTACTGCTATTTTCAGGAAGCTCCATCAGAAGGGAGGGGGCATACAGCTCGTCATATGCTATGGGGGAAAATGACAGCGTGTACATATTCCTTGGCCTCAAAAAAATAAAAGAGAAGCAGGAATTCTATTACTACTCTGAAAGTGGAAGAGTGAAAATAGATTATAAGGCAGAGGGAGGAGACCGCAGATTAAGTCTGGACAGTATTGACAGTTTGGATTTTTTTCAGCACAATCTGTTTTGGGAAGCCTGGACTGGGAGGGAGAAGAAAGATAGTCTGGGCATGCGGTAGATAGATTTTAATACCCTCTCTCATTCTTCTCCTCTAGGCTCTCTTCATTCTCTTTACTCCCGGCATCCTCAATTTTTCTCCAATGCACATAAAGGATACCTTTAAACTAAGAAACAAGCACACCTCTGGAAAACACGCCTGCTCTTTTCTGGAAAGTGCATGGGAGAGCTCAGCTGCCACTCCCTCGCTCGGCTGCCACCAGACAGCTTGGTGACAAGAGAGATCCCTTACAGCCTAAGTTAGCATGAGGCAGGGAAATGGCGTATGACATTAAAGTTCAAAGCAGCTGATTACACCTTTGATGTGTTGCCAAACTGTTAGCCCAATGACACTATTTTTTCAGCTATATTGATCTATTTTCTAAATAGCTTTTCTTAACCCCACTCTTCAACAAGTGGAAAACCTCAGGAAGAAATGTATTATTTGTATTCTGAGGAGAATTGAGTACTATTTTTGGAATACTTCTTTTATATAATAATGAATTATTATATAGGGGGATTTACCCCCTCAACAGAGACCAAGAAATTATCTTTATTTTCCCCCTCCCAGTGCTCTCCTTCAGGCTCTGAAAGTAAACATTTAAAAATGCATGCAGTTAGTGGGTTGCGTAGGACACCGCTCTGTCAGAGCGAACACTGTGATCAATCTCATCAGGCTGTTTGTACTTACAATCATCTTCCACTTCCTCATACCAAAGCACGTGAGCAGACATGAAATCTCTCCACAAAACAGAGGAAAAGAAAACAACAGTAAAACGTTTCTTGGCAAAGTATACTCCCACTTTGCTGCTTCAGTCGCTTTCGAATGAGGCTCGTCCCTGCAGATTGACAGCAGTGTGTGTTCCCACCTAAACCCCGGCAAGTTCGCAGGGCAGCACACAGCGGGAGTCTCGGTGGGTTGCAGCCAGCAGGGTCCGCACCGGGCAGGGCGAGCCGGGGATCCTCGCTGCCACCCAGCCGGCACCGTAACTCGTGCCCTGCTCTTTGGAGGCCCCTACATGTTTCAAATTCCAGGACTTGCGCAGAAGCAATGCTCTCTGCTTCCTTCAAAACGAAGTTGATTTCCCATAATAGGACAGCCCATGCACTCTACATATAAGGCTCTGCTTCTAGGGTGGCATGTGTAATGGGTTTAAATCAAATGTTGCGCGTTTCCAAAGAGTGTTTAATGCAACAGAGTGAAGATATTTCTTGATCCCTTTGCCCAGCTGCCTTGAGTCTCCTGTATAGGAGATTTCCCCCTCCACAGCCACTGACCCACTGTCCATCCCAGCCTGAAGGATCCCTGTTTAGGACAGGGGAGGCAGCTCTCTGGCGTTCAGCCACTCTGTCCCAGCTCAGACTTATGGGATTCCAACCACTCTGCTGAGCAGAGGGAGAAAGAAAAAAAAAAGAAAAAAAAAGAAAGGAAACAATTTTGTTCCCAAACTGTGTAAATACAAACACAGGTTGCGATAAGTCTGTACCAGCTTGGAGAGAAAAAATACTACTGACTTACATTTGACCTTTCCACTCCCAACAAAACCACGCAGTACTGCTGCTAGACACAGCCCAGGAATGAGTTGCAGAAGAAATAGGGGAGTGTACGGAAACATTCTTTAATTTCCAAATCCCAAAAGCTGCATATCCCAAAAAGGTGGGACCTGGGCTTGCCCCTTCCCCTGCATCAGCCCAAGTTTTTATGGAAAAGCAAAAACAAGCATCCATTTTAGAATGGGACTGCAGCTCTAGACTCAAGCCCAGACTTTTATATGGCTACTTTCTAGTGTGTATATATATATATATATATATATACATATATATATATACTTTGTACAGTATATATGGCCATAAGGAATCATTATTAATTCAGTGCTTCATTTGAAAAGTCATTTGAAAGAACACACTTAATTTGCTCATTGTTCTTTAAAAAATCATCCTTAAAAATAAATTGCCAATACATCACTCTGCTTTCAAGCCTAAAGTGTTCTAATGGTGATTAGACATTTGTAAGTAAAATCCTGGATTATACAGAAAAATAAACACGAAAATGAATTGCGTAACATACCTTTATGGCCACTGGTATTTTCTACATCAATAGTCAAATTAATACCCTGGAGAACTCGGATGTACAGTACATGTCAACGGACTCCTACGGATTAATTTGTAGTCCACAGGAACTGCAAGTCATGAACTGATGTAGAAAATAATCTGGAGCGAAGCAGAGCACTCTGTGACAGCAGCAGCATTCTGATTATTTCAGGGAGAACTGAACCAAGCAAACTCAAGAAAGGAACTGCTTATTGCGCAGAAGTTCTTCTAAAATATTCACAGTCACCCTTAGTAACACATACTGATAATAACTGAGTCCCAGGAATGTATGTACTTAATGACCAAAAGCGAAAGCGATCTCCAGAGTAGATCCCTAGTGCTGGAACTGTGATCCTCCTGACTCCTATCCAATTCAGTCTTTCAAGGTGACAGATTTCTATTCAAAACCTTCCAGGTACCTAAAGCTCTGTTTCTGAATATGACTAGAGGGCCTTATCCTTGACAGAGCTCTGCAGTCTGCCTCATACTTAACTGCAGTCGTGGCCCACTGAAATCACAGGAAGTATTCATCTTCTCTGATGCTGTATTTGAGACCACCAGAGAACATCAGACCAGGCTTTGCAGGAAACATTAATTGATACTTTCTTCTAAAACATGGCTCAAAGAAGTGGGTGGTGACAATACTTACAATAGCTGACATGCCAAACAATCCCTCACACGCAGGAAACCCAGTTTTACTTCCCTTCTTGCTAGGAGCATACAGCAGCTCAAGAGAGACCCAGCTGACCATGCAGAAATTTTCAGCCCAGGAATATTCCCCTCTTGCTGCTGAAACTTCATCACTCAATGGGAAAAAAGTAAAGATTTGTTGGGCCACAGATATGTTTGGGCATACCAAAAGTCAGTATTCAAACCTTCTGTTTTTTTCAGTTGAGCTTTTTGTTTTGTTTTTTGGTGGTTTTTTTTTTGTTTGTTTGTTTCTTTGTTTGTTTCTTTGTTTGAGGAGAGGATTGTTACACAAAATTGAGAAGCTCTTAAAAATTAAAGACTACTTTCAACACTGGTTTATATACAGAAACTTCAACTCTACTGAAGAGATGTTTGATATGCATCTGCCAGTCCCCGCTGGCCAACACAGCATACACTTATAATGCATGTATAACCTGGAACTGAGTTTACAGTTTTGACAGACCAACTTTCCTTGTAAACAGTTGTAGCTGTTGGTTTTTTGCCTGAACTGGTATTAAAAGCTCAACCTGTCTTCAAAAATAGAAAGCAATCCACAGCCTCGCTGTAGATCTCTGTCAGATAATTTCTGTGTGCCCAATCAATGCTGGGACCAGAGGCTGCTCATCATACCATTCCTTCTTGTATGGTGTTGTCATACTACTGCTGAGTACTCTGAGATTGCAATGCCCAGGCTACAGCTGTGGAGAGCAAGCCTCAAAGCCAGAGAGAGGGTGGTCAATCTAAAAAAATCTGGAACAATAAAGAGGCATACTTTAAAAAAAAAAAAAAAAAAAGACAGCTGCAACTCTATTTTAATGTTGTCTTCCTCTTTCACAACCAGTTATGGGTTAAATGAAAGAAAATCATCTGCTCTGCAGTAATGATTAGGGTGATTTTCTGCTGTCCATTAACACTTAGAGAGGCTGTTTATTTTGTTGCTTGAGAAGTCCTTTCAAAACCCATGTGTTGATAAAGTCGAAAATAATTCCTTTCTAATAGCGAGAGCATGACAGGAATTCAAAACTGGAGACAATTCAGAAGAACCCAGTAACAATTTGAAAACAAAGCCTAACAATAAACTGCCTGACCAGGGACTATTTAGGAGGATGGATTTAGTAGACATTGGATAGAAATTGGAAATTTGGGGTCTGATTCAAGAAATATTAAGATATTACAGTTGTCGGAATAACTTATATGGGAGGACAGGTCCCCAGTTAAACATAAATCAAATAAGAACTTCATGTTAACACCCTCCACAGATTAACTCATCTTCCATCGCAGTGCAATTTAGTGTAATGTAAATGAAAAGAAAAAAACCAAACCCCAACACATTATACTGCCATTTATATCCTCTAACTACATATCCTTTCCTGTTAAGAGATAAAAGAAGAAAATAACAAATAGGTAGCACGCCACACAGAACTGATTTACAAATCTCTTATGACTTTTCAGACATCCCACCAGCAAACGTTGTTTGCCAATTCAACATCAGGCACAGTGCTTACAGCATAAATCTAAGACATGATATTTTGATTACAATTTCAGAAAACATTTCAACCTTTATTCTATCATGTTTTCAAATCCTTGCCAAAGCTGACCCAAAAAAAATAAAGTAATACAAGTCTGTCACTCAATTCAACCATTAAGCTCACAACACAGTCTCTTCTGTGTTCTTGCCAGTATTTGGAAATCTATCACATCAATCTGTGTGGGAAGTGCTTAGCTCTAGGGACTATGGGACTGATGCAAAGGGAGAAGTGGGATGGGAATCTTTTAAGCACTAATGCACAGCATGTGGTTTTGCCCTGGTGGTATATTGGCTCTGAGTCTTTTTATTATTCACTTCCTGTCATGAAAAAATACCACTTGCATGTCAACAACAGAGAGAAAAAAAATCAACAGCTTTATCACAACAGAAGTAAACATGGGACTTCTGATTTTCCCGTGTATGCAGCAAAAAAAAAAGAAAAAATAAAATCTTCCCAACATGAGTAACCAAAGCAGAATTTCTTACTTTCATTTCTCAACCTATTTTTACTTCAAAAAAAAAAAAAAAAAAAAAAAAATACACTGTAGAGACTGTTAGCACAGGTTGCAATGTTTTTCTTTTCTCCATATGCTTATTTGATCTGTAGACCAGAAAATAAAAGACAAAAAATAAAAAAATCCTTTGCTCTAAATTCTGAAGGAAGCAGTAGGTTTTGTTTTTTAGATTAGCAGACATTAACCAATGTATAACTTGAAATTTAGTAGTAATATAACAAGGAAGGCAAAGGCCTCTCATATGCAAATAGCTGTTAAAAAAACACCCACTGTTTAAGTCCATGTATTTCTATTTCATGCAACACTTCTGTTTGAGACGATACTTTAATATATGGACCAGCATACTAATTCATTACTGTATTTGTGCTCTTTCCAATCCATCTCCTTCATGCTGTATCTCTGTGGAATATGGTTTATCCCCTTTTTGGAGACTATCTAGAACAAAAAAGGGCTGGGCACATTTCTTACTAGTTTAACAAAAGCAACATTTAGGAAAACAGTAGAAATCATTCTCTTTTACAAAGCTTCAATTAAACTCAAGTTATTCTATCATTCTAAAGACCAAGCAGCACTTTTCATTTATGGGAACTCTCTTCAGGGTCAGGTCCCATTAATCGCTGGATTTGCTGCCTCCACTTTCCCCATACAGAATGCTTTTGCTCTGTAGATCTTTATTCTCAAACCCTGTAAACTCTGACATTCAGAAACTTCTACCACAGCAGAAGTGAAATCAGTCTAAACAGAAGCCAGCTGAATCAGAGTACTCGTGAGATGCACTGAATCCTCAAAAGGAAAATGTAAGAAAGGACAGTGAATTATATAAAAACTAATATTAAGAGTACAAAGAAGAGAAGAAGGGGGTTTGAATTACAAATATATAGACATATATATACTAATATATACTACTTATATATATGGTAGGAGTTGAAGTAATAAAGAAATAGAATTACTCAGTTACGCTACAAAAAAAATCCGGTATTTATCTCTCCAGAGAGGTTCAAATGACCAGAAAGGAGAACAACTTATAACTATTATCCCTTCTTCTAGATGTGTTAAGTGTACCCAAACACTATAAGCATCCAACATAATGTACAAATAGGATCCTCCTTCAGAGTGTTTGAGGATCTAATTCTTTACAAAGAGAGGTGCTGGAACAGGCTGCCCAGAGAGGTTGTGAATGCCCTGTTCCTGGAGGTATTCAAGGCCATCTTGGCAGGCCCCATCTGCCAAGATGGGGCCCTGGGCAGCCTGGTCTAGTATTAAATGAGGAGGTTGGTGGCCCTGCATGTGGCAGGGGGGTTGGAGATTCATGATCCTTGAGGTCACTTCCAATCCTGGCTATTCTGTGATTCTGTAAATTGAGCCCCTGCCTCAGACCATTCTCTGGGGGAATGAGCCTGGCTACGGCTTTCCATGAGCTTTTTTGGCCCATCTAAGGTTGTCTGTCCAAACCATGCAAGGACAAGATAAGACTGCCCCTGTTCAGCCTGTTCTCTTGAAATCCACAAGAAGAAACTCCAAGCACGGGACTAAAGTTGAGACAGCAGATCACACCGTGTGCTCTAATTTAGCAATAAACTTTTTAGTAAAGTTACATTTGCAAAGTAGCTCCAAACCACAGAATACTGCATGTTGGAAGGGACCAAACTTGATGAAGTGATCATTGAGTCCAACTCCTGGCTCCATAAAGGACCGTCCAAAATCAAACCCTGTATCTGGAAGCATCATTCAAATACTTCTTGAACTCTTGGGGCCGTGCAGCTTAGGGCTGTGCCCACAGCCCTGTGCAGCCCATCCCATGCCCACCGCCCTGTGGTGCACAGCCTTTCCCTAAACCCCAGCTGCTCCTCCCCTGACACAGCTCCGTGCCATTTCCTCAGGCCCTGTCGCTGTCATCAGAGAATTCATCCAATTCAGAAAGTGTTGCATTGCCCACACAGAAAGTCTGTATTCAGTGTCCTCATCTATGCCGCAGAGAAACTGATGCCCAGACTCCACAAGGAACATTGTGTTGCTTCAGTAAAAGTAATAATAACCTTATTTCTTTCATCACATGTAAATAAGCAAAACACTAATTCCTGTGCACGCACTCACATATTACCGAGAGACTGAGTGCACATACACAAACAAGTGCTGGTGATGGTAAAATACATACGTGCATATCAATTCATTTGTTATGAGAAGTCAATTCAACAAAGTTGAAAACAATTACAAACCCTAATCAGTAAGAAGAAAGAACTGAAGCAGAAAAACACGAACGATGATTGGAAGATGCTTGAAAACACTGTCTAGGTGCCTACCTGCCACTATTAAACAAAAATTCCTCTAGTTAAAAACAAATTGCAAACAAGACCAAGTTTAATTCAGAAGGGAAGCAGGTACTTTAAAAAAAAAAATTCAATATGTAAGGAACAGAGTGTAAAATTCCAAGCTGATTGCAAAGAATATCAATAAAGAATCGAGTTAACTGTGAACCAGAGCCAGCAATCCATACATAGGAGACAGAGAATTAACCTAGGTTTGCAGGCGAGCTGCATCAGCTCTGCTAAAAGCAACTCAAGGTCACTTTGCATAGCAAATGTGTTTGCTGCTAACGTAAACACACATTTCTGTAGGGAAACACAACTCAAACTCCAGCTGCCTAAGCAGTATTCCTGTCACCTCATCATGTACTCCCTGAGCTCCAGTCAGCATTTCAGCTGTGGCCAATTCTGACACTACACCATGAAAGCCATGGACAAATTAGAGAGCATTTAGCATCACAGATATTCAAGCAGTCAAGTTTTCTTTGTAAAGAAAAACTCAAGGAACTACAGTGTTTAGTCTGGAAAGGAGGCAAAGCAAAGGGGTACACAGCTGCTGCTATCCGTTATGCAGAATTGACAATGCTCTATTATTGTTCACATGTAGCAAGGAGAAGGACCTCATTTGGGTAAAGGTAACTTGCCTCTGGAATTAGGAGAAAATTGTGAAAGTATCAGTTTGCTTACATACAAAAAAACATGTAAGTTGAATTTTCTAAAAAAAAAAATTTAAGAAATTCTTTCAAGTGTAACAAAGTACATTTAGTCTACCTCAACCACAGCAAAAGAAGAAATCTCAACTCTCTCACTTCAGTATTTCTGTAGCTCTCCTAAACAAGAGTTACGGACTAGTTAATACAACCTGTCACATACATTTCAAATTTGTATTCATCTCGGTCAAAATTAATTGTGCAAAAAAAAAAAAAAATAAAGGAGAGCAGTCCAATGGATGCAAGAGTACAAAGACAATCCGGAGACCTACATTTCATTAGCAGTTCTGCCTGTCACTCATCATTGAACTTTTTTTTATTTCTCATAGATAATGAAGAACATACAAGCTAAACAAGTGCTAAACACTACCATGATTAATTACTGTTTAAGATATGTGACAAGCAGTTTAAAATATAGGATGTTAAGGGCCCATGTTTTAATTACATTGATTTCATCTTAAGTCCCCCCACATGACTATTGCTCAAAGCCTTAGTTACAGTGGCAAAAAAACTGTCACATTAAATCTGTGAAGACTGGGTTATTATGACAGCAAATTATGATGACAAAATTCTGTTAGCTCAAGTCTAATGAGACATTACTACACACACTAGGATGAATGTTAAATTATTTCTGTGCAGGTCTATATGCAGGTTAGTACATCAAGATGATGGCAAAACGAGGTTAATGCAAGTCTGCAGAGCTGACATTACAAATGTCAAGATGACTGCACAATGCTGCTGCTACAAGTGAACTATGGTTAAAAAATAGGACACTAAACACCAAAATGTTTTGTAGGAATGTAAAAATAAACTCACGTACAATAAAAACAAAATTGGAGTCAAGGCAAAAGACATACTGGATACTGCTGCTTCGAACCAAAGCCTTGCCAAATTGGCCAGTGTTATCAGGAGGGTGCAAAGTCAGGATGCCTTACAAATAACTGTGAATTACTAACTGCATCACTAGGAAAAACCTTTCTACTAATAAGAAGCAAATGACTTTGTAATAAATATCATGTAATAAATATGTCATATATAATGAATATAAAAGAGATGATTTTCCTATTACATTTGGCACTGGTGCAGCCTCACCTTGAATATTGTGTGCAGCTCCACCATACTGAAAGAATCTTAGTCTTTGATAGCATTCAGAGGAAGGCACCAAAAGGGCTGGAAAATGTGTCTTGTGAGGGAGGCTGAGTGCATCTGGCTGTGCAGCCTGGAGGAGGCTGAGAGGTGACCTCACTGCCCTCTTGCAGCTCCCTGAGGATGCAAAGGGGGTTGCCATGCTCTGCTCCTAAGAGCCAATGGCATGACATGTGGGAACAGCACAAAGCTGTGTCAGGGAATGGACAGACTGGACATTAGGAGAAATTTATTTATAGTGTAAAACTAGTTAAACATTGGGAAAGGCTTCTTAGCAATGTGGTTGAAGCCCTAAGCCTGTCAGTGTTCAAGAGACACTTGGACAAGGTCCTCAGCAACATGGGCTGACTGTTGGTTAGCCCTGAAGTGCTCAACCAGTTGGACCTCATCTCTATAAGACCCTTCCAGGTGAACTGTTCTATTCTGTTATGTTCTAGATATTAAGGTTTTTTTGAAAAAGGTTTTTTTGAAAATCACCCTATACTCAGCAAAACAACAGAATCACAAACTCACATTAAAAATAAATTCAAAAGGCAGCTCATTGGAGAGATATGCAAAGAGTAGCTTGTGCTTTTTTCAAGGTGTTCAAAATAGTTTCATGGCTTGTAAATTAGTAGTCAGAGTATAGGAATGCAGATCAAAATGGTAGGTACAGATTAAGATATTTTCAGAACGAAAATTGCAACAGCCATTATCAGTGCATAAATGCAATAATAATTAAATATATAACATTTTTTTAATGAAGACACAAATATAATTTGAAGGCAAGTACATTTTAGAAGACTGGAAAATCAGTACAGCCAACTACTTGCTAATTTGTCTAACTGCAGTGAACTCATGTCAAATGAAATTAATTGTGAATCTGAACTGTAACATAAGAAAGGAAGCACAGACTGAAAGTGGTAAGGGAAAAACCATACAATGCACCTCTACAATGTCATCTGATTTTATTTTTTTTAGCATGTTAATTGCTGATGCAATGTGGATACAAACGCTTATGTGATTTGATGTACTGGTTGACAAAAATCCAAAGGGATTGTGTGCTGTGGGTAAACAACTGGTTTCTCTAAACACATTTCATTTAAGTTTCAATTGAACAGAACTGGGGCAGCTTCATTATTAATATGGAAAACAGAAATAATTGTCAGGTTTTGTCAAAGATCCTCTTACATGCAGCCTTATAACTTTCATGAGCAAAACACACCTCAAGATATTTTTATGCAGTAAATCATGGATTAGCAATGTTACATAAGTAAAGCGAGTTGGTATATTAATGCTTAGGAGATTAGGCCAAAGTAGAAAAAAAAATTGAAATAAATCAATCCATATAAACACAGAGAAAACAACTTGTCTCATGTAGATGACAACATCAGCAGAAGGTTTGGAAGCATTGGTCACTACTTCTGAAAACTTTTCAGAGAGACATAGGTGTTTGAATTTATTAACCTAATACTATCTTTGGTGCTTCAGTGTAATTCACCTGTCCTATTGCTTCCCCTGAAAGGCACAGGTCTTCCATAAACACTAGGTGAGAACCACCAGCCCAAGATGGTTCCATCCACCAACAAACACTTTAAACGCCATGTGTTCAAGCACCACTTTTCTTCCCTATCTGTTCAGCACAAGTAATATTCATTTAAAAACAGAAAAAAAATATTTGAGATTAAGGAACTCTGCCACTTAGCAATCGTTTCAGTGACTTTTTTTCCCCCCAGTTTTATACATAAATCTACAGTGATCTTCTCATAATGTCATTCTTCATCAAAACATAAATGCAAAGTGGAATGAAGGCTACCAACAAAGTGGAAAAAATGTATTTAAATCCACAGTACACAAGTAAACTTGAAAAAGTCTTACTGTACATATATTTCAAGTAAAAAATACGTCTAAAAACACACTAAGTGCACATGATAAGTAAAAACGCTTCACCATCAGATCAACTTTCTCTCTTGAACAAATGACTAATTAAAAGACAAAAAAAAAAAAGGGCAAAACTTTTTTGCTTTCTCAAACATGTATGTCATGAGTCACATTTCACAGCAATCACTGCCAGAGATAGTAAACATATGAACTACATTTAGGTTATTAAGTGGATGGTAAAAAATAAATAAAAAAATAAAAAAAAAAAAAAAAAAGAGGCAATCTTCAAGTTTCCTGGTGATCCGAAAGGTATTCAGGGAAATGAAAATGAAAGGTGCCTGCACAAAGATGCAGAATCATCTCATAGTGTCAAATAGGCGATAAAAAAGACAGATTAAATTCAATATTGAGAATATGTCAAGAAAAAGAAATCTCAAATTTACGTACTCAGCATGGGCTGTGAACTAGTTATTGTCACTCAGGAAAGGGATCGTGAGTTATAAAGGGTCTATGAAAATATCAACTCCATCTTTGAAGCTGTCAAAAAAGCAAATCAAATGCTGACTATTACTATGACAAAAATAGAGATCACCATACAAAATATCATTATAATATTATTTAAAGTCTTCAGATGTTCATTCTTTGAATACCGTGGGTTGTTCTACTTCCCCTACCACCAAAACTATAATAGCAGAAAAAGTAAGGACAACAGAAATGATTGAAGACTAGAGAGAAATGTCTTCCCTATGAAGAATGACTCAAGAGTCTTCAAGGTAATGTGAGAGGAGTGTGAATGAGCACGGAAATTGGGTCCTCTTAACCTGACAAGAAGGAACAGATTGCTCAGTGGAGGCACATGATAGAGTGCAACAACAGTGCATCCAGGGACCACTTATCTAAACCATGTCAGTAAGGGGATGAGCCTTAGATAGGCAGGAACAAATCCAGGAAGTCCTGGTACCATCACTGACAGTTCTGCAAGACTTGCAGCTTATTGTGCAGAGTAAACAAAAAAGCACCAACCCAGTGGTGGACATCCCTCTGTATGCTGGGAGCAAATCAGAGGATGTCATTTTGCTGTTTTGTGTTTATATCTAAAGGGCTTTGTGAAGTTCGGATCTCCGTGAGGATGCTTCTGAGTTAGAGAAGAGGAATCGAAAATACTCAGGGAGACAAAGCTCCTGTCTTAAGCAGCTGAGACTCAAACAATTGAGACTGTTCAGTTGGAGAGGAGATGCCTCAGGAGAGATAGCAGTAGGGTTTCAAAAGTATGAAGGAAGAATGAAGGAAAAAAAGTATGAAGCATACGAAAGTTATTTATTCATATATCTTCCAATACAGAAACTCATAGTCCTAGATTAGTTTAAAATACATCAAGAAAGTAGAGCTTCAGCCAGTAGGTTGTTAGTTTCTGGATCCTGCTGCCCACGAAGATCATGAAGACATATTTATCAGCTGGTTTAAAATAGGGTTAGGTAAATTCATAGCTAATGAGATCTATAAACAGATACTGAATGGCATAGGACAGAATGTAACCTCTAGTGTTTTAACATAATAATTTCAGATGCTGGGGAAAGATAAAAATAAATGGGCCTCAGAATGTAGCCAGGCTCATGTACTCTGTGTAATATATCCTCTTGCCATCTGCTGAAACAAATAATTCTGGACTGACTACTTGTCCGACCAAACAGGACATTCTGTACAAACCTAAGTTATTTGAAAAAGGAAGACGTACAAACGAACATAACTGAGATGCACTAAACAAGAGTCTTTATAGAAAACAAGCAGAGCAATATTTCACTGTCTCCCATAACACAAGAAGTGGATGGGAAAGAGAGGAAAAATGAAAGAAAATCAGCAACTGGTTCATTCAAAACTAATAAAAAGAAGTATTTCTTCACATAACATGCAACCAAATTATGGGGCTCTGATCCTGAAGGCCATGGATGTCAAAAGTTCATGTCCTCTGGCTACTGGTGAGCTATGCTGGGAGCTCAAATTTTACCCCAGCGTGTAGGAGTGCAACACCAGCAGCCAGTCATTATGGACATTCCTCAGCATCTGGACAGTTCTTAGAGAAAAGAGGTCTTGGACCTATTCCCTACTTGTGTCCCACTTCCAGCACGGGGTGACATGTGGCAGACAACATCTTACTGATTCTTATCACCATCACAGACTTGCTCATTTACTCATTGATCTGCTTCAGTGTCTTGCATGCAAAATGCTGCCAATAAGCTTTGATGGGAATAGTGCAACACAGGTTAAATCTCTGCTATTGTTCTCATCTTTTGTACTACAGCCACCTTTGAATTTATTAGCGTTGTATGTTTTAGTACAGCAATGACTGTGTGACAAAACTTTGAAGAGCTTTCATCTTTTTTACCATATATCCTGCTTTCAATAATATAGCTGGAAGAATGCTCACAGCTCAAGATCAGCATTCAAAGTCGCAGTGAGGAGGCTATATTTCATTTCAGTTGAGAGGAAAAACACTGTCATTTTTATAACCATCAGTTGAAGGGTTCTTCGGGTTTTCTGCTTTCTGGATATTTTTTTTTTTCCAGTATGAGAGATTTTACTGTTTTAATTTAAAGAACTGAATGTACCAGTAAGTAACAACCCTGATGACAGTGTGAGCAAATAAAAAATAACTGTCTACTAAAAAAAAGTTACAAAATTAGTTCACCTTTTCCATAGTTTTTTAAAGAAAGAAAATGAATAATTTTGTAAGACAGCAATGTAGTTATAGCAATGTAGTCACAACTACGTGATGCAGTCTTGACAAAGCCATAATTGATTTTGAATATTTGGTTCATACCTTTACATTCAGGAGAAAAGATAGATACTAGAATTAGTGAGACATACAGGACAGAAGTCTGTGATTTACATTTCCAAAATCTCACATGGAATCAAAAAATGTTCCTCATTTCTGAGACTTCAAGGTTTAAAGGAAAATGTCAAACTTTGCTTCCCAACTCCCAGACTGACACTACTTCAGAATTATTTCCTAATTATGCAGTCATTATACAAAACAACCTTGTTTACTACCGTAATATTTTATATGTTCTTCTCCTTTCTTCCTACCCCCAAGTTTCAAATGAATACAGTTGTCTGAAGTCCCAAAGAATGCATCATGTAAACACACACCTCTGTGGAATTCAGTTCATGGCATAGAAGAATAAGATGTTAATTGCATTTCCAACATCCACTACCAAAGGAATTGAAATAATACAATATTTTATTTAAAACTGCACGACTTCCCTTTCTCAGAGGCTTCATGAGAAGGAAGTATTCATCCATTAAAAATGACCATCATAGAATCACAGAATTGCTCAGGTTGGAAAAGACCTTAAAGATGATCGAGTCCAACCACAACCTAACCGTACTACCCTAACTCTGCTAAATCATGTTCCTGAGCATCACATCCAAATGGTTTTTAAACACATCCAGGGATGGTGACTCAACCACCTCCCCGGGGAGCCTATTCCAATGCTTAACAACCCCTTCTGTCAAGAAGTGTTTCCTGACATCCAACCTAAACTTACCCTGGCACAACTTCAGGCCATTTCCCCTCATCCTGTCACCAGTGAGAAGAGACCCTGCTCTCGCTGTAAGCACCTTCCAGGTATTTGAAGAGAGCAATAAGGTCTCCCCTCAGCCTCCTTTTCCCCAAACTAAACAGCCCCAGTTCCTTCAGCCTCTCCTCATAGAGCATGTTCTCCAAGCCCTTCACAAGCCTTGTTGCTTGCCCTTCTTTGGACCTGCTCCAGCACCTCCATGTCCTTTCTGTACTGAGGTGCCCAAAACTGAACATAGTAGTCGAGGTGAGGCCTCACCAATGCCGAGTGCACAATGAATAAAAACACACAACAAAATAGAGTGTATATATGTGGTTGCATGTACGTGTACATACACACATTCAAATATATACACATGTGCACACTTAACATAACAAGAGTTTTAAATCAGAGTTGATATTTTAGAATACCTAAACAGACATGAAATGCGGGAAGAAACTGTAAATATTCAGAACTCATTGCTATATAAAGTCTGACAGAAATAGGGTAACTGCTATATGCAGTGCTAGAATTGGCTTCTAGGTACCTTAACTTAAATGTGTTTAGAACTAGGGGAAAGCTTAAAAACACTGAATTCTTCTACACACATGCAGTCCGGAAAAGTACTCAAGTGCTTATTCACCAAGGGATAAGCATATTGTCCTTCCTGGTTGACAAACTGCACAAAACAGCTAACAGCTTGGAGCTTCTTAATGCACAGACATCAGCCTGGTCACAATTCAGTGATGGATAATACAACTCATGAACTATTTTATGTGCCCTTTGAGCCGACAGTTCTTAAATTTCTCTTCTAGGGAAACTACTAATCTATCAATCCTTGAATCATCTGCGTCTAATCCTTGCTCAGGAAATATCTTCTGACATAATCAACTTAATCAATTATTACACAATGGGTAATCTCCTCTTACAGGAGAGAACATTGAGAAGGCATGATGGAATATTTTGCTACTACAGGAATATTACTATAGGAATATTTGGCTTTTCCCCTATATTACTGCTAAACTATTAGGCCTCAGTGCCTAATACAGCTCAGAAAATTTCACTGATGGGTACATCGTGGGCATTAATACAAGATTATTACCTGAGATATGATCATAGGATACATTATAAACAACAACTGTTTGAAATAGAACAATTGCAATGTATGTCCGTCTCTGAAGATGTTACTAGCATCTATCTCAAAATTAAATCCCTTCAGTACTGTTTTCCTATACATGTTTCATCAGAATATTCATGTGGCAGTCTGAGATTACAGCTGTTTACTCTTCTTCAAGGTAATCAAACATTCCAGTTATCTTGATGGTTCCTCCACATGGGGAACTTTGTGCAAAGTAAGGCTGAATTTGAATGTACTTTCGGCAGACTTGTCACGTGGACACCCTAGCATAAAGAAATTCTTCTGTCTTAACTTAGGGTCATGTTTTATCTTACACAGAGGTGCTTTTCAGTCTCAATAAAAAGCATCAGAGGAGTGTTAAGCTATTTGAGCACTGCAAGAAACACATTAGTGTTTTGTTTGCCTTTCTCCACTTAAAGATATGCCCTTACAGATTATCTCTCTCTGTCCTTCAGTTTCTTCCCCCTTCAGCCTCACATCTGCTATTTAAATATAAATAGCCTGCCATTGTAAGGTAAAGATTTACAGGCTCCACCAAAAATATCCTAAGTTTCAAGTTCAAGAGAGGCCGAGGTCATCATGCATTAAGCCTGTTTTCACTTCCCTGATCCATTCTGCAAGAAGCCTATCTTAAGAATTTCTTTTCATGACAAAAAGAAGCTGTAAACCCTATGTCCTAGAGGCATCTGTTAAAAATGGTTTCCTCAGTAACTAGCATTGCCAATAGTACGTCTTATGAACAAAGAGCTGTCAAATGCAGTAGGAAAACTTTTGTGAAAGAGATGCATCCTCGAGACAGGAAGCACGAGACATTCCAGAACTTTTCAAGAAATACTCTGTGGCCAATTTTTAACTTCAGCAGATGTGCCTCTGTTTGAGCAGACCTCATAAAATTATTAACAGTTTAAAAATTCCTCCAAGATCCAAAAAAGAAAAAAATAAATAGAATTGTCTTTATATAATACAGAAATAACTTGAGTAAAGCATATAAATAAATGAGAATTTTGGATGATAATTTATACATAACATGCCAAAGCTCGTCAAGTTTTCTATTAAATACAGACCAAGTTTGATAGGACGCAGTGGTATGGAAAAAAGAACACCCCTTACTTCTGCTACCTCCTTCCATACAGACATGCATACGTTCACCTGTAATACAGGTTGATAAATGCACAGACACACTCAGAGGAGTCCATATTAATTGGACTTAAATAGCACGTAGGAAAAAATAAACAGAGCAAAACAAATACATAAATAAAGATGCCCAGGGGTTGAGAGAGTATTAATAAAAATCACTATGCTCAGTTATGTTGTCAGAAAGACTATCCATAGAAAGGAGAGATTTAATCATGCTTTTAATGACTTCAGGGAAGGTGATGGCATCCATTCCAGCTGCCCACCAGGCTCATTACAGTGGCTACTCTCATCTGTTCTCCTGTGATCTGTCTTTCTTTCACATGGCCACAGGACTCCTAAGAAGGCTCTGGAGGCTTTGCAAAGCCAGGAGGGGAGCAAGTACTATGCAGGGGAGACTGGATATCGAGAGATGCCTCTCTAGGGGCTGCCCAGAAAGGCTGGGGGCTCCCCAGGCACTAGACCCCTGGGACCACAGGTCCACTGGCTGTCGCCCACTTGGTTTAGCTTTTGCTTTACATTGTGCAGCTGCAACTGCTGTAGCTGTGTAAGGCCTGTTGCTATACGTACTTCTGTAAGAGGTGTTGATTAACAGCCATCTTGGCCTGACAATGACACACAGCATTATGGGGTGAGAGACCAAGGTGGCAGCATGATTAAGCAAAAATGAGGTCAGATCCTACCATCATCATCTAATTGAATATAAACAAGGAAACAAAGAAGTAGGATTTTTTTTTTTTTTTCAGAGCCACGCATTGTAGAAGTCCTCTCTCCTCTTCCAATCATATAATTGCAAGGTTATTTGCGTTTGTTATAAAGTACCTGCAGGCAATTACAGTAATCAGGCAGAGATTTATTTTGCAAGGAGGAAAAACACTGGAGCTGGTGCTGTCTGTCAGATGCTGAAGCTGCCCCACACACTGCAGCCCCAGCATACCAGCCAGGTCAGAGCCACATTTTGCTGGGTAATGAAGCAACCCAGAACGACTTATTCCAAGTCTTGAACTTAATTAGCGTTAGAGCAAGGCAACAAACTTGCAGTGAATAAGTTGACAGTTTTGCTTCTTTCTATTTGTGAACCTTCCAAGATTAGCACAAATCATTCTTCTAATTACTCACATATAATTCACTTTATTATTAAAATAATATTTAGTCCACAGCTCATTCACCAGGAGCACAAGTGTTACAAACGGATTTATAAATTTTGAATATCGTGTGGCTCGGTGTGGAAGGCTCAGAATCAGAGTGCACAGGCAATTATCTGCAACACCGGACCTCACGTCATATTCCCTGCCTTATATTTTTAACATTGAACAAATATTGAATAAGTCAATTGCCATTGGCCTATTTAGTCACTTTTGGAAAAGAAACATAACTGAAGCAGAAGTAATATAAGCAAGAGTTTGTAAGGGCAAACGAAACACAGGCAAAAATCTAGGAATGGAAAATACTAGGGTTTTTCAAATATCATAGCTTTCATGTAGGCTTTGAAAAGCTGGCAAACTCCCAGCTAGTAATTGATCTACTGTTCAACTGTTCAGCACTGGGCTCACACAGGGATGCTTCACCTCAAAAGCATACTGATAAAAACATTCATAAATCTAAGCTGGCATCTGACAACCCGGCCCATTCAGTGCAACTCCTTCTCATGCACACCTACAGGAACTTCACACTGAAAACAGCAGCTTTCTGCTCTGCTCACAAGCACAAACAGATCTCTCTTCCCAAAATTTTCCCATTCTTCTACCATATTTCTTGCTTACAGCTGCAACCCTCCAGTTCCCCAGAGGCTAACAAGATAGATAAATGAAACTATTTCCACTTAGGAGGACTTAGATCTGGAAAAGACTACTGATGGCAGCTGTGGTGCCCCTGAAGTTCTGCTGTTCCCCCTCAGCTCCTGCAGCAGGCAAGGGAATAAATCTGAGTGCTGATGGAACAGCAACTGTGGGGTAAGGAATAAATACCTGAACCCCTGAGGAAAAAGCACAGAGAGGATAGGAAGGCCCCTAGAGGGTACCTGATGGGCTGCATTGTGTTCCATGCTTTGGTATGCACCACCCAAGAAGTCCTCCTGTCAGTGCAGCACAGGCATGTGCCAGGAGATGCCTGCATCACCACAGGCCTGCTGCCCACAGAGAGCACCTTTGGAAAGGATATTCTACTAATTGTTGTCAGACAGACAGTATTGCAGTACAAAAAACTTCTGGTCTTGCTTGGGAAGCAGCTTCTGCACTCTTGTGTAATTCTTTCCAATTTTTATGCTATTTTATTTGCACATTGTATACATTATTTACAATATTTTTTCTAGCTCAGAACTAACTGGTGGAAACACCATAACATGTCATAGAATAGATTTTCTCTAGCTGGAAATTGAAACATTTTTTACAAAAGCATGAACACACTGGGGCATATCCTCTTTTAAAAATCAAGACTGTAGGCAGAGCACGTACAACGTGATATAACGAGAAGTGAAAGGTATAAATGCCTGTCTGCTTTTAAATGGAAACCATGTCTGTCCCCCCACCAGGTACAAAGCAGGCCAGAGGAAACAAAAGCTGCTGCTGTTGCGATGGGCTCAGTCAAGGGGACAAGCCCTTCTGTCTGAGGGAAGAAGCACACAGCCAAGGAGCCCAACCCAGTAGTCTTAGAGGCATCTGTTTCTAAGATGCCCACAGTACCTCTTGCCATCAACACATTATCATCACTTTAATGAGCTGTTATGATCTCTCCACCCACAAATTCAACACTAAGCTGAAGTTTTAAGTTCAGCACCCAGACAAATATCCCACCATTTAGTACGATTTTAGTTACCACTGTTAGCCCTGGTCAAAGTTCAGCTCTCTGTAAGCCAAAGTAAAATTATTTTCCAATAATCAGTCAAATACTTGCATGAATTGTGCAATACCTAAGTAGGCCCAAATGCGTCATGAAAATACTGTTCCTGCTAATATACTACTACAGGATGGCTGTTCAGTTGTCTGAGTGAAATGAATTGATGGCTGTGACTTAATTTACAGAGGACAAGAGACCATACCGTAAGGAACAAGATTATTTTTCCTTTTATTGGTGGAAACTGAATAGAAATGAAAAGTAATGTAACCTAAACCACCCTGGTTCAGGAAATGACCCACAGGTCAACACAATAAAGTCTCATTTAAAAAATAACTAGATTATAAAAAGAAGGGAGGAGAAAGGAAAGTGTCAACTGTAGATGAATAATATCCAGTCATGTCCACAGTTATCTAAATAATTCAGTACACAAAATTAAAGTATGTTTCACATCTGCCACCATAAAAGATAAAGGTATCAAGTCTGCTTTAAAAGTATGATTATAGGAGAACACTTCTGATTCACACTCGAGCTTAGCTGGAGTGCTATCCCTGTGGTCCCCACAAATAAACATCTCAAAGCCCTGGGTTGAAAGAGCTCCAGCTGCAAAGGTTTAATTAACTCAAAACAAGCAGCAAACTTTCAAGTGCCACCTGTTACCAATATACTGCTGTGGTGCCAAGTGATCAGTCAAGGTTCTGATCCCTCAGCCACCTTCACCAAGCAAAATGCACAAAGCTGTTGACTCCATCACTTTTCCTATTTCTAACTAGCAAACAGTCCCACTCCCACTCATCCTCCAGCACTGCCCCATCTTATTATACCTGTGGGCTTGGGACAGTGGTCTAAAAAATCAACCCTTCCAGGATTCTAGGCTTTCTGCACACAGTACTGTAACAATTCATCATCTGAGACATCAACTGGTTCCAAGCACATGCATTTACCAACAAATGCTTCTTTTCAAAACGGAGAATGATCAATAAAAACCACCAACTGGTTTTGGTGGGTTCATATGGCACTCATCACAAAGCAACACAAGAAAAAATGCAGTATGTAGGAAATTCCTCCCTGTATCCTGTGGCTGATAAGTGATGGCAGGGGCTTGAGGACGCAATTACACCGCGTATACTTTGTCTGATACAAACTGGGTCCATCTCATCCTGAGAGGCCACCAGAGAGCTGCAGCCATGGCTACAAGGCAGCAATTTGGGCCCTACAGTAGAGAAGCAGTCCTTGCTTCCCACCGCCTAGCACTGCCAGCCCCTGCAACTGGCTGGGATGCACCGGCTGTGGGCCAGGCACTGTGGCTGTACTACCCAGCCAGCTGGGGAGACAGCTCCGTGCCTGTCCTCAGATGAGCACCAGGAGTGTTTCTGGAGCCTCTGAACCATTGCACATAAAGTAACTGTATGGTTACACACATCGTTATCTTGGCATTTTGTATTAGGAGGCCTGTTACAAGCAACTCAGACATTGTTTTTATTAAAATACAGCAAAAATCCCTTAGTATTTTTTCTTTTGATAGGAAAGTGTTGCTGCTAGCTAGTTTTTCAGTATAAACTCTCTAAAGCTTTGATAGGGGTTATGGGAAAAACAACTCATTTCCTCTAAACCACCTCAAAATCTGCAGCATTTTTTTCAATTTAGAAAGTTACCTATACTTGTGGAAAACACATTCTGGGCCTTAAAAAAAAAAAAGATAATGCTTTTTAATCAAAATATGGAACTCACTGTGTTTTTCATCAGTGAACAACCAAATCCTTTCTTCTTTTGTACTCCGGAGTATTAACAGGTGGCCACAGCCCCTAGCTGCATGAAACTACCATATGCTGCAGAGATCAAAATTAATAAACTAGCAGCACAATATGCCAGTTTATTGTGCTTGTATCTCATTTTAATTCTCCCTGGTGTTTTTATTACTAAGGAGTCATGTTTGGTGATTTTTAGCTTTAATTTCAGTAGCTTCCTTATTAACATTTTTCAGTTGCCTGTTCTATTATCATACCACGTAACTTCATGTACAGAAATATATTTTTGATACCACTTATACTACTCTGTGACTTCCTATGCTAAAAATGTAGTGGTTTCATATACATTATATGTCTTAACAGTGGAAAAGCTAACAAATTTCCTCTGATATATCATTATGTGCCCCGTGAAAAACATTCTGAATTTCATTTAACTGTACAAATTCAGTTACTGTTAAATATTGATCAACCAAAACAAGGCATCACAGTCTTATAGTCTATTCTTCACTTGGCACCTTTAATGGTTCTTAAATTGTTTTCCCTCATAAAAAATGTTCTGCTGTTGACAATGAAAAATAAACCCACTGATGCAAATACTATATGCATACGGAAACCACAGAGCATGTCTGCATGCAGAGGAAATGAGCAGAGGTGCCTTCAAAACATAAACAGGCAATGCTTATCCAACTCAGTGAGTCTCAGTGCTGGCTCTTAAACTGAGGTTTCTGCCAAAAACTACTAAAAATACCGTGCCCAAAAACAGGAGGGAAACATTGTCCATATTGTAAACCACTTGCATGACAATTACAGCCTTGATTTAGTAACCATTTATTCATGTGAGTAATCAGCACTCCAGTGAGTAGTTCCACTAACTTCCCTGCCACAGCTTGTGTAACAGAAATCTGTAGAGGGTTTTCATCCCGCTGTGCTATAGTCCATGAGGTGTCTATCAGGGCTTAGAAAATTTAGAACAAGCTTTACCTTGCTGTTAAACCACCTTTGATGCTACCAAATTACAGTCTCAACCTCCCTGTTTAGAGTATTGCCCGACACCAGCACCAGCTGCCCTCTTCCCCAGACCTTTCTGTAAGGTCCTATGTCTTGGAATCTTTCCTCTTTTTGCAGCTGATGGGGTAAGATGCTTTTCAAAAACATTATATACATTATTTTGCCCTTCATATTGCAATTTTATTTTCTCAGCACAAGCAGACTGCGATGCTGAGAAGGGTCTCATTACGGTTACAAGCATGTGATTACCTGGTAGTGGCTGGGAGAACTAAGGTTATCACCTGGATCCAGGGCTATTCCCCAAGCGTATGGCACTAAAACTTTAGAAGAAAATAACAGATACATTTTTTTACCCTATCCCTACAACCTCCCAACCACCAAGAAAAACAAAGAGCTCTGTTCACCCAGCTCCTTCTCCAAAATCTGTCTCAATTTTTCTCTCTGTTCTCAAGGGCGAGGAAAGGATGAGCAGAGGCAGCAGTATTAATCTTTCCTAAAGTACTTGCTCAAACCTGCCGAAATCGATAAAAGACTTCCAGTGATTTTAACAGACTCAGATCACAGCCCTCAGCAGACACAATCCAGTTTTAGTATAAAACATCCTGAAGAAAAAAAAAAGGAATTAAAATGCTTTCTGCTTCCTGCATAGGTACGGTTAGTGGCTGCTGGATAAAAACTGCTCAGGACTTGCAGGCAACTTCACTGAATTTTGTGATTAATACTACCAAAAACAGGAGCTGCTTGTTTTTTGTGGTTTTGTTTCTTTGTTTTCCCTGAGATTGTTTTGATGTTTTCTAAATAAAACATCTTCATGTTTTATTTCTAAATGACACTTCTAAGATGGACTAAATTATATCACTGGAAAACTTTTTCATATGAAGCTTTTCAAGGGATGCCGATGCCAATTCTTGATTTTTGCAGGAAAAAAAAAAAGTCTAAAAAACTGACTGCCTTTTTTGTATTTTTTATTGTGTGACACAGCCAGGAAATTAATTTAATTACAGAGATCTAAATTGGCTGAAATGATTGCAAAATATCTTTTCATCTGTGATCCACTAAAACTTCTTGAGGTATCACTAAAATTAGAGCCTACTCTCCTAATGATTACACAGGACAAACTTTAAGGACATAAAACACAAATGTTACAACAGAGAAGATGGTAAACTCTATATGGATTTTCCTCAGTCACGCCATTCTTTTAATTTTTCTCTCTCACTTTTGTTTTGCTCTTAGTTCCAAAGTACCTCAGTACAGGCACTACTCAATTTTACTGTCGTGCACAAACTGTGTAAGACCACACCATAATTCTGCTAACCAAAACATTTCTTATTTAGAATCACATTAATGCTCAGCCTGTAAAATAAGGCAGGCGCTTATTGTTAATACAGTTGCAACAGCCAACAAACAGTAATAAAATCAAAGCCAAAATAACATGTTTTAGAGAAAGTATTTTCTGTTATCTCAGCCTCACACATCTATTTCAATTTACATTTAAGGAGATCCAAGATATCATAAAATAAATTCAAAATTAAGTTTCCAAGAAATATAAACTGGATCGTAATGCTATTGCACATGAATATATTCCATCTTCTCAAAGAGCTGAACTGTGATTTCAAATGTTGGCAGAAGGCCCTCTTATAATAAAATTATGCATATACTGTAGTTCCCCTGATGTCTCTCATATTTTTTCATAAACAAAATTACAGTGACAGTGCAGTTCATTACAGGAGGTTTCATTAAAGAACTGGTTTATTTTAAGAGAACACCAACAGAGAGAGCTGTCTTCGGGGATGTAGTTGACTAAAAGTCTGATTATGTCTCTGTGAAAATAAGCCAGAAATTATGCAAGATTTTGACACTGTAAAACAGGAAAATTCTCTTAACAGACACATGGAACAAACTGTTCTGCCACGGCACTGCATTAATAAGCAGGTGTAGCAACATCAACTTGAAGGTGCCAAGTTCAGCCCCTGCTAAAAGTGGCTCCTGCTCTTCCCTTGGGTTTAGCAGTGCCCCAGTACCAGGTGCTGGAGAAGAAATGCGGAGGAGGAGCTATGCAGAGGTGCAGCAGCTGGGAATTGTAAACTTCTCTCTCTACAGCTCCATACCTTACTGGGTGAAACGACACCATGTAGCCTGGCCACCTTGCTTTGCCATCAGGGTTGCACCTGGCTCTGAAGAAAGCTACACAGCAGGATCTCCCATCAGTTTATTTTCTTTTTCCCTTTCACCTTTTCTTCTTTCAGTGCCATACCGAACAACTAGCAATTTTTTCACATTTTGAGTCTACTGCTTCTCTTTCACACAAAATAATCTTCATTTGGGGATTAACCAACTGAAAGGTCACCCTGCCGTTCAGCATTTTCAGAAACTTAATCCAAATAAAGGAGATACGGTAGTTTTTAAAACAGTGTTTCTCAATTGAATCGGATATGCTGTCTCCTATTGTTACTGCCATTTACCTCCCTAGTATATGGTGCTAAGATAAGACATAATCAACACCATCTATGACTTCAGGGGATGGGTTGATGGAAAGAGTAATTTCTCATTTCACTTTTTTGTTGATACTATTTTCACTTCGCTCTCTAGCATGACAGCTTCGAGGTATCTGTGATAAAGATATGCAGTCAAGAGCATTACAGGCTCAAAAATAGTCTCCTTTCGCTCAGAAAAGATTGGTTCCAGGATTCCAAAAGTCTTATTTTTAATCATCACCCAAAAGGCAAACATTATTCCTCTTTTTTACCCAGGCTACCGGAAAAGGATTTAATGTCACACATGCACACACACACACACACAGACAAAAGCATCTCTCTGCTGTCATTTTCCCTTAAGGTGGGAGCAGTGGCTGAAGAGAGACACCTATCTTACTATATACTCAAGTCCAGACACTTTGGGCTACATCTGTAACCCAGCCAGCAACACAAGGAACCAAGCTATTACCTGTGAGGTATGACCACGATACCTTTTAAATGTAAGGTCCTTACAGGTTGCTATGTTTTCTTTTAACAACTTCAATGAAAGAACAGGAAAGGGCCGTAGGATGGATTTTCATCATTCCCTGCACTTGTCAGACTGTTTTCCTCTAATGACACTATGAATACATAACTCACTGTGGCTTCAAAAACATATTTAACACCTTGTATTTTAAGAGCTGTAGAAAATACAATATTAAAGTTCTAACATGAAAAATAATAGCATTATGGCTCATTACATCCTTCATTACACATTATACATAGTGTCATCCTGTTACCTAATCCTAAAATATCTGCTATCACGTTTTACACTGTCATTTATTTCACAGATATAAGAATGCTAAAACCTTACACTTCTGATATAAATCATAAAAGTTTTCTACCAGACACCTGAGAATGAGGTGCACTCAAAACTAGATGTTAACAACCAAAAGACACCAGAAAAAATAAAGTCACATGCAGAGAACAACTGAGCCAAAGCCATATGTATACAATTAGACTTCTGTTTTCAGTAAGAGTAGAAGATCTTAAGTATTTACAGAATATATTTTCACATCATCTTTAAAAAAACTTGTGGGCTGATTTTCTTCTCTAGACTTGCTATCATCTCTAACATCTCTCTGAAAATGCAGGTATCAGCAAGGCCCTACCAGCCTCATTCAGCACCACAGAACTTCTGTGTTACTTCTCCTCTGCCATCATCTGTGCTTACTCTTCCATTAAGAAATGTTCACTTATCTCTAGAATATTACCACAAACATAGCTTCCACATTCCAGAACATTACAAAACACATGGAAACAGCATGAGCTTTCATTGCCTCTGTAAATCATATAAATATGTATCTACGTAGTAAAAGTTTCGAATGTAAAACAACCCTGATTGCCTCTGACCACTCCTACAGAGTAGTATATGGCATGTGTTTTAGTCATGCTGGTATTTAGACAGAACTTCTCATCACATTAAATCACTGAAAGAAAAACTCCTAGGCCTGCAATGACAACATTCAGAAAATAAGCTGGCACTCTGGCATCTGCACAATTGCTGGCATTAATTTTTCATCATTCTTTTGTTCTGTGGAAATAAAGCCAATCTGGAATCTCACAGCAACTGCCGAAATCATGCTAACTTCTGTCTTCTCTAGTTAAAGTGAAAAGCTGCTGAGCTCCAACCTAACCCTCTGCCACCCGCTTGCAGTACCAAGATGTCCATGCTCTATCCTGCCAACAGCCTCCAGTTATCTGGGTGTCTCAGAAAGACTGCTTTAGGAACCTAATAGGGTCATCACAGTCATGATGGAGAGTATAGGAGTGCATAGCAGCCGGGCAATGACTCAGGAGCCAGGGAGTGCACGTGGGCCCTAAAGCCAGGACCTTTCTCATCAGCCTCCCTGCTGCAGAGGAGGGAAGTCCTTTCCTGCATGTTGCTCCCCTTCCACTCCCCACAACAGAAAGTATCATTAGAGAAACCACGTGCACACACATGCCTGCCCAAAAGGTACCGCTTACTAATGTAGCCAGAGCCCTCAGTTAGGTCAGGCTGCAGTTCACTGTAATTCAGCTCTTCCTATGTACTTTGGGGTTTACTGTACTGGTAGAGGGAAGGTGGGCTTAGATGCTTATAGGCACCAGTGCTATGTGAAGCTTGCATCACATTTTCTACAACTGCAAAACAATAGCTTCTCTTTAAATATCACAATCTTTGAAAACACCTGTAAGAAATTTCTAAGTCAAAGTTATTCTCTCTCTGAACCTAACAAATGTTTCAGGTCTGGAGGGCAAATGCACAGTGCCAGTATGTTTCTCTGACTCTTTAGTTTGCTTTTCTCCATAGGATTTAGATTGACATCTCCTGGCCTATCTCGTAACACAACAACTGGGTTCTTCAAATGTCAGCTCCATCATCTCAGCTCCGTAAAGCTTCCCTTGGTACAGCAGCTTCAGAAGCAGTGTTTTAAAGCAAAATGGCTCAGTTTAGCACTAAGGCAGAGACTATAGACATGAAATAAATGTTCACATTATTTTTTATATCTTTTAGTCATAACACAAAAGAGATCAAAGACAAGGAATAGGAATTCAGGGTTTGGGGTTTTTTAAGTACTTTTAAAAGCACTATATGTTTTGGGGGCTTGATGCTAGGTTAGTTGGCTTTTTTAGGCCAAAGTAATAATGGCACAGCCATACAGCCATTATACTTACATTTATTTAAAGTGAACTTACTTAAAACTATTTTGTTAGTGAGATCAAATTGTCTGATGAATATATATACTCAAATCATGTCCGTGTACAAAGAATTCAGTTGTATGTCTTCATTCAACTACCTTCAATTTTTCTCATCCAAAATTTCTAGTACATAAACTGTTATGCCTCTGAAGCTCCAGGCAATCTTAATTACAAAAATGCACACATGCTTTTAATCAGAGGCTCACAAATGGCTATCTTCACATCAGTTTTGTGGAAAACCATGAACACAGAGATCTGGATTTTGCTACATTTACTGTTGGGTTCTTTTGTCATATAGGCAAATAAAACAAGGCAAATAAACAGTTCCTAAGTATACCTGTAGTTTAATTATAGAGCTAACTTTTAGGCAGAGGTTGGAGATAGGTAGATCAATAGAAAAGGAATCAAAATAGGCAAATGGGCACAGAAGATACATATATCTTCCATATACTTTGCCTTTTCTCCGTAGATAATGTACAGGTCAAAAAAGATTTTACTACTACTAAAATTAGTAGTTCCTTTTCCTGAAGATCAAAATAACCCATAACCCCCTGATTTCCTTTGGGTCATGTGAGAGGAACAAAAGGAAATTCAGAATGTTACACAGGAACACAGTTCTAGTTTATTAGCCGTTGGCAAAGTAGTAGAAAACAGATTTTATGGGTTTATTTCCTCTCTCAAGTGCATTACAGACAAAAGTAGTAATTGTATAACCAAGTTTCTTTAGATTTTAAGTTCATATGGAAAAAATAAATCTTTAAATGGTATGGTAAGCAAAAACTATATATATTAGATTGCACATTTTCTCCAGTAAAAACAATCAGTTCAATATTCTGTGTCTTGCCAGAAACCAAAGCCCTATCACTAAGTTTAACTCATATCACAGGTGCCCATCGTGTTACACTTACAAAGACTGGAGCTTTGTGCTAAAATCTCTCAGCCCATATTATCAGGTACCTTGACAAGGCTTTCTAACCTGAAAGCAGGAAGTGGAGACTCCTAATTCAACAGCTTCAGTCTTTGCGAGCTCTAGAACTGAAGCTATCCCAGCACAGGCTGACCTCATTAATGCAACTGACTTAATCAATTTGTCACAAACCAGTGAGTACAGCTACAAGAAGTAGTTCATTGTTCAATTTAAATTAATTAATTGCTGGCAGATGCAGCTAACACTTTGCAAATGGGTATCTTGGTGCTCTTGAATGCTCACAATTACGCTGGACTTAAATTTTTGCCAGTTTTAAGATAGGAAACCAGGTTTTATCTTACTTTTCTACAAATGAAAAGAGGAAGATGCTAGTGTTTCATAGAAAAAAATATAAGCTATACAGAGAGTTCAAAAAAAAGCTAACTACAGCCATGCCAAGTGGGAATGTTGTCCCCAGGTCTGAGGTTCTACCTGTCTGTAAAATAGCTCATCTTTATAATATTAACAAAAAGCAAACCAAGCTCCTCTTAATTAACACAGAGAGGTTCACTTTCAGGAAATTGTATTCCACTCAACTGAAATAGCCAAGATCAGGACCCATTCAAGTTCAGGCAGACCTGGCTGATATTAAACCCTTTGAGAGGGGATTTTCTTGTCCATTCAAACTTATTTTCACAACAGGCTGCCCCTCTGTACTCCTGTGCAGCTAAGCATTTCAGCTGATGCCTAAACCCCACCCAAATAATCACATTAGACTCCATGTTCCCTGCCCCTAACTAACTAGCTACAGATCAAGATAAGACGACCCAGCTCCCTGCCCTCGAAAGCCTCATCTCCTTGAACCCAGGGACAAGTGTAAGCTTTCTCTCACTTCGTCTGAAAATGTTCTTTACACCAGCTTTAACTGCTGCTTAAACCCCATAACACTTAGGAACAAAAAGCTGAGGTAAATATTTTCAAGTGGCAGTGGAGAATATTGGAGCCTTTTGCCTCCCGAAGAAACCACTGTTTCATATGTAAAGATGTACTTAAGACAAGGCTTTTGTTTGCTTGCTTTCTGTTGTTATTTAATCTTCCTCCTGCACCTGCTTTATCTCATCATCTTTGATGAAAACGAATACATCTCCACACAAGTGTAACTTCCAACAACAAATCCGGGACTGTAGTGCAAGCTGTAACAATTTTACCACACAATATATTAAGTTGTTGCCTTTTTTAATCTCTCAGTAAGAAGTATTTTTCTACATTTCTACCCAAATATTCCCAACTGTTATTCTTCCTGTCCTTAAGATCAAAGTTGGTTGAACAAGTGGCACATAGTGGGAGGGTGAGAGACGGTGGGCACCAACATGCCATGGAAAGTTTGAGCTATATGTAGGGAGTAGCATCTCCAGGAGGCTTAGGATTCCAAAAGCATGAGTCCTCCCGGACCCAGCCCTGAGCAGCCAGGTTCTATCCCAAGCAGACCCATTCAAATTAGCCTACTGCGCTATGATCTCAACACCACACGCTGCTCACAGCTCTACTTCTTAAAATGAAGTAACCGTGAGTTGTCAAGCTGTCATGTTCATGCTGAAGCATGCAGTACATTCCTCCCTGAAGACACAAGAGGGATTGATTGCACTTGTGATTTGTTCATTTCTATAACTATCGTACCATTAATATCCCTCTTTCATCCATTTGCAACACCAGCTAAGCACACAAAATTGATTATAATGTTCAATTGAACAGGTAAGATCTGCTGGGATAGGTGTTTTTTTTCCCCTTCAGGCTGCATAAGGAGGGAAAAAGCAATTAAAAAAAAAACAAACAAACAAACAACACACAAAGAATTAGTAAAAAAAAAAAAAAAAAGCAGTCTAGTCCTGTCATTGCTGCCTTGTGCCAGTGTTACGAAATCATGCTCTTGCCTTAATGTGGGTTCTAATTCACCTATCCAAAAGAGTTGTATCTCTGAGTAGATTAAGATAGCTACAAGTTTCAGCTTTAAGTGCTCATCAAGACAAGAGATAACAGAACTGATGAATGGGACATTTCAGGTCCTTAGAGAAATGAGTACTATTACATAAAAAGTGTGATTTGTCTTTCTGCTTACGCTGTGCCATCCTAACAGCATTTATAAATGGAAACAGAACCTTAAAAATCAAGAGCTGCTGTAGCACTTTTTCATCATCATCTGATCACTGAAGTATAGGACTTCCAAATCCATATACTTGCACTGAAATAATCTGCATGTTGCAGTCTCTCCTCCCCAGATCAATTTATTACTGAATAGCAAATGGAAAATGAAGTTATTATTTCAAGCTGACAAAAGTGAGTTTCCTTGTCATTATCCTATGAATACTGAAAGAAACCAAGTTCCTTCATTTAACTGTTGAGAAGCTTAATAAGAAAATAACTCTGCACTCTGAAGGACGAGTATGATATGCCATTAGTTTTTAATAAAGCAGTTTCCTCAGACTTGCGTGATTTACAGGCTGAGAAATCAACTGCTGCTGATGAATCAATCTGTTTTTCCCTGCAGAGATGTCAGAAGAGACATGGCCACTCTAATTGGAAAACCAGACAGCAGTGTCTCCGTTCAGGCAAAGGCTGGATCACACATATGGGACTGCAAGTCTTCATTCAGCCCTGCATCATGTTCTGCAGTACGGTTGTTGGCAATTCAGTTCAAAAGTAAATGTGAATCTTTAATGGGCAAGGAGGAGTAAAAAACAAGGCTGCTTTTGACTGAAATTTGCAAACTACAGAAAATGATGTCAGAAAACATGAAGGCTCCTTGGGGCATTGTTTGCAAAATATTTTACAGCATGGGAAAGCCCTGATGTACAAGTGCATGAAGCAAGCTGACACCTGGAAACTCCTTCCCTACCTGCATAATCCCATCTTTCCTCTCAGGTGGACCATCTCAGTGATTGTAAAGGAGGAGTGCCTGTACACCCCCTGAGCCAGACTGCAAAACAGCAAAGGAGGAGAGTGATCCACTCCTCTCATGATGCCTTATCATTGGCTGAGTTACTGGAAACAAATGCCTTGTCCACTTCTCACATTATTACCTAATGAATTAGTTTCTTACGATGAGAGTCTGAAATACCATTTCAGTTTTAGCTTTGCACAGCCACATTCAGTTGTAAAGGGAAACAACATCCCCCACGAACTTCCTCTTCTTCAGATTAAACAACACCAGTTCCTTCAACTGCTTTCCGTAAGACTTGCACTCCAGACTACTTAGCAGCTTTGTTGCCCTCCTCTGGACACGCACCAAGGCCTCAATGCCTTTCTTGTAGCGAGGGGCCCAAAACTGAACACAGCATTCAAGATGTAGCCTCACCAGAGTTCAGTACAGGGGGACACTCACTTCGCTGCTCATGCTTGTAACACTATTTCTGATACAAGCCAGGATGCCACTGGCCTTCTTGGCTACCTGGGCATACTGCTGACTCACATTTATCTGAGCATTGACCAACACCCCCAGGTCCATTTCTTCCACACAGTCTTCCAGCCACTGCCCCAAGCATGTAACACTGCCTGAGGCTGTTGTGGTCAAAGCACTTGGTCTTGCTGAACCTCATCTCACCAGCCACAGCCCAGTGATTCAACCCATGCAGATCCCTCTGTACGGCCTTTCGTTCCCCCAGGCAGACTGACACTTTCCTCCAACTCATTATCATCTGCAAACTTACGGAGGGTGCACTCAATGCCCTCATCCACAACGACAATAAAGACACTAAACAGGACAGGCTCTAATACCCACCCCTGGGTAACACTGCTTGTGACCAGTTGCCAGATGGATTTAACCCCATTCACCACCAGTCTCTGGACCTGGCTCTCCAGCCTGTTCTTTATCCAGCAAAGAGTGCACAAGTCCAAGCCATGGGGGCTGACAGCTTCCACACAGAATAAATACTGTGGCAAACAGTTTCAAAGTCTTCGCTGAAGTCTAGGTAAACTACACCAACAGCCTTTCCCTCATCCACGAGGCAGGTCACTCAATCATAGAAGGAGAAGAAACCTTCTCCAAGAAACCTTCTACTGAGCCCCCATCTTCTCCGTTTATTCAGCACTTACTAGACCAGGGCTGGAGGCCTCCACATGAGAAGGAAATCAAGCAAATCAAGCAAATTGTACTAAAATTCATATGGGAGGCACACTATTCGTAACTGTCAAATAATCACTCACAAACTCCAATATTAATCTCTCAAACATTATTTCAGCTACAAATGTATGGAAATTATCTGCTATTTCAAGCGTGCTTATTGCAGGCAATCATAACAGATCATCAAGGCCAGCATTTTGAAGGTTTATGAGAGGTTCTTAGGTACAACTCATACAGGAAAACATGAGCTCCAGCTTTTTGTCTCCATGACCTCCGATTACCCTGGTTTGTAAAATCTGTTCTACACAGAATTAGTCTTAAACAACTCAAATGTGCATAACCCAAATAAAAAATATGTATTTTTTCTTTGAGATTTAAACAAGATAATCTTAGAGGTACAAAATGATCCAACCTCAGACAAACCACAGAAGCTGCACCATATGTGCAGAGTTATCCAGAATGTTAAGCTATGTTGTACTCAATATCTGAACTCCCAATGTTAAAAAAATAATAATAATAAAATAAAAAATAAAAATAAAAATTGCATTATTTCCATGGTTAAATACTAGACAAGTAATCTCATTTGGTATTTGGCCACTCGGAATTCCAGGTCTGCCAGGAATGAAAAATGTTTTAAGACCTCAAGATGTGAATTCGATTTCAGTTCTAAAAATAAGAAATTGGCCAGGACTCAGAATTGATGTAATACAGATCCTTATCGAGTCTGAACTAGTTTACTCAGCATTAATGTGAACTAACATGACAGCTTTAGTTTACTCCCATATATGTTTAAAAGCACTCTATGAGTTTGCCTGGAATTCTGTCAGACAGTGCAGAATTACTGAATGAAAGAGGGTATTTCTTTACAATATGAACCATTTAGGACATAAATACAAATAGAAAACTATGTCTCCAATCTAACAAACTCTATAACCTAGTGTTTACTAGACTGGCCATATTTTGTAATTGAAAGCAAATGATTTTCTTTCAGTCAATTTATCTCTGAATACTTACAAGACTTTAAATAGTTACAGTGATGATAGGGAATTATTTCCCTGGAAGATACTTGGGCTTCAAGTTTGAATGCTTCCACACATCAATAATCGTCTACGTGAAAAATTTCACTTAGCCTAGAAAGGAGGCTACTTTCTCAAGATACATTCTTAGGATACAGGATGTCAACACCGCAGCAATTACCAACAGGAAAAGGCAATGCATATACAGGCCCAATGGAACCAACTGAAAGGATAAAGCCCAGAGCAGGGCCTTAGGCAGAAACGCGAGGCAAATTAAGTCTCCCATGACAACTGAATACAACTTGCAACTAATACTTCATCCTTACTGTTTCGCTGAAACTAATTCTCCTGTGTTTAGGAATTAGTCAGAAATTACAGTGAAACAAATAGAGTAACTACGGCATATAAACTTAACATTCCATAAAAAGAATATCCAACAGTCAGTCATGCAAAAAAATATCCATAATTAAATTTCTACTCAGAGAGCTCAGTCTGGGTACTGCATTTTTTCATTTATTTATTTTGTGTTGCAAACTGCACTTTTCAAATATTTATTGTCAACCCATTAATTTTAAATACCACTTTCAAAGCATCTGCACAAAATCAACTTTCACTGTAAACATTTTGCTTCTAGTAAGTTTTTTTTATTACTTGTTCCCCAGCCAGTATAAAATCTTTCTCAAAACATTTGTAAAATGCTTAGTTGAAGGCTGGGGGGGAGACTTAACAGAGCAAAAGTCATAAGCTTTTACATTTCTGAGTTCACTTTTAGAGACATATTCAGTTCCAGTCAGCTTCACAGAAGTTTACTCACAAAATGTATCAAGTTAGGAGTCCTTCTTCATATTCATACCAAAGTATGACCCTCTGTTACACTGTTGACACATACTAGTTGCCTGAATCCCTAGTTATCCCTAGATATATATCTGAAAATCAATTTTAGACATTCTACAAAAGCTATTTATTTTTTTCACTTAGATGAACTTTATTCTCAAAATAGCTGCTTGGTAAAATAGTTCCTTCATTTTAGCTATAACCTCAGAAATAATGGCTGCTATATTCCAGGAAAGCTAAAAGCAACATTCCAGGAATAAGAAAATTACGTGCACATATTGGAAGCTTGTTCATTTTTAGTGCATTTACAAGTCTGTCTTTGCAATTACTGTAATCTGGTGCAATACCCTTATCAGAGATTTATTCAAAGCACACTAAATTAGCTCAGATTTTGTGTAACAGAAGAAAAGTCTGGGGTTTCAAATCTCACAAAGAGATTTGTAAACTGCCTTCATTCTTGAATTTCAGTAGTTTTCACCATGAATGCCACTGGGAGGAAGGGTGGTGATACTGCTATCCCAGCTCTCAGCCTTCAGTCCTCCCCCTCTCAGTTTCTCCTTCACCTTCACAAACTACCTACTGAGAAATTGCATATGTTTACAAAGGAGAAACGATACTGTGTGGTCTTAGGCAGATTTAAATGTAGGTCAAGTAATACCTACACACACAGCTCCACCTATGAAAAAGGGTTGGCAAAGACAGCATCTTCACCAGATGATACTTCACTGTTAGGTTAATTTTGCATCACTGCAAATAAGCAAAAGACACACAAACATATGGGTGAAGTAAAGGTTCAGTACTCTTTGAAATTGCTGAGAATCAAGGAATTATTCTGGTTAGAATGGGCCTCTAGAGCTCATCTAGCTGCCAAACTGCTCAAAGCAACATCAACTAGAGCAGGTTTGTGAGGGTCATGGAAGGTGACCCCACAGCTGCTCAGGGCTCCTGCTCTGCTCGCTTTTTGACCACTCACAGAGAAATGCATTTTCTTTACCACCGATCTCCTGCATTTCAGCTCAAATCCATTCCTTCCCATCCTTTTGCTGTACATTGCTGGACAAGAGACTGGCTTCTTCTGCTCTAAACCTTCCTGACAGGTAGATACAGATGGCAGTCAGATCTTCATTTGAGCCTTTTCAGCAATTTTCACCCAGTAAGTCCACTAACCTACCTCATATCTCATAAGTCTCTCTGTAAGGGTAGTGTGGATGACAACACTGTCTGCTCTCCCCTTATCCATGCAGACAGTGAATCCATCAGAGAAGGCAATCCAGAGGGCCAGGTATACCTTGCCCCTAGTAAATCCATGCTGGCAGTTCCCAACCACCTTCTTGACCTTCATGTGCTCAGACATGGTTTCCAGGAGGATTTGCTCATTTATCTACCTGGATTCTCTTTCTTGACCTTCCTAGGGATGAGTGCCTCTTTCCGGTCATAGCAAACTTGAACACCACAGTCTCTGAAAGATGACAGAGGGCAGCCTCACAGTAACTTGTGTCAGCATTGTCAGCATTCTGATGCATCCTGTCTAGCACCCTGGACTTCCACATGTCCAATTGGCTTAAAAGCTCTGTGACTTGATCTTCCTCTACCACAGCTAACTCTTTATCCCTAAAGACTCTGCTACTTGGATCAGAGGCTGAAAGGACTGGAGAGCAGAATTCAACAGGAAATCCAAGACACACAGAAAAAGCTGAGGTAAGGAGTGCTGTAGTCACTAGATCCCCTACTTCTTTGAGTAATGGATCCACATTTTTCTTGGCCTTTGCCTGCTTCCCAGTTTTAAATCCAGCAAAGCTCCTGCTTTCCTGTACTCTTCTTGACCCATGCATGCTTCTGCAAAGCCTCTGTACCTCTCCCCCCCACGTCTGCCTCTCCTGCCTGTATTTACTGTGGTGCGTCAGCTCTGTCCAGAGCTCCTTTCTCACCAGAGACAACCTTCTACCAGGTTTGATTTCCTGCATGCTATAAAGGACCACCCTTGTATTCCAAGCCTCTTGGCCCTCCATGGCAGCCTCATGAGATCCTGTGAAGCTGAAATCTGCTCTCCTCAGTCTTTTTGGTATTTATAGGATTTCACAACATTCCTGACATTAAAGTACCTCAGTACTAATTTATCAGAAAATGTTTATTAAAAAAAAAAAAAAAAAAAATCACCTTTTAAAACAGTTTAACTATGCTACCCCAGTATTTTGGTTATTTTGGTATATTTGGTATCCCCAGCCTTGTCTTCCTCAGAGCCTCAAATAAACAAGGAATCTCTGTTTGTTAGTTATTCAGTAAACAGCACAGACTCAAGTGACAAGTACTAAAGAGCAGAGAGTAGAACTAAAAAAACAAACAGCAATATTATTCAAGGGCTGCTAGCTTGGTAAAAAATGATGTGGACATGTATGCATGTACGTCAATTCTGAGCACTGGACCAGTTGCTTTCATGTGAAGTTAATTATATGAGACTGGGCCAAAGTTGTTACAGAGGCTGGGTCCTAAAATCAGGATGAAACACAAAGTTATCCAGAAGGAAAGCCAAATCTAAGACACACAGACTAGCTGATATTGGTTTCTCTTCAATCAGTCTTCAGTGGATAGTATCCAATTGCAAAACTTCGCCGCCGTAAGCATTAAATCATGCTAAGTGATTTTTAAAACTGAATCAGAAGTACAGAAAGTAAGTTATGACAGTTTATGTACTGCTATCTCTTCTGCATAGTTGCAACATTTACCACAGAAGCATGGCAGACGGTTTACACTAAATGTAGCCACTGAAAACAGTATTTTATAAAGGATATCAAAAAAGCCGGAAGACCCGAATAACAGTTTTGCAGTTGCCACCACTTTCTAGTTACACACTTCAATCAACATCTCATTCACTAAGCAAGGCTTTTAAGAAAAGCCTCTGTGATTAGGATCCCTTCCAGTCAGAAGCTGTGGGTATCAAACAAAGCAACAGTGCAGGATTGGGACACCCTGCCAACATGGATGAGACTGGCACCTGCCATATTCTGCCCCTCCATGGTACTGCATTCTTCCTAGGGCAGTGTGGTCATTCATGTCATCTGCTGTTATGATTATTAAGGAAGAAATCTTACATGTCTGCAAAAAAGGGGGAAGTTTTTTCATATAATTCAATTTATTTTTATTGTAAAGATCTGTGCATACAGTCACACTTCCAGTAGGAATGCTGGTGATGTGTTGAAATTCAGCATCTCTGCAAATGGAGATTTCTCTTGGAGTATTTTCTGAATATGCTGTAATGGAAAATTCTCAAGAATTCAACAACTATGCTGAATCTTTTGAGTAGACTTTAGAAAGCTCACTTTGAGCAGTACCAGGATACAGTTGGAGCCCTGTAATCTTCCTATCACACCCAGCTGGAAGCTGCCTGATACATCAATCTAATGCAGTTGGAACCTGCTGCTTACAGCCTTTTCCTACATCCATCTATCAGCTGTGTGTCCAGATCAATGAGAAAGAGATTACTCTGCTAGGGAAAAAAAAAATAGAAGAAAAAAAAAGAAGAAAAAAAGAAAAAAAAAAGTGATAAAATAATTGCAATAGGCATCTGATGACTACAGCATGCTGGTCTACTCTAATGGCAATGAGCTTCATAACAGAACTTTGATATGTTGCAAAATGCTGCGGATGGCACATAATATCTTGTTAAGTATCCTGGATACAGCTGTTACAAGAAAAGAAATGATACAATGCTGTCTAATTTCTAAAGAAACATTGAGAGGAAAGGAAACATACAGAACATGAAAAATTCACTTTTCCAGTAAGAAGTCAAGGTTCATTGGAAGGATTTATCATGTACGTTTGAAATACTGTCTTTACTGGCCAAAATATTATGAAAATATTTTAGTAGTCCATTGAAATTTGATATTAAACTTCACTTGGTGCAACCTGAAAGCACTATTAAAAATAGTTAATCTGAAGAAGAATAAACTATCTCAGATCATCTACACATCTGAAAATAGGGCTGCATGAATCACAAGGAAAAAATGACAAAGGCATAAAAGATCAGGATGGAAATTGAGCCAAAATTCTGAGCAGCTTTGGAACCAGAGGACAGAGGAAGAATTACAAGGAGAGCCAAAGCACAGGTTCTGCATGAAGGAACTGTTTGCTTTTCTGCCTACAAGCCTAGGGCAAGTGCACAGTGAAAAAATTATTTCCAGACAATAACTAACATGTTAATCACAACATGTTACAGGTTAATCACACAAAACACAGTAACAGGTGTATCTCAGAGCGTTGTAGAATTAGTCAAATAGGGAATTAAAGTTATATTTATCCACATTTGTCCTGCAGCTTCTATGGAGTCGATCTATTTTGCACTTCCCAGGTATTAAACTGTCTGTTAATTTGCATGCTTCCTTAGTGTTGCCCTGCAGGGCCAATGCAAACACCACATCCATTAATTCACACGTAGTCTTTTCCTGCTACTTATCTTTTGTAAAATTGAAATATATGAGCCAATTCATTAATTATTGCAACACCTTCTGTAATAGAAAATAACTGAAAATACGAACCCATCAGATGCTACCATCCATTTGGGTATTTTTGACATGAAAAAAGAAAAAGTAAGTCAAATCTAACTTCTGTATGGCTGTGTTAGTAGTGTATATTCCATCCAGTGGCTGTGAATTAATTCTTCTAAATGCTGTTACTTCTTTCAATCACTCTCTGAATCCTTTGACTTGATGGAGGAGCATTGTTTGTTTCCTACTTTCGAATCAGCTCTCCTACATACCAGACCCATTTCTATTTTATTTTTCAGAAAATCTTCCCTCAGACTGCTTAAAAAGGTAAACAACATTACTGAATTACTTATTCATCGCACCTAATTGCCCATCCACCTTTACGTAGGTAAACTCATTACTGCTCTCAGTATTGGGTCAGATGCATTAGTTCAAGGCTTTGCCTTCTGTGCACATATGGGCAACCAGAGATCACATTTGGATCCACTGACCTTAAAAACAAAGTGCACACCAACACGGTGAAGCAAACTTTACACATGGGTGCTCTTTCTCCCTGTCCAGCACAGCACAGCCCTTTCATCACTGAACATATCCCTACTTCACTGCTACTGACACAACTGTGCAGTTGTCACTGATTTGATTGTTTTTGTGTGCTGCTACACCTCCAAGGACAAAAAGCCTCCTAAGTGTCCTCATGCACTTCTCCTGCTTGCAGTGTAGGTGAACAACACCAAGATGGAATTTCAGCCTAAAGTTCTGTCATGGTTTTGTAATTTTTGCTATTGCTATTTCACATCATAACATCATGCGAAGCATGGGTAATTCAAAAGTTAATGCTCCAGATACCTGGTTCTCAAAAGAGAAGAAGAACTGCATATCCCAGAGCACCTCACAGCCAGAGAAGAAGATATGTCATGGAAGTCACAGGAGCTGGCCTTTCCTTTTTGCTCCTGCTCACTGCTTGTCAGAGAGTGTGGGGGTGCTTCCAAGCCGTGTGCTTTCAGGTTTGCTTGGTTTTGGAAAATTCTCTCTCTCTCTCCTATTTTGTCTCAATTTCAAGTAGATTGTGTTATCTTGCATTCCAATATCAGAGTTAGTAAAATAAGTTTTCCTCCTTAGATCGTTGCCACTGTTCTGTTTTTGTTGTTGTTGTTGTTGTTGTTGTTGTTTTGTTTTCTTTTTATAACTTGAGCCCAGCTCCCATCTCCCTACTGTTTTTCCATTTCCCTTCCCATTTTTGGGGGCTGGGAGGCTCACAGGCCTACTGTGCCCCTGTCATGGGCATAGATTGATCTAGTTAACTCCATGACAAGTTCTAAGCTTGTGCTATAACCACAGGTCCCTGCGTCAGGTGTCACCCTGTCACCACAGGCCCGAGTGTCTTCTGACAAGTAAAAGAAGAGATATTTAAATGGAACATAAGGAAGAAGTTGTTTACAATACAGGTGGTGAGGCACTGGAATAGGTTGTCCAGAGGTGCATGTCCCATCCCTGGAGACAATCGAGATCAAGTTGGCCAGGGTTCTGAGCACCCTGGTGTAGCTGTGGGTGGCCCTGTTCATTGCAAAGGAGTTGGACTAGGTGGCCTTTAAGGGTCTCTTCCAACTCAAATAATTCTACGCCTCTATGATAAATTAAAGCCCAAGTGAACACAACAAACCACATGTGCCTCTTCAGTAGAGCTGTCCATAACAACTTAGACAATAAGACACTGATTCAGTGTTGCTGGAGGACACACCAATATTCACTAAAGAGTGGAAAGGTGTTCGTGCAGCAATGGTGCCTCCAGCATCCTTTAAATAGGACTGATCAAACAGTTCAGTTTCAGATAAAAGAACATCTAAACAAGTGGCAGCTAGATGTTGTGTTCTCAGCTACTAATACTCATAACTGTTTATTTTCAAGCATCTTTGAAACACGAAAATCAAAACTGTATTATTCAAAATGATACTCATGTGGCAATAAAAAGAGAAATTGGGGAAAATCACTTGGTTAATATTGAAGCATCTGGATACAGCTGGAAGAAGGCAACAAATTATGAATAAGCAAATAATCGAGAATTAATGGAAATAAATTAAGTTTGTAGAATGCTCAGCTTTGGCATATTTAGGAAAAAGGAAGGAGAAGGCAGCTCAAATGCAAGTAAATAACAATACTTCATTGCAGAAAGCCTCCTCTAATCACATATAAAAGCAAAGTAAATGTACTTTAGTATTTATACATTCTTTTACAAAAAATATTCTGGCACCTGCTGATTAGTAATATCATAATCTGCATAATTCATGGCTTGATAAATATTTTACTTTTTTATATTATACAAACAATTCTTACACAATTGAAGTTAAGATGTAGACTCTACTACACCACTCTGGCTATATAACCACACCTTTAAGTCCAGCTGACCAAGCTCTGTGGTCTGCAGGTCCTCTGATGAAGAGCAACGACAAGTGATCTGACAATGCTCTTGACCACATGCAGACTGACAGTGACTAACTGCAGGAATGATCTTTTTATATTATTTTTTAAATAAGAAACTGGACTGAATTACTTGTTTCCCGTGTTAGGAACACTGAACTTTTACTCTTTAGCCACAGACTGTTACCCCAAAAACTGCTCAAACTTCTCAGCACCATGGAGATCTGATCATAATATGTGCTTTTGTATATAGTACAAAAATCTTTGTACTTGTGTTTTGCTGTTGTAATATTTTCTCTGAATATGATCACAAGGCATCACATCAGCTAAAACAACTCTTACCAAAGCCACAAGTCATCCTCTCCTATGCAAGCAACTGCAAATGCTCAGGGGGGATATACTTTTCACCACTCTACCAGGAAAGGAAACCTACGGGTCAGAAAGACAAGGAAAGTACAGAGAAAACCTAGTTCTTACAATTCGAGATTGCCTCAATTCCTGCTCTCACTCAGCAGACTCAACAATTCTCCTAAACAGACACCTACACAAAACTATTTGAAGAAGGCAAGCTACGCTATGCACCCTTTAAATGCACGTGCATATGTACCATACACACACACACACACATATAGGTCACTCCAAAAGTAATGCCTTCTGTTTCTATGAAAACTACAACAGATACAAAAAGCATGGCAACACTATTTGATAGAGCAAATTCACAGCTACAAAACATTATTTTTCAACACAGTCACCATCATGAACCATGCATTTTCACCAACAATGAACAGGAGTCTGCATGCCATGCTCATACAAATCTGCATCAGCTGAGGTGACCCACTGTCACTGTTGACACTGCTGAAAAGCACCACCCACCACCTCACTGTGCTCACATCCTCTGGCTGGTCTTCGTAAACATCCAGCAAGTGTCGATGAATGTCAAACACTACATTTTTTTTCCATATGGAGGAATTCAGTGACACACCTTTGCTTCATATGCTCTTCCATGTCAGACGTTGTTGTGTCAGACTGCCCCTCTGCTGCCATCTGTCACACAGCAACAAAATGTAATGGAATATAGGTGGGAAGGCTCAACCCCTACTGCCACACCACCAACATCCACTTCTGGTATAGTGGGCCAACATAATAAAATATAAGGCATGACTTTCAGAGCAGTACTTGTGTGCAGAAATGTACTAATACATTTATATATCTTAATATCTAAAAAGAAATTATGACATTAGTTCATGTCTCAAATAAGTATCCCTTGTGCCTACTCTTCCAGTATGCATAAGCAGTAATGGTCCAAAATCTGTAACACATCTCAGGTTTTAGGTCACTGGACAACAGCCCACATAGAGCAGAAGGGATTGAAAATTAATAGCGCTGCTGGAGAGAAAAAAAAAAAAAAAAGGACAACAAAGCCAAGCAATGATAATACTAACAAAATATGTAATAGCCTACTAAACAGCACTTCTTACTAGCTTTTTTTTTCACATAACATCAAATTTCTTACATGTACTGTATGCAAAAAGAAAAATTCAAGTTAGAAAATGTTTTCCTCATTTGCAGATAAACAAACAACCTGCTTTTTTCTAGCAACTTTATATTATCTTTTCTGAAGATGGCCAAATATCGCCAACAACAGCTTATACAGAAATCATTATCATTTATCCCCTACTGCAGAGGAAATGCATTTGTATTAATTAAAAACAAGAAGCATCAGCCTAGGCTATATTACTACAGAATGTAAGTATTGCACTCAATAGCTACAAGTTGCAGTTTTGGGGTTGTATTTTTTCTCCTGTCTCATGTAGCTATTGAAAGATTATGCTTGGAAAACAATCAGCTCTTACTAGATTAAATGTTTGTTTTCATTCTGGGGTTTGATGACTTTTTTTTCAGTACCCATCATGCCTGTAATAACTTTCAACCTACAGTTAAACACCTATCTCTCTGCTCTTAAGCTTCTAATTTCTTCTTTGAAAACAGAGGCACTAAACAACATGCCTTTTAAATGCTTAATTTGTAATTACCTACTGAAATGTTTTCTCCATGTAAGTGCAATGAGAGTTTGAATATGCAGCTCAATTTACTTAAGAACCCATTTCTACATTGACACAGTTCATCTTGCTCTGCTCACTTCTTATTGTTCCCCTGTTGTAATACTGAGACTTTGAAAGGCATGCAATCACATTGGATGATGTTGCCAGAGTTTAAAAACCAAACTTCCCTGCAGTGCCACCAAAGTCATGAGGCCTGACTCTATGTTGGAACTGCACTTGTCCCACCTGGAGCACTTTGCAGGCAGGCAGAGGCAGTAGTGACAGTATTTCAAAGGAGGGTGGGCAGAAGCTCCAAAGGAGGTCCTGGTGGCACTTCTTGCTCCGAAACACATCCCAGTGAGAGTACCTGAGGCTAGGCAGACTCCATCTCACTCTCTTTATATACCCCTCCCTTTTCTGTATGGCAATAGCCATACACATCCTCTTTCCTTCTTAGCAGAGGAGGAGCCAAGTTGGAGGAAAAGGTTTCTTGTTCCCAAGCCCTTTGGCCAACAATGATGTTCCATAATGCCTAGAAGCCAGGGAAGATATAGGAATAACCAGAAAGAACCGCAGAATTCACGAATACAAGATGTTATCACATGTCCTCCCTTGCCACGCATATATACCCGCACAATTCAGATACCAGAAAAACAATCAACCAAAATGAAGTACTGCAGCCTTGGTACCCCCAGGTAACCAGCCCCAGCCAGGTAAGATGGGGCTGAAGCACTGCCAAAGCCACTCACATCCCTAGAGAGAGAAGATGATGGGGGAGGGCAGAAATCAGGCAGCTGCTGCTTGCAGGCTTTATATTAAACTAAAAATCAACCTCTTGTTGCTAGCACTCTGAGAGCAGTGCTCGTGAGCTCTGCAGGGTGTCATTTTCATCTTTTCTTTGATGTGAGAAGGGTGGAAGTGACGGTGCATTAGAAACAGGAATGAAAGGGGCAGGTTGGGAATCATTAAGCAAGCTCCCTGTCTCTTAAAAATGAAATGTTCTTGAATTTATTCAGCCATTCATCTAATCTGGTCATATTAAAGCCAAGTAACTACGAAGAGAAAGATGCCCTGTGTTTCAATCTCACTTCACTTTTGGATATACCCGTGGCATTTCTGTATCCTTCAGGTTTGAACAAGTGAAGTAAGAGCTATAGTTTAATTAACCATTACAACTTTTATAAGGCGTAATTGGCCTTACATCTAGTTCATTAAAGTAACAGTAGAGTAATTCTGACAGTCCAGCCATGAGACAAGTTCACACAGAGCATTAGCAGCTCAGCTCCCCTCACATAAGTCAGTGCATATTTTCTGAACAGATAAGATGAAATGGTGCTAGTCATCTGCTCCCTGTCAACTGTGTACCCAGAAAAAAAGTTCTAAAGGGAGGTGACCGGGAGCAAATAGACAGTTTCCAACCTCATTACTCCCCATTCAGCTCAACACATGTCAAGTGTTTGCACTACGCAAACTGACATTTCAGCTTACCATGGTCTACCCTGGAAACCTGGTATTTATAATGTAATCATTCTATATTTGGCCCTGGAGCAGCTGCAGTTAAGGGAAGATGATATAATAAAGAGGAAGTCTCTATTTGGTGGCTACTTTGTAGGTGGAAGTCTTGTAAGACTGAAATATTCACTGTTTTACTCTGCTGAGACGCTGAGGTAAACTGAAATAAGATACTTTCCCCTCTGCCTTATCATTGACTGGAATTCACTTAGGTTTATATACATTTTTCTACGACTCCTGACATTCTGACATGCACAACCTACTTGTGAGTGGCAAAGTGGCTCCTGGCTGGGACAGTCTTTGCACCACTCTCACGTTTTCCTACTTCACTGGTATTCTTTTTTTTCTTCAGCCATCCCCACTACTCCCTCCTTTGTCTTCTTTGAGTTATTTCCTGCCTTTACTTCACTTGTCCTTAAGAAAAATTTCCTTCTCTTCTCCAACAAGAGCTAATTTTCAGTAATGACCAGCAGTGACCTTTGCAGCCAGTGGACCTGTCTTCAACGTTAATCCAGATGTAATCTTTCCTCGTGCTGACAGGTAGAGCACAAGGAAATTCACTCTTGAGGTATATCAGCATGGTCTTGAAGACAAATCCCCACTGCCTGCTCTCCAGGCACATGCCAGCTCTCTCGGCCAATGCTCTGAGCAAAATACAACTTGTATAATGCTGGTTAGTAGCTGAGATACTCAACCAAAAAAATAATCAAAATAGTTTTGTGTTCATTAAAACCAAGCTACTAAGCCTAATAAGACCTATTCACATATTGCAGTGTTAGTACGCCTAGTTTTTGGTGTACCAAGAGTACCATGCCCTAGGGCCCTCAGCACAAGAAAGATGTGGAGCTGTTGGAGCAGCTCCAGAGGAGCAGCACAAGAATGATGAGAGGGCTGGAGCACCTCTCTTATGAAGAAAGGCTGAGGGATCTGGGCTTGTTTAGTTTGGAGAAGAGAAGGCTCCATGACAACTTCACTGCAGTCTTTCAGAATTTCAAGTGAGTTTATTATCAGGAAGCAGACTGACTTCTTGCAGTGTGATAGTGATAGGGCAAGGGGGAGTGGTTTTAAACTAAAAGATGGCAGATTAAGGTTAGTTATTAGGAGGAATTTTTTTACTTAACTGATGGTGACGCCTTGGCACAGCTGCCAGGAGAAGCTTTGGTGCCCCATCCCTGGAGGCGCTCAAGACCAGCTTGAATGGGGCAGCCCGAGCTGGTGGGGGGCAGCCCTGTCCATGGCAGGGGTTGGGGTGGGTAGGCTTGGAGGTCCCTTCCAACCTAAGTCATTCAATGGTTCTATAGTCACAGAAAACAAATCTGCACTCAGAGCACAGACAGTCTGCCTCCAAAAGAATATACACAAACAGGCTGATGCAACTGATTACAATCCTGCTGAAACTCAACAGATGCCTCAAAAGACTATGGGGAGTTGGAAGGCTGGATGGCGTATCAGTAAGTCTTTTTTCAGGATACCATTCCAAACAATGTTACTCATCAACAGCAGAAGCTTATGTCCAAAGACATTCTTGACCTTTAATGAACACAACTGTGTAACAAAAAGAACCTCAAAAAAACAAACAAAAAAACAAACAAACAAAAAAACAAAAACCCCACAAAAACCTTAATTAGTCTTGCCCAGACTGAAGAACTTGTCAGCTTCAATATCACACAATACCTGTGCTAATAAGATTTAAATCACTTCAGGGAACTTGATGAGCTGCTTCTGTGATAATGCGGCCCAACTCTGTGCTGACTTTTATAGCTGAAACCTTGCTGAGGTGATGCCCTAATCATCAAGAACATAATTTGGATAAGTATTTTTAAAACAGAAGCATTTCCCACACAAATACTTTAAAAGATGTGCTAAGGGTTTTTCCATCTTCTTGAATACTCATAATTTTTGAGCACGTTTTGACCACCATATCAAAGCACTCTACAATACACACTGCATTATAGCGCAGCAAATATAAAGAGACTTGATAATTATTTGGACATTTGAGAGCATGATTAAAAAAAGACTGCTGAATTGGGATGCTGCATGACTTATCTGAGAATAAAGCCTCTGAGTTGTAGGGTTTGTAAAACTTTATGAGCCTAACAACCTCAGCACAAAAATTTTTCCCTAAAAAATGTATGCACTGAAGTCAAAGCTCAGGTCATACACTGAGTTTGCAAATACTCTGGAGTTTTGCTGCATCAAGACTTGACGTGAACTGTGAGCAGCAACAAGTAAACTTTTGTCTCAAAACTCTGTTCAGGACAGCAACCAATATCAAAACAAATTCTAGGAGAAGGAAAGCAAACAATAGTGCTGCTAACTCTTGTAGTCCTTAACCTACCAGAAATGAGTGAAAAAATCTGCTAGTCTTTTTCACCAAAGCATTACCAGAAGTATTAGTCAACAATATACTATACTAACGGTGATATGGGCTTAGATGTTTTCATCATTAATGGAAGTATCACCATTAGTACCTTTAGCTACCTGAAATATGTACACCAGGACAGTTAAAAAAAAAAAAAAAAAGTTTTGTATTCACAAATGGATTCTATGCCCCAATCAGACTACCAGATGCTGATTCTTTAACCTCCTATCGAAATGTGTGACAAACAATAAACTGGAAAAAATACACACTCATAGCAGACCACCAACAGTGAACAAATGTATACAGGGCTTCACAAGGGATTGTCTTCTGTCGTAAAGGGAAACTATATATTTTTTTTTATATTATTATGCTACAATGAATAGTAGCAGTAAGAAATTTGAAATGCAATGTGTAGCACTGCATGGAATGAAGGGAATATACTATTTTAGGAGGTATTTTGGATTTATCTGTGTGTTCAAAAGCAGAATGAACTGATTTCACCTATGTAGAACGTAGGAGGAGTTCTCAGAGGGAGCTCTAGGAAGAAGCGCAGACAGACACTGAAAGAGGCAGGGAAAACAAATAAGGCTGCTAAGCCAAAGCCAATGCGCTAGATCTAACTTGTCAAACAAACAATGAAGTCATCTTTTTTGGGAATGTAACCTTCATTAAGAAACAGGTAATTCAGACTTTCTGCCATCCTTCATGAGTCCTTCGCATTGACTTCTTCACAGAAAAGGTGGCCACTGAAAGGAGATCCTTCTAATTACTTCAATCAGTAATAGTTCACAGATTCCTGATGAGAAATTATTTTCAAGTAACGGTTACTAAAGAGTGCTTCAAACACCAGATCTTTAATACTGTTATAATTGGAATTGGAATTCCAGGACCAAGCTTGAGAGTAGCAGAGCAGTGTATTTATGCGCAGCTATGAGGTGGAAGGCACTACTTGGAAGGAGAGTAAATCTATTCTGAAGAGATGGAGTACAGGGAAATCCACATTTGAAAAACAGAAACAAATGCTGAGAAGATCAGACTTTGAAGAGCTTGCTGAGAAACAGTGGCCTAGTCCTCAACATCAGTCAGCAAGGTCACTGAATGGATGAAATCAAGCAAAATCAAGCTGGAAATTAATTGCAAGTTTTGTAGAGAAGTGTACCAGCTGAAATACTCATGTAAGCCTTGAGCTACAGAAGGCATATGTGTTTAGAAAAGAGTGACAACCAGTGCAAAAAAATGCCAGGAGAGGTCATGTCTTCTGTATTTGCTATTGTCTTCCTGAATGTCTTTCTGAACGTCATGTTTTAGGCAGGTAGAAGTTATCAACAAATGTAACGGTCTGTATTTCACAGGTCAGACTAACCTAATGGTCCTCCCTGGTCTTAAACTGTCTGAGTCACAAAGCAAAAAAACTGACAGAGTTCAGGAAAAGAACACAGTGCTGCTGTAAGCCTCTTCCTTGCACTTCAACTGCAAATCTGTCTGCCATCTCTGAACTCAGAAGGAAAAGAAAGAGTTTATTTCAGAAGAAAAATTCAACTCAAGGGATTCCCTGCAAATATCAGTAACTTGAAGCAAATATTCCACAATTCACTGAAATTACTGAAGATTTCCTTTACTGCTGAGTTTTGTTGAAGGGTTTTTGTTTACTTAAGAAAATGAATTAACATCAACTTTCCTCTGTGTATAGAAGCCATCACTGTAAACTAACAGAGAGTAAATGTTTATCAACATTATTTCAGCAGCAAAGAAACAGATCAGCAAATATTTAGTAGCTATCTGCTCTGGTTTCTCCACTACCACATCATCTTTTCTGACTCCATAATTTGGGGAAAAGTATCACAGTGTTTTTCTTCACAGATTATATGCATTTATCCTGGCTTTGAAGAAGACAGCCACAGCTCAGACAAATCTCATCTTACATCCTAGAAGAAATGCACTTATCATTAGTATCACAGAACATGGCATACAATATGAATGAAACTCAGTTTACAGATAGACAGATCTGGAATGTGTGACCTTTGAGTAAGATCCAGTTCACATTTCAGACAGGAGCCATGTTCTGCAGCTCAAACCAAGCTCCTGTATCCAGAAACTTCAAAGACTCTTACCTATTTTCAGCATTAAAGCTATAGACTTTTTCTATAAAAATAATACAAAAGAATGACTACTCATGCTATAAAGACAACACAAGGTTCTCAGCACATTTAGATTCAACAAATATCACACTGGCCTGTTTTTAGCTATGTATAGCTAGAAAAATCAAATTTCATCTGCCACTCTGTCAGGCTGCATTCTGAAGTCAGTTTATCACTGCACGGAATACCAAGGTATTTATTTTCCCTGGCTAGGTTAATCTTCTGTTCCATAATTATCATGACTGCCAGAAACACATTCAATGCTGTTCCTACTTCTGCAAATGCCAATTTGGGGAGAAGCTGAACTTAAAAAGAAATCACTTTTGTTTTCAACTCAGAGGCAATATCAGAAATTGAGAAATATGCTACATAGAAAGTTGTATTCCTTGGAATGGTTGAGGTTAGAAAGAAGCTCTGGGGGTCATTTGGTCCAAGCAGGGGCACAGTAAGCACACAGTCTCCTTTTTTGTTACCCATATACCTACTTATTCCCAGACCTGTGATAGAAGCTGATTTTTTAGCCTCAAACTAAATTAATGCCACATTTTGAGTGTCACATTTGAAGTATTACAAACAGTTAACAGATACAGACTCCTATAAATGTAGTAGATAGGCAATAACTGTGTGAATGATTAATTTTCCATATTTTTTATATATTTCTCCCATCATCTGAAAAATTCTTAGGATGCCGTACATTCTAGGAGTCTGAAAACAGGACTGAAAACCTCTGAATCTCACTATGCAACACAGATAAGTAGCTTCCATTTCCAGATTTGGCTCATTTGCACCTGGCACAGCTCTGTTCATTGCACATACCAGTTGTGCCCTAAAGCTATTGGAAACACAGAGAGCCAGGGATCTTTCCTGGTAGATGCACTGTCATTCTTTCTACAGATTATCATCACTATTAACAACCGCTCTCTTGCTGCTTCAAGAGAAGACAAATACATTTCCGTCCCTGCTTTCTGTGTCAAATGCATGAAACCACAGGCTTAGAAATATGCAAACCAGGAGTTCTTTCCTTGGGATATCAAAAAAAATTTCATACTTTTTCTTCCTGAATTCCTCTGAAATGAACTTGCATGTTAATTGGACAAAGAGAAAACAGGAAAGGGAGATAAGTATGGACTCTTCTGTGTATTTGTTAATGCTAGATCAAGATGAAAACCTTGAATCACTTCTTGTCAAAAGCCAGAATATTGAACAGTTCTAACAAAAGACTTAACTGAAAGTTTTTATTTTGGGGACTGAGTGTATCCTTTAATCGTGACCATGCAAAATCTACAGCAAAGCCAGATTCAGAACTCCTTAGTTCTTGACTTGCTTTAGTTTGAAGAAATATGGCATCTCTCACTGCAGTACATCAGAAGAGACTAATACTACAAACTTCAGCTAACTTTAGCAACAAGCTACATTTTACAATCTTAATGGAACTAAATTTCATGTGAAATTTAGTACTACTCTATCCACTTTGCATTCACTTAGTCAGCAAAGGATATAACGTAGGCAAAAGAGTTTTTAGATCTTACTCCTCTCCCTGCTTAGCACAGTATTCTAGATGAAAACAAGAAAATACAAATGCAGAAAGGAGTTCTCATTCCTCTGACTGTGATGAATTTCTTCTATAAGCACCGTCTCACCAAACATCCCCCCCTGTGCTATTTCCATTTCTGGAACAGAGATAATAAGGTACAAAACAATGCAGAATTTGTAGAGCTCAAAATACACTCAAGTTTGCAGATCACCTGAGTCCTGCAAAGAGAAGATCCTACGGTGATATGAAATATATTTATCTCATTAGATGAGAGCATACGTGTGCATATGCATTTATTAGTTTATATCAGTGTTTTCTTATTTCAGTTTTCCAAGCTTCTGAAAAGCTCCACATAAAAAAAAAAAAAAAAAAAAAAGTTTTTGCTTTTGTTTTTTTACTCTCTTACAAGACTAGACAAGCTTTCTAGAACTTGAGTGAATTAAATAAATCTGGGGCCACAGATCCATATTGCTATGAGGGGATCAAGACAGGCATAATCAGTTCATTTACAGAGTTCTACAGTTACTCCAATGGAAAAGCAAAATGTGCTCAAAGACCATCTCAGGTGAAGCAGATAAAGTCACCTTTGGCTTCTGCTGCAGGAGTGGCTATATGCCAAACTGAAACACAAATCTTCAGAGCTGCAAGCATCATTAGCATAAGTAACAGCAGATTAACCTAAGAAATTACGCCACAATGACCCACGAATTCCCCAGCTGTACTAATAACATCTAGACAGAAAAGGCAGAAAAGGTATCCTCCAAATGTAGTAAAAAAGCTCAGGGCCCTAGGGAAACCAAATACCAAGATGCCTTCTTCCTCTTTTGAAAGGCTTCTTTTGTAACTTGAAAGTACACAATCAAATAACTAACTTACTGCATGCATGAGAACGTGCATGCAAGCTCAAAATAAAGTTACATGTTAGTAAAGGAGCAAATAATATGCTAAAGTAGAGCAATCTTAGCTGTCGAGAGCCCTCCTGCAGGGGTAATTCCAGCCAAGACATCAGCAATTGCTGCAAGTGCTCACAAGGAAGAGGAGTATGATTCAGGATATAAAAGAAAAGACAACTGAAATACATCCAAGAGCTAAGAAATGACTCATTTTCAACAATGATATTAATAACAGGGTGAGTAGGTAGTAGAGGCTGGTCAGTGTTACATAACAGTAAATGTTACCACAGCTGCTGAATATGGATGAGAGGTGACCAAGACTGTCCATGCAAGTAGAACACATCCGCCGGCTTTTTCCCATTTAAGTATATCTGACAGAAGAGTCAATGTGATGCACATAGTTCAAAGTAGCAGCAACATACCTGTCCTGTTTGTTTTGCATAGCTTGAATTTAACCTTACACAATTCCAGGCAGGGTGACAGCAGCATGAAAAACAGGTAGACGTGATACATAAAATAGATGTCACTTTAGTCGTTATTTGAGAGCTTCACTTTCTTTTACATCTCTGGAAAATGATATATGTTAAGTTTAACACAAGGATTAACAGGCACCTTCAATCTTCAATATTACCTCCAGACAAGAGAAGACAGCTCTGAAATCAAACGAAAAGGGAGTCCGAGTGCAAAGAAAATGTAGCTGATACTAAGATGTAAAATAAGATGCGAAAGAAACAACATGAAAGACTAGAACAGGGAAATACATTTTTTACTGTAAAAAGCATTGACTAATAAAATGAAATTTAAAAAAATACTTACACCAAAATATATTTAAAAATATTTTTAGAAGTTTTATAAAGGCCACTGGAATTGTAAGTAACTGTTAGACAAGCCATAAAAAGAACATGTTTGGTGGCTGATATAATACATGTTACTTGCTGCAAATACTGACAGCCAGAAGAAAGAAGCCAGCTACACAGGAGATGGCAAAGGGATGAAAAAATGCCAGTTAAATGATGAATAAACTGATTTTGTTTGATCAAACCACAACCTATGCACACTTCCTGAAATTTTGACTCCTTTTTTACCTCACATCTAATGGCAAGGAGTTTTAAAGATGAAACATGCAGCATAGGAAGAGTCCTCCTCCTTTGATATTCTCAATGCTTTTCAGTTTCACCAATACATTCTTGTTCCATTTTCAGAAAACTGATAAAGGCCAGAAACATACTCATGCTGTAATACTCATTATATTATTATTTCAGAGGGAACAATTCTAGGCATTCAATCATCAATTTCCACAGAAGCTTTGAGACAGAAACACAAAGTGAGCTTACTGCTTTTACCACTACAGAGGTTACAGTCTGGCATTAACACCAGGATGGGCTGAGGAGTCCTTCCTCCCTAAACCCTAAGATGTTTTTAATGCTCCCAAACAAATTGGAACAGCGAGCATTCTATCTCATGTTGTTCAGGCACTAAGAATTATAGCTGCTTTATATGTTGTCCATAATGTTTTCAGGAGTTCTATGCATTTATTTTAGTGTGATGCAGCATCTCCCTATCTGGGAAGTTTCCTGTCAATATTGCTCTACACTTCACCACCCCAAACATACAAATGCAGCATTTTCCAACATCACAGAATCAGAATTCTGCTGATCGTTCTGCTGGAGGACATGTAGTGCTCATTCAGAAATACAGAATAAAATACTTGAGTAGGGAAAAAGGAAACAATTAATTCTCGTCATTACTTTACTCAAGATTTTTCTCTCTTCCCCTATCCACATTCCTGAGGGGAAAAGGCTCAACAACACTCATGCTGTTTGTTTGCCAAGGTTAGCAGCATTTACTTTAATATTAAACTTCAGTCCTGATCTTAAATGGCCGCAAATAGGATTACAAGAAAGCAAGTCTTTGAGGGACTGAATCTTCATTTTCTTGCTCTGAGCTGAACACATGCACCACGACAGCACCATGCTGAGAACCATTTGAAATGCACAGAGACAGCCGTTTTCTAACTATAGACAAATATGAACCCCTCTGATGTGCTCTTCAGGCCAAATTTCCAAATGCATCTTTTCTCATAGGGACTCCACGTTCCTCAAGCAGTGATTACAAAACCAACTAAAAATAGTTTAATTTTAGGTGTGTCTTACCCCACAGTTACTTTTGCTGAAGGAAAAGCAACCCCTCACTGCTTCAGACATGTTCTGAATTACTTAAGTATTTAAAACTCTGCTCTCCAATTAGTAATAGTACTAATAATAAGAGTCAAAGGGTGCAACCTTGCAGCCTAGCAAGCAATGCTGTATAAAAAAAATAACCAACAAACCAACCAACAAACAAAAAACCTAGACATTAGGAAACTATGCTAGCAGAAGAATGTGATTCTGCTTCATGTATAGATTAACTTTCCTTTACTGAATTTTCAAGTTCCATAATTACACACTGACTATCTCTAATGCTGTTCTTGAGCAATGGAGCTCATTACTTACTGCAAGGAATTTGACTATTCCAGAGTAGTTGTGAACAATTAGTGAGACAAATGACTTACAGGTGCTACGCATCATGCCAGAGTGCACAAAGAAACAGATCTTGTCTCAAATTGCATCTGCTGGGAAGATTAACATTTTATTCCAGTAACGGGGTGGGGTAATTTAATTTCTTCGTTTACAAGGAGAGGAAGTACTGCCAGGCTTCCATAAATAATCTTTGACAGGCCTGCAGAAGTAACAGATGAAGACATGAACCTGGCCTCCAGTAACCAGTTCACTCACTCCTCCCCAAACCTTTTTCACTGAAGGCAAGAGAGATACCCAAGAACATCTAGATTTCTATTGAGTGTCTCCACTGACATATGCTTTGACATCCAGTCCTGTTCTCTAACTTACTCGAAAGCCAGAAATAATATCCACCTCATACATTCAAGAAGTAAGCTAAAATGATTACTGGACCACAGAGAAACCCAGACACCAACAAATAAAAATAAGACCTCTCTTACTATCAACAAAGGAACTGGGACCTTTTACACTTCCAAAGATCTTTACATTTCCATTGTATTGAAAGGTCTTCCTTTCAAAAGCCTACAGTCCTAATGACTGAAACAAGGCTTCTCCCACTTTTTAGTGAAATAATGGAAAGTGAGTCCTGGCAGCATACAGGCAGACAGAAGCTTCGTGTTGACAGATTGTCAGTGTCTGGAGCTGAGAGCTGAAGTGGGAAACAGAGGCTTTTAATTCCAAGTCATACATTTGAAATCAGTAATGAATAAAATAAAATGGCCCTAAGACAACACTCCCTGAACATAACATCCTCCGACCTTTTACTTATTGCTCCAAATAAATCTCTTTTTTCCTTTTTTTTTTTAAGAGTTTAAACAAGTTGGTTTTGGTTGTGGTGGTTTTTTTGTTGTTGTTGTTGTCGTTGTTTTTTGAGAAAGAGAGATCATTTGCAGAAGGCTCCAGCTGTGAGGTCCAACACAACTCTTGAACCCAACAAGCCTCTGAACACACCTCATTCCACCTCCATCCACTCTTCTTAAAGCTTTCATTTTACAGGAACAACTGGATTGTTTCAAACTTTGGTCATGCTAACAAAGTTGGAAAGGAACACAGCCTGCAGAAAACAATCTGTTATGTTTGTTTTCCACATCCAGCAAATGACAACTTGTTCTTCCTGTCTGCTAGCAACTCAGTAAAACATGTCTTAAAACCTACTAAACCTAAAGCTACAATGTTATTTTCTCATCAGTGATAATCACAGAATGACAAAATAATGCAAATGTTTTAACTTCTTATTTTTAAGACTTCATTAGAAACAATAGATAACATCTATACAAACCAAGTGTTGTGAAATGCCATAAAACTTCATTTAAATAGCCTGTTTTTTCTTTTTTGTTTGCTTTTTTTTTTTGTTTAGAAAATAAACTATATTTATATATAAACTGTATTAATGTGGTTATTTCTATGGCATATTGTTTGTTTACATGTTTCACTGTCTTCTTTCAACATTTTGAAAGGGAAGCCTATAACAGCCACAGGCTGTGGCAGGTCTCTGTTTCTTGCACCACATCTCTTCCACTTGTAAGTACTGAGAAAGAAAAATGCATACTCAGATATGGTTAAAACCCAAGTTTCAGTTGTATATTATGAGTAAAACTAATGAAAAACTCAACTGTATATAATTTCTCCAGTACACAATAACATTAGCAAAGCCAAGACACTTGATGGTGCCCAAGAATTAATTATTTATGCTGTTGATCCCAGTTCAAGTGCACACTGTGTAACACAAGCTTTAAACTAGTAGCGATGCCCTCTTCGTGATGCTTTTCACCATTTTAATTCAAGTTCAGGATGAGTATCCCCTGAATAGCTTACTACTTCAGACTGGGGTTTCATATTTCAACATTTTTAAAATTTATTTTTAAACCAAGTAGGAGCTGTAATCAGCACTCATCCATTCTATTACTAGTTATCCCTTCAAATAACTTAAGTTGAGTCATTACCTCCTGACCATTTGGAAAGCTCATTTAAAATAATCCTGTCCAAACTCACTGTGGTGGGCTGATGTCTGTCAGCGGCCAGACACTTACCCAGCTGCTTTCACTCCCTCATTAACAGGATGGAGGAAGAAAACATGATGTAAAAGCTCATGGGTCCAGGTGAAGGCGGAGAAATAATTGCCTGTTACTATCAGGGACAAAACTAATTCAATTTGGTGAAAATTAAATTAATTTATTGCCAATTAAAAAATGTCAATAGTGAGAAATGACAGAAAGACTGAAATAATACCTGCTTTTCTTTTTCACAGGCTCTACATCACTCTGTAGCTCCAAGCTTCTTCCCAATACCTACCAGAGGAGCACAAGGGGATAGAGAGTGTGGGCTACAGTCAGCGGTCAGCTCATAACACTTTGTCACTGCAGCTCCTCCACTGTCACTCTCTGCCTCTGCTCCACTTGGGAGTCCCTGCCTGGAAAAGCTGTCCATTAGGATAAACCTGCTTCACTTTGGACACCCCATGGTCCACAGTTCCTTCCTTGTGGATTCCTCCATGGTCTGCAACATAGACAATTTTTTCTAGTCCTTTCCTCAGACATCAAGGAAATAACCTCCTCCCCCATGGTCTCCTCCACAGGCTGACAGGGGATCTTTGCTGTGGCACTTGCAGCACCTCCCCCCCATCCTTCTTCACCACCTCAGTCTTGCCCGTGCAGCTTCTCACTCCTGTTTTCCACTCTTTACAAACTACTGTGCAGCATTCTGCTCTTCCATAAATACAGTTCTGCAGAGGCATCGAGAGCTTGGCTGCTGGGCTCAACTGTGACCTGCAGTGTGTCAATATGAAGCCAGCTGTATCCAACCTGCCCCAACCCTCCTGTCTCCCTTCCCCCCAGCAGCCCTTCTTGCCAAAAACCACAATACTTATACTCAACTCTATCACTTAGGAAAATGGGCATCACTACTCCCAAACCTCTCTCTGGAGTTTCTGCACTTCCTCACACAGGGGAGATCTGACATGAGCCATGCTACCACCACCTATCCATCCAGTATTCATGCTGCAAGTAGATGGAAATGCTTTTCAGTCATGTTGATAGAGATCTGTCCAGCAGCACTGATATTAGTTTCTTTCTCCTTTAAACCCACATAAAGCTGCAACCAAATGAAATCCCACAGAACAAAATAAAATTGACAATTTCAGTACTGATTCACCTCTCTTCAACTGTTTTATTGCACTTTCTGTATTTCTACAAAACCTAGGGCAAGGTATTAAACCAGAAAACTGTAATGCAACAGAAACAAAGTATGTGGGTTACCACCTTTTAAATTATGATAACAAATATAACTTTTCTGAGAAGATTGCTCTCTTGGGTAAAATCCATTATGTCCTCAGTTGGTAGATATCAACATGTTGCATAAAACAACAGAAAACTGGTTCTATAATATGGCATCTCTGCTTTTCCCACATGTAATAAACTAGGTCATATTCTTCTCTTTCATATGTTTTTTTCTCTCAATTTTAGTGTTTCTGCTGAAGTACAGGCTGTGAAGGATTCCCAGTGACATACCTACTTCTCACTCAGACAGAAAGTGCAGCATCTAATATCAGTACCTCTGTGTTTCTCTGGCATCTCAGAATTGTGGATGGTATGTCTCCATATGATACACTTATCTCTAGCATCCAGTGAAAAAATCCTGAATCTGTGCTGGTTACAAGAAGGCCACAAAACACAACCCCAGTTCTGCAAAGGGTATGTTACAGCTTCACAGCTGGCCATAATTCTGCACCTTTCTGAGGAAGCAAATGAGATACTTCATGTCAGTTATATATAGTTCCCTGGGGCAAAGAAATCCCTTCTCACTATATACACTTAAGAAAGTGCCATATACATTGTTGTCAAAACAAAAAACAAAATACTTCGATTAAATAAGATTAATCAGTGTCCTGTTGACTAGAGTTATAAGAAACTATGGAAGCTGCTCCGAAAATCGTGTCTCCCATACTATTATGTTGGTCCATAGTGTCAGAGGCAGATGCTAGTGGTATGGCACTGGGGTTGATGGGGACCTTCCCACCAATATTCTTTTCCATTTTGTTGCTGTGCAAGCAGCAGAGGGGCAGTCTGATACAAGAGCATCTGACATGGTAGTGCAAATGAAGCAAAGGTGTGTCACTGAATTCCTCCATATGGAAAAAATAGCACCTATTGACACTCACCGATGTTTGCTGTACATTTACAGAGACGAAACAGTGGGTGTGAGCACAGCGACATAGTGGGTGGTGTGTTTCAGCAGTGGTGACGACAACATGGAAGACAAGCCACACTCCAGATGGCCAAGCACAGCTGTCACATCATGAAATGAAGAGCATCTTCATTAGCTCACCCATATGAATCATCGGATTATGACCAGGGAACTGTGTACAGAGCTGAATATTGGCTTTTGTGCCACCTGGGTCCAGCAAACGCTTACAGAGGAACAGAAAGAATACTGTCTGCAAGTTTTTCAAGACTTACTGAACCAATACAAGGCTGAAGGCAACAGTTTCCTGGATCAAGACATGATATAACCACTACAAGCCAGAGTATAAACAGCAGTCCATGGAGCGGCAACATGAATTTGCCATCAAAAAAGTGGTCCAAGACATAGCCTTCAGCTAGTAAAGTGACATGTAACATCTTTTGGTATAGGAAAGAGATGATCCTTCTGAATTTCCTTGGATAAACCATTAACTCTGACTTCTATATCACAGTGCTGACTAGGCTGAACGCTCAAACTTCCAGAGTTAGGCCAGAGAAGACGACAACCTTCCTCTTGCAACATGATCATGCCAAGCCACGTAACAGTTTGAAGATCGGAGTACACTGCCAGTCGCAGCTGTACTGTCCTACAACACTAACTATACAGTCCAGATTTGGCACCTTCTGACTTCCATCTGTTCAGGTCGATTAGAAATGGCCTGTGCGGACAACATTTTCCTAGTAATGACACCATTCTATCAGATGAGAAACACTGGGTCACTGCCACTGGCAGTGAGTTTTACAAGCATGGCAAAAAGGCTCTTGTTCATTGCTGGTGAAAATGCATAGATAATGATGGTCACTATGTTGAAAAACAGTATTTTGTAGCTGAGACTTTTCTCTATGAAATAGTGTTATTGTGCTCTTTGTATCTATTGTAGTTCCCATGAAAATAATGAGAGGCACTACTTTCAGAGCAACCTATATGCTTGATGCGTCTTGGCCAACAGGGCTCCTTGAGCTACTGTGGTTTTTTGATAGGGCAGCCAGACTGTTTGATTCCATAGCAAATACCAATTTAACTACAGACTCCTGCAAAATTCATTTGCTGCCATAAGAATAATCCTAACTGATACTCTTACAGCAACAGAATCACAGAAATCACCAAGGTTGGAAAAGACCTACAAGATCACCCAGTCCAACCATCCACCTATCACCAACAGTACTCATCAAACCACATCCCTCAACACAAAACCCAACCATTCCTTGAACACTTTCAGGGTCGGTGATTCCACCACCTCCCTGGGCAGTCCATTTCAGTGCCTAGAAAAACACAGTTTTCCTACATATAAATCATCTTAATTATCTGTCCTAACACTTCGGACAATGTTGATGATTAAAATGAAATCCCCTCTAGGTTCATGTAGTTTAAAACACAGTGCCCCTGAGGAAAGTGGGGGATTAGATATTATGACCTACAATCAGTTATTACTACTGAAAGCATTTTCAACTTGCTAAAAGAACTTAAAAGAAATTAAAGCACAGCTTCTCTGAAGGAAACAAAACATTTGATTTTTTGCATTCTGAGGTCAGATGTTGGTGTTGGTTTTGATTTGCACACAGTGCCAGGGTGGAAGGAACATTTTGGATTTCAGCCTCTGCATTATATCTTCAAACTAGCAGCCTGAATCCCTCCTTAGAGCTTTGTCTTGGATATGTCTGATCTTGGTTCAAGTTGAATCATAGCTGGCTGCTTACCTAATCCTCATTATTTTCACATTTTGAAACAAAAGATAACCTGGAAAAAAATATAATTAGCTACTAGAATTTACTAACATCTGTGACACGCTTTTTGTTCTCAGCTTCTGAAGACATATCTGAAAAGACAAAGATTTAATCATAGGATCAACTGTGCTGGCAATTCATTTGTTTTTGAAATGTTTTCTTAAATTCAAAATTCATTCATGAGTTAAAAATCCCTTGTCATTTCCAGTAGATTAAAACAAGACCACTAAAAACAATCAGCCAGGAATTTTATTATTAACCTGAGGATCAGTACAGATATTAAAACATAAACATCCTCAAATTCTCTTAGCAAACTAAACTTTCATCTTCAGTCACCAACTGGCACTAAAAGCATTCATTGAAGCATCCATCCAAAAATTTTCCATCCATCACATCTGGGAAAAGTATAAATATAACATTTTCCAGATATACGCAGATATCTAACACCTTTACTTTTCTTCTCTATCAAACCCAACTCAGTTACAATTCAAAACCTGAACTCATCACTGAAGACAAGAGATTGAGCTTTTCAGTGTTTGCAGTCCTTATCTCATACAGAACCAACAGTGAATGAGAAGCATCCTGGGACTGCAGAGTAAAAAAAAAAAACCTCTGGTCTCTGTTAAAATCTCTGTTAAAATAAAGTGGAATATTTCTTCTTACCCCTTGAAAGATTAATGCTTGTACATAGGGAATATTTATTAAATATCATTAGTATCAAATTAAAGAGAAGCTCCAATGACAAACACCATTTTGTAGTAAGAGGAAATAAAAAAGAAAACACACATGAACAACAAATATACTGTGGGAATATGTAAACGGTTTTCTGAAAATGGATGAAGCTGAAGAATCTTTTCTCAGTATCTTTGTTTGCATTATGTGTTGCAAAAATATATGTGACACACATAACAGCAATATAAAAATAACAGGCTGCTCATGAAAAGAAATTCTATGGGAACAGCATATGGTGGTTTTATTTAGTGTGGCTTTTGAGTTTCAGGGAAACAGATCAATATAAGTGAACAGGAGTGAATGCTAAAAGAAGTTGACCCTGTAAAAGAAAATCTACATGTTCTTTATTCCAAAGCATCAGAAGGACACAGAATGAGAAGAAAGCAGATTGAGGAAACAGTTTCAAGCTTAGTTTTAGTTAACATTTTCCTTTAACATTTTCATATCTACCTTTTTCCCCCATCCATGACAAGTCACAGAGGGAAAGGAGGGAAGGAAACGGAGGAAAAAAGAAAAAAGTCTTTGTGAGCACTGGTCAAAACCAAAGGCTTCTTTGACCACTTCAGCATATTGTGCTTCTGTTTTATCAAGGAAGTCAGAGCACTGGTTGCAGCTGTGTGCAATGTCTTTCGGGATATGCAAATGAAAGAAACACCTTGTAAAGAACAGTGTGTTGCAATGTAAACCATTAAGCTGGAAACTTGGGGATACTAATGAAAACACTATATGCCTAATCTTGTTTTATTCTTCTGATTTTTCTCTTGTAAGACTAAGACCTCTCCTAAAGATAACAAAAACTAAAAAAAAAAAAACTAAAAAAAAAATGCAGTGCAGATAGAGTTTTAAGATTTTTGTAAATGAGCATGTCTTGCAATCTACAACACCTTGCAATTCTGATACACAGATGCTCAGATCATAAAGGAATATATATATATATATATATATATATATATATGCAAGCAGAACTGTTATTGCCTGTTTCTCCCATTTCCAGTGAAGTCCTGATATACAGTCTCCCTCCTTTGAGTTCTTCCCCTTTCACAATTGCATTACTGGGTCTACCATGTCCAGAACACTTCTGTGAGGATTCCATGGTGACACCATTTTACAGCTCCAGTTCTGCAGCAAACATTTTGGAGCACAGAGTAAGAATAAGGAGACGGGCTAAACCCATCTGCTACGATATTCAGCAGAGCACCGAGCTTAAGGCTTTTTCTGTTACTTCCAATTCAAATTCTGTAATCTTCTGGTCTGAGTACCTAGCAATTTCACCAGAATGAAAAAAATAGGAAGACAGAATGTCAACCTTTGGAAAATCCTCAAACTTTTCTCTGGATGTCTTTACTAAGCAAGTCCAGCAACTGTTCAGACAGATTAAACTTCTCCCTGTCCTTCACTCCTTCCAACATCATGAAGGAATTTAACGCGCTACTTAGCTACTACCAACAGTCTCTGTAAATCTCAGCATTTCCTATGGAGATTAAAAATATACCATTTCGAGGATATGCAGTCTAATCCTTTATGACCTTAGTTTGAAGAGGAGAGAAAGGATTTCCTTTAGCATTTACTATCAAATACAACCCCAAAATTATTAACAATTTTAGTTCTTTTATATGAAAAAAACAACTACTACTACAAAACACACAAAAACAAACCCCTATTAGCAGATTTGAACTCCAGATCTCAAAGGAAAATATGTGCAGGGACTTAGTTTATTAATACATTCTGATTATGCATATAACATGCGAAAAGTTGGCAGTGCAAAACCACATGTTCGGTAACATCCCTTGGATAACCTTCACCCCCACACATGGCATTCCTCATGTATGTTCTACAAGGTGATGACCGCCTATTCCTCCAATGACTGTCTCATGCAACAAGCAACTCCCATTTCTCAACTTTCCATGTCATTTTTACTCCTGCTCCAGTGGATTTAAGAAACAACAGATTTCTGCGACCGAGACAAGAGCCTTCTCCTAGGTTAGCTTCTCACGATCCTTACCGGAAATGGTCAGACATTTCCCAATACTGTGTATTTCTAAAACAGAATTTCTTCTTTATTCAGCGGGAACAAAAACTTGAGTGGAAACAGCAGCTGAACAGCATCAGAAAGCCAAGAATAGTAGCACAACAAATGTGTCTCTGCTGTCAGAACAAACAGTCACAGCACGTGGGCTTAGTCTCAGGATGTATTCATCCTGGGGTGGTGGCACAGAGTACTGTACAGGGGGCAGATATAGAAGTAATGGCCTTAAACCTTAAAGCATTTCAAAAGCTCTATTTCTGGTAAAGAACATTTATTAACAAAAACAAAACAAACAAACAAAAAAAAAAAAAAAAAAAAAAAAGAAAAAAAAAAAAGAGCTAGTCTCAATAAAGTACTGAAAAATTCTGACCAAAAAAAAACAAACAAAAAACACCCGTCTCTACCACAGCTGATGTCCTGATATGTCTGTGAGGAGGTCTCTTCAGGCAGACGGGGCAGCACTACATCCTTTCAAGACTCTACTCTCTATAAAGCAACAGACTCAAGGACAATTTGGTTTTGTCCAGAAATTCTAGCACCCTTTTAGGATCATTCTAACTCATACTTCTAACTACATACTGAAGTTTCACGTTTCTCTGGCCAATAAGGTCAACATTCAGTCCTCCTGGAGAATCAGACATTTTTCACTTCCTTCCCACACGTTTTCCTCATCAACTTGAGCTGCTCCATATCCCAACTCCCTCTGTAAGAACAAGACATTGACTGAACTTACAAGTATTTCACTCAACAGATGCTGGTGACAATTATCATCAACATAATTGGGTCAGACTGCTCCAGCTCTAATTCTTAATCTTTGTTCTTATCTGTCCCTTTCCTTGTACTCATCTCACACTTATCTCCTCTTTTACTTTCTCCAGTTCATGCAACTAAGCATCAACGTATATCCTGATTTCTCTTCCTCTGTTGAACTAATATATGTACATATTGGAGATACCTGTCTGTAAATCTATGCAAAAGCAGGTGTATATTTCTCAGGTTGTCACACGGTCTGGGACTGCAGATTTCTTATCCTTACCTGGGATTAATAACCTGAATCATGTGAGAGAGTGAATATAATCAGCTTCCACTCCATTCAATAAGAAACCCTTTAAATTTTTCTTAATTATGGCTAGCCAACAAGTGAGTGAATTTCCTGTACCCTTACACACCTTTTAGATCATCCTTCCGGAAATAACTTTAAAATATTGGTTCCATATCTAAATATAAAGTGAAAGATACTAGCTATAGAAATTAATTCAATAACACAGAACAGAAAGAGGATTTATATGCAAGAGAAAATGTGCATCAGGCTTAAGTGAGACAAATACACAATAGGATATCTGCATGTATCTACAGTGGAAACATCTGCTCTGGCTCTTAATGCTACTTCTGTCCTCTTTTCTTCTTCTATTTCCGTTCTTTTGCTTCCCCAACCTCTCTGATTATAGATGCCTTTTTTTCCCCCCCTATTATTTTTCATCTTTGATTACTAGCTTGTAAAATAATGAAAAGAAAGCAAAAGGAAGAAATTGCTTCCTTTAGCCCCACCAGATCTAGAATTTCATGGCTAAGGTCCAACTCAACACTTCGCATCTTTAAAACTGTTATTTTCAACAGTCATCATTATATACAGGGGCTTGCTCATTAGATGGGCCTATATTACTGTAGCTCTACTTATAATCAACAACTAGCTCCATCTAGTGTCGTCTTAACCCATCAGAAAAAAAAAAATAGAGATAAAACAAAAACAAACTGTAAAATCACTTGTCGGATGACAGCTACACACAAGTACTGGCATCACAAGGAAAAGACAGTTTCAAGTAGCTTCAGCATGATAACAGCCACACAGCACTCTTTTCACAAGGAGTGACCAGAGCTCCAGAAGAACACATAATACATGCAATATGAAACAGTCTTAATGCTACCTTGAAAGGGTGAATGGCATTTCATGCTGTTTCTGTGGGTTATTCTCTCTGTTGTTTTCATCATTGTCACAGACAAATTATTGTTACGATTAACAGAGCTTCCCTGAAATAAAACTGTTTTTTATGTCGTTGTTTTTTTTCATCAAAACCACAGAACTACTTTTAGCTATAGAAACCGCACAGTAATTCTGTCCATTAATAAGTGCATCTCTCCTCCTAGCAGTTCTAAAATAATTTAAAATGCCTCCCTGAGGTGATCAAAGCAGGGAAACATTCCTACTACCCAACAGTATATCAGTTTTACCCATCTTTACCTTCAAACTTCCTCAGGGCTGGTTCACTGCTGTGTATCTAGAAACATCTATCTTTCTGAAACTGTTACAGCTTTACTCAGCAACATTTAGTGTTTAATAGCCTGATCCTCTTTTGACAAGATTACATAGTGTACAGCCAGCAAAGTCATTTAAAATGAAATCAGAAAAGTGAATATCCAGTATGACAACAGACTTAGTGGGGGGGGGGGGGGAAGAAAAAAAAAACAAAAAAAAAAAACTTGGAAAAAGTGATATAACTGGTGAAGAACAGAGCTTATGTTATGAAAAAGGTCATTCTGTGTAGCACAATAATGCAAATAATTCAATGTAGTTATATCCTGTGAGCAATCAAGAAGAGTTTGGAAGGGAAGAGAAGTCCTGCTTACACTTAAGAAAACAATACTTTTACTTTTTTTACATCCAGGGCAATCCAGCCAACAGAGCTGACATCTGTTTTAAACCTGTTCAAATCACCTGTTCAAAACTGCCAAGTGGTTTCACCCTAGTGGCGATAAAATATATTTCAATATGTACAGTATACATTTAATGATTTGCTCCTCACAGCACAGAGGGTATTGCAAGGGGGGTGGACAGGAGTAAGCAACATATATCAGAAAGATGCACGTATCTTTCCATTTTCTCCAACTTTCTAAAAATAGTCAGTTGGAAGTTATGCTTGTGACCTGTCTACTATAAAGTACTCACAGTGATTATACAAAAACCTTCCTATAATACAGAATACAAGTTTAACAAAATGCACACCAAGATTTTCTGATGTTTCAAAAATAAGAATATTCGAATTTTCAATAATTTAGCAGCTACTGTCATTTTTCATTAACAGCCTTCAAAATCCTATCTGAAACAAGCTGATATGGATAAATTAAGAGCAGTAATCAAGCGAGAAATGACAGACCAGCTGGGTAGGCATCAAGTTGGCAAAACGTGAATACAGTTCAATAGCTCAAACAGATGCTGGAGTTGTTGAGAAAGCCTGCAGGAGATATTGATGTATTTTCTTTATATAATACCGAACAACCAAATAAATGTCAAGAGCTGAAAACTGATGGGGAATAAAACCTGTCAGCAAAACTAACTATAAAGCCAAGACCTGCAATAATGTTTTTTCATTATACCAGAACATTTGTGCATGTATCTTCATTTCCTTGGGATTCCTCAGTATGCCAATACATCAATCAGAGCTTGCAAGTGAATCAGAGGGAGCCTCTGCCAGTCTTCTCTTTCACATTTCTTTCTATCTACCTGAGGCTTCCCAGACTTGGAACAGACTTTATTCTTCAGCCTCATCCTAACACAACACTCTCGCAAGCAAGCGAATCCCCGAGCTTGGAGGCAAGCAGGAAAGAAAGGGTAACACAGGCACAAACGAAACTGCAAAATCCATTCTGCAAAAGGAATGTTGTTTTCAGAGTTTCCGGACCTCGGCAACAAATCCTCTGCCATCAGCGGCAGCTCATTCTAGCATATGCTTTGTCATGGTCAGTTTCTAATTACATTCATAATGATGCAATAGCTTTGATAATCCTACCTTCCATGCCAGCTGCTTTTCTTGTCACTCCATCACGCCAATAAGTTGGCTGCCGTAACAAATCAAGATAGTGCAAAACAGCATCTTTCCCCTGCATCTGTCATCTTCCTGAAAGCATTCTATTACTGCCGACTGCTGGGAACCAGAAAGTCTATTTGAATTCCAGCAGCTCCCCTTTCGCATGATTCAAGTTAGGTTAGGTGGGCATGCCTAACATGATTCTCTCCATCATTTATTATGCAGCTGCTACACCGTCAGTGTGGTAACCACTCTGACTTTATCTGATACGTCAGCCTTGCAAAGCTATACCTCTCAGCAAACGCACGAGCAACAGAAGCATCTTGCATTTAATGAGCATTCTCTCTGCCTAAAGAGAGTGCATCTGCGAATCTGTTTCAAATCCTGCTGCTTGCATTGTCCTCTAAGGCTGATGCAAATGTTTGAAGATTCTTTTAGTCTTGCATTTCATCTTTTCAGACAGCACGCTTCTTCAGGCACGCTTGAATTATTCACACTTCAGCTAAACGTTTGTTGATTTCTGTCCAAACAGCACCTTCCCGTTAAAACTCTCGGCTCGAAAGCTACTTCTGAATAACAGCACTGTGTATTCAGGCTCTCAACTCTGTTTCGTTTTAAACACGGCTTTTATACCCCCACCTCAGCACCCATATTTAGCTCTTTCCATGGTAATGAATGGCTGTCTAATGAGGGAACGGCAGATTTTAAAGCAATTTATCTAGACCTACCTGTAGGTGACTTTTGCTTTTTGTTTTTGACATTTTAGCAATAAGTGGATAGCTCTGTTAGAGCATCCTGATATTCTTAAAGTGGTAAGAGCACCACCAGGAGCTGCTTGTTAGCAGCCTGTGGAGGACACTCCATAGCGACAGTTTACTTAACTGCCTCTGAGTATAACAAATTAAAGCAATAGGATTGTTCTGTTGTCTTTATTTTCTTTTGAGTCGAGGTAAAAACATGCTTGCATCAGTGATTTCGAAAGAATATTAATAGAAGTTGACATATCTACATCAATCATCCACCAAGTTAAATTAGCTGCATCCCCTCCCACCACTTCTGCCCGAAATTCAGAGTCGAGGCGGTTCATCTTTAATGCATCTGCTGCTTGCTCATTATCTGAATAAACAGCCCAGACCCCACACTGGAAAGTTTGAATACCTGAGGCAGAAGGAAAAAAGGACATTTCAAAACAGGCAACAGACTAGCTAAAACCTGTCAAAGGGGTAGGGAAGGAGCAGGAGGACTGAGACTGGAGGAGAACATCTTCAGCCTTTACACAAGGACAGATGAGGAGTGAGGATGGGGAAAGGGTGCAGACCCCAGGGAGAGCTTTCTCTGGTGACAGCAGCCAGCTCAGGGCCACTCAGCAGCTCTCATACTCCTAGCACAGAAGACTTTCAGGGTTTTGCTCAAAGCTCACTTCTTCACTCAGGTAAGCTGTGCTCAGCTCCTCTGTGGCTGCCCCCCAGTGCAACACTTCAGTCCTGCCCTCCCTCCTCCACAATTTCCCAGTCTCAATTCATTCCCGAACCTCTTGGTTGTGGAAGAGAAAGCTTGCAAAGGTGAGCTTAGGGGAGTTCTAAATCACAGAAAACGAAGGGAGGGAATTAAAATAAATAAATAAATAAATAAGAGGAAGAAAAAATGTGGTTATTCTCTACCCTCCATCTCCCTAAGTTCTGGGCCTCCATGAGCAGCATTACCACTGAGTGGGACCGCAGGGCACGTCCCTCTTCCCACGTGCAGAGCTGCAGTGCCGAAGGCCAGCAGTGAGGTCCCAGCCAGAGAGCTCCAACACTGCAGTGACGGCAGTGACTTCCCACTCTCGCCCATGTCTAAATGGCACAGCTGACACCTGAATGAGCTAACAGCACGGCATGGTCTATATTTGATACTGTATTTATTCCTAGCATGCTGCCAGAAAATGTCTTTTTAGAGATTTCATGTAAATAAATGAGAATTACTACATCTGTTCCTCTGTCTGTAGCAGCACATATCAACAAGCTAATTTGGCATTCAAGGCAGAGACAGGCCTATCATAGAGTTGCAAAGTGCACAACTATAAAGTGCCTATCTGAGAATACTGTCAGCTCCTTTTTGTTCACAGTTCAAGTCATTTCTGAAGTGAAACAAACCAGACAATAAATGAGGACTGACTTTGAAGTCCCCATAAATTCAAAGTACATAAAAGGATATGCTTAATATTTCACTCTTCTAGCTGCATTATGATTTCTAAACCAGAGAGGCAGCAACAAGCAATTTACATGGTATTTCAGAAGAGTTTGAATTTGTAGCTCACATAGCCCATAGTTGTGGGGAAGACCTACAACACTCTGAAACTCATCATATGCTTGATTTCAGTGACTTCTGAGCTATGCAGGTTTATAGATGGAGATATCCAGAAAAAAACATTTCACGTATAAATAACCCAAATAATACCAGTAAAAGAATGGGGACCATCTGGTATAGGATAAACATAGTTAAACATAATCCTACCCACCAGAGAAACTGACACCTTGAAAGTGCTAAAATGGAGTAGAAAAAGACAGAGTTACATAAAATATTTCTGGAAAGATTAGCATGGCATCTGCTGGGGTTTATCACTCATTATTACTCCCCTCCAGCAGAGCATACAGTGGATGCAACTCAGTTCAGCTACTCAGAATATTTGCATTTAGATCAGCACTATGGGAAGTAGGTTTTTTTAGTTTAGTTTTGGTTTGTTTTTGAACTGGGGGAAAACAAACAAACTGTTCTTATTTATTTTTTTGCTTTCCTTTCAGGAGGGAACTGAAAAGCACCAGATTTGGCAACTACGACATCGACTAGCATCCACTGGCTGTATAGAAAACCAGCCCAGACACAAATGGGGAACCTGGGAGGAGAAAACAGTATCAGTCATTCTGTCCACAAATAGGGCAGATTAATAGCTAGCTCCAGTTTTTCTGCATTTGTCTGAGAAAACAACAGCCTTGGCTTCTGTTTATTGTAACTGGGTTCAGCATCTGCATAGATACAATTATAGTAACCCACCCATATGGAATCAGTTGCTTTAGAGAGAAAGCTCCATGGGTAGCATTCCCAGCCTCTAAAACAACAAAAATACATTATCTTTTGTCTCATATTAAATGTCCCCAATTTGGAAAAAAAAAAAAAATTGAAATGAATGACAAGTGGAAAAGCACTAATCAAGTGGTATTCTGCTTTTTACCGTACTGAACTCAGTAGGAAAAGAAGTTCCAGTCTATTTGGGTGACGATGGCATGAGAAACAAAGGAAAACCATCTCCCTTCCTATTCTATCTACAGTTTATGGTGTGGCCATGTTTATTCATTGCAATTGCTTCTCTGCTACTTGAGAGACTAATTGGCTCACTCAGTGTGCTTGAGTTTGATTATGGCAGTATATGCACATTACAAAGATAGCTAAGATACAACGTAGAATCTCCTCTCGATGGCATTTCTCTTCTTTGTTTTTCTTTCCTCTTTAGAACTACTAATGACTTCAACAAGGCAAAAGTATATAATGGATCACTGGAAAAAAGCAGCAAGCAGACTGGCCTTGACCTTCAGCCCTACATGACGCTCTGCATGATGCACTCTCACTGGTATGCAAAAATTAATGCTGATTTTATCAGGTAAAATTGTTCATTCTTCTGGAGGCTAATGCCTCCAAAAGAAAGCCAATTTCTCTTCCCTTTTTCTCTACCTCTCATTATTCTTAGGTACTCCTGCCCTCCTCCTGTAAATAACTAATTCAATCAATCATGCAAGAAATTACCCTAATGATACACTGGACATGTTTTGATTAATAAACCTCTCCTGTGGGAGCCCTGGAAAGTTTGTTTGGGCAACTCAGACAAGAATAGCTATTTATTTCTTACTATTAACATTCTACATTAACTGTTTATTAATTTCAGAATTCCTTACATATTACAGTAAGCTATTCATGAAGAATCGTTTTCCCACAGACTTAAGAGTCATCAGTAATTTCTGTCTAATGAAAATCTCCATGGTTTAGAGAGAATGCTTTATGGCAATCAGGGATCATATAGTTTGGACTGTTCAAGATTGAAAAAATTGCCACAGAAGAGTGAGCCAAAAAGTGAATGGTGCTTATGAATCGTGCATACAAAGTCCTATCTCTAGAAACTAAAAAGCCTTGTCATATCAATAGGGATGCTTACAAGCTGTGGGACTCAAATGGAATAGTTAAAAGGCACTGTCATCACAGAGAGGTGGACGAGTCTTTAGTCAGTCAGCCAGACTTCTGGCAGCAATCTGAGGAGCTGAACTTCTCATGGTTTTGAAAGTTTTTGCTCATCTGCAACATAGTTCATTCAAACATTTTGTGTGGAAGTAGTCCTCCTTGCACTAATTAAATCTCAGGTGTAGAAACACTCCTAACAGAGTTAGGTATGTGTTACAAACTGAAAGCTCAGAGCACACTTATCCAATGTTGGACGCTGTTGGACACTTAGCCATGTTTGGACTCATGACCAACCTTTCAAATGAGATCGATCCTATTTATGGCATGTAAGATTTGTAAAGCTTTACTACAGACATGCTTAAAACAATACTAAGAAACCCTAGTATTTCATATTACAGGATTTAGACAAATAATTACCCATTAAAGGTGGTACAGAAACAGCTCTCTCTGCATCACTAATGGCAGAGCACAACAGACTAAAGCATGGTTATGCTACATAAAATTAACATATTTCTCTCTGATATTGCCCAATATTCACCTGAACACTTCTTCAAAAATGAACAATATAATCTCTCAAAAGTGACAACTATAGAGGATTTTTAATGGCAACCTCAACTTACATCTACAGGTAAGCCAACACACATTCTACATTTAAATCCCACATAGCAAATGTATTCCACTGACAGTGAATTTAAAATACCAGGTTCTAGCAAGAGAAAAATACATAGTTAACTCACTCTTTAAATACTTAACACACATCAGAAAGCAGAAAGATACAGACTTCCAGCATTTATCACAAAGAACTATGACCTTGAACTCTCCAGGAAACATCATTAGTCAGCTTCCTTAAGCAAACGTTGCATGTCCTGCTAGCATAAAACTGAACAGAGACAAAGCATTAAGGTGCTAACTCCATAAAATGCATTTCATTCTCTTACAGATCCTTTTAAATCAGGCTGACTTGAGCCACACAGCTCTAACCTTCATCCATTTGTACCTTTACTTCTTTGGGAAAAACACATTGTTCAGGCTTGAAATAATCACTGATGCATGCACCTTAATTTGTTCATTCTTTTTACAGCTGCAGCCCATATATAAGATGTTGCATACCGGATGTATTGGGAATGGGAGAAAAAAACGACTGAACATTTGCATCTCAATCTGCCTGTAATCAGCATGAGGTGGTTTTGAGCTCTTGAACATTCTCACCTGGTTTTGCTCTTCAGCACACTACTAGATGTTTCACTCCGTTCTCACCAGGGAGATCATCATGTTAGCTAAATTATAGTTAAATTGTTATTATGGTTAATTATAGTTGTTCTATACAAGTTTTGGAGTTCATAGCTCACACACATTCAAGCAGTTGGTTAGGTGAATTCTCCATATTGCAAACTATAGTACTATCCACAGATACTCCATCTATATTTTGGTTTAGCAGTACTTCCAACTCATGGCACTGTTTTTTTCTGCTATACTGCTAACCATTTAATCTCATGCATGACAACTGTTGGTTATGAAACTAATGAAATGAAGTTCTACCAAAGAACTAGACACCTCTGTTTGGCTGACAGGCTTTCATTTTTTCTAGATTAATCTAAAAACCATGAGGTGGGTAAGATCAATCATCTGACATAATAGCCCATCATTAGTCTGACATCCTTACACTGTGGGAAGCTCTGATGAGAAACATGAAACGCTTCTAATCCAGTTTCAAAGGCAGACCACAGTAAAAGAGGACATTGCCTTTCAGGGCAGGGAACAATAAAATGAAAGCAACCTGTAAACTACACAAGTCAGGGAGCAGAACAAGGACTGTTATCCAAGCTGTGGGACACTTCAACACCTCCTCAAACTTTGGTCAGTTTTCATTCACTCTCAGAGCAGCCACTTCTACCTCCCCATATAAAGGGCATTTATTTGTATCCACAGCATTTGCATCTTTCTTACTTTTCCATATCTTGAAAAAATATCTATGTTAAGCCTGTAGAATGGCCAGAAGACTGCAACTTGCTTTGTCTGCCCCACAGGTACCAGTTAGAAAGGTATAAAATATTTAGAACGAACTTTAGCAATAAACTTTTCTCACTCTAACAGAGTATGAAAGAAGAGATGACCCTTGAAAAGGCAGTTCACAGGCAAAGGCAAAAAGCAGATAATCTCATGGCATCAGCCCCTCCAAACCTCACACCTGTTGTGGCGTGGAGCCACATACCAAACTATGAGCACTACCCAAATAGATGGGAATAAGAGAGGAAGAAATAACATCCTGCATTGTGTGGGTGATTGATGTGTAACTCCCAGATTAGTTGAATTAGTAGAACTGTGGCCTAATTAAACCTTCTCTCTTGCATTTTGTCAGAATTCCAGCATAACTGGGACTCTGAATGGCACCAGTGAGCAGAGTGGAAGCTGCCAAGCAACACTTTGCTTGCCAGGCTTCATTTTTAACATTATTTTGCATAATATCAGGGTGCAATCAATTTGGTATTGTATCAGTACAAAAGCCGAGATTTTGATGATATCAACAGAGAACATAACATAGCCCTAAGGCTTGTTAAAATAATTATAAAAGGTGAATTCTTAAAATAGGTATTGTACCTGGAAACAAAGTGTTTGGGGAATATATGTTCCCTAAACAGTTAATATCTCGTTTTTCCACTGTTCAAAATTCAGGGTGCATTCTACTAAGCTTATAATACCGCATTACTTTACTTGATTTGCACTGATTTACATTACCACCCTTTTTTATGCAAAACAAAAACAAACAAACAAAAAAAAAACCTTAACAACCTCATTATCACTAAAAAATAATTATCTTGCAAATTTCCCAAGAAGCTCTGTCTTCATTTGATACAAACAAAACCAGTTGTGTTGCAAGTGACACCTGAACCAACCATTAATTTAACAGGAGCTGTATGTAACATGGATACTGCAAGCAGTAACATCCCTCTAGGTAAGTCTGGAGCCAGATCTAGCCAGAAGTATAGCAAGCTGTACGTGAAGAAGCATAAAAAGGGAAAAAAGAAAGCAAACACAGACTGTGTAAGGGTTCACAGCCAATGTTGTAACCAAGCTCCTGTATGCAGTTCAAAAATGTAATCAACAGCAGCAGCTCCTGGCAAGGCTTTAGTGATCTCCTCTCATCAAGATACTCAGCAATTCTACCCCTCCTGAGCCCTCTCCATTACAAAATAAGCATTCAAATTTGGTCCATAATCAACAGTCACACCTGTTCAGAATGCCAATGCTGTAATTGACATTGAGTTCGCACAGTTGTGGTGGACAGGACAGAGCAAGGAGTCACCATTAGTTAGTCTAGTCCTATCCTAATGCATGCCTTTTGCATGGTATTATTTCTCAGTTTTAAAAGCTTTGCAATTCTCTTCTGTGTAATTACTGGGACACATTTTAGCTTGAATTGGGAAGAGCTGTGGAAGAGAAAGCTAATGCTCACACAGCGTGGTCACACTGGTGTCATCTCCAGGAGGATGAAATGCTCTCTACTAGAGGGGTCTACTCACATCTTCCCAAATGGGGAAGATGGAATCACTGGCAAAAATGCAACTCTGGTGCAGGCAGAAAGCTTCTTCATAACTGTTTTAGGCTTATCCTTGTTGGATGTTAATATATGCACAGTTGGATTTGCTACTGTTGGTGCCATCAATATATTCCTGAAGCAGCCTCTGTGCCTGTCAATACCTCCCAATTCAACAGACTTGAGTAAGAGCATCACTCTCACACTTCTGCTCTGGCTTGCAAAATGGAGCCACATTACTAGTCAGAAAACGTCTTTTGAAATACACCAAGAAACAGTCATATCAGCACTTCTGTTAGTAACAGAAGTCATCTCGTCTCTTGATTTCCAAGCATTAAACAGTTTTGGCCATGAGCCTACATCATTCCAGACAGAAAATGTGGCCAAAAAAAAAAAAAAAAAAAAAAAAAAACTATGCCACGTAGGGAAAAACAGCCCTAAGGAATACCAGGAAGAAAGTCTCTCCCTCTGCCTCAAGTGAAAAAAAAAAAAGATTGAGGCCTAAAATGGTGCCACAAGTTTATAGATCTGCCCTTGAGTCATATTGAATAAAACCAAAGCTACATGTGCTCTTAGATCTGCACGGATTTGTTACACGGTAATTTTCTAAGACTACTCAAGCTGAGATCTGTATTTGCCTACTACATTAACAACAGATCTCATTAGCCCAGCATGGCTATGACACAAGTTAAAGCAAAGACAGGACAAAACTTACATAAAAACAAGTCTTCAAACAACTGATTTATTTTATTCAGTTCATCACTTCATGGAAAACACTGTTCAACTGAATGCATGTATTCATCATGTGAATAGATAGAAAGTTCCCTTAATTTTTCAGCACACTGTGGACTGACAGTGAGTCACCGCTGTTGAGCGTCCAAATACTTGATCTTTAAGAAGTCTTTGATGTGAATGGGAAGATATGACAAGATACAGTTTCCTTCTGCCCTATGGGATAAGTGCAACACAGTCACTAGGAGACTTTACAAAAAGCCCTAAGGCTCTGAGTTTTACTGTGAAAGTACTAGCATCTTACCATTAAGCACAAGATAAAGAGAATCATGAAAACATTTTTTTTTTTTTTTCTTCCCCCTGGGTCATCGTGCATTGCCTGAGGTTTCATTCCAGGAAAAGTTGGATACTGTAAGATTTATTGGCTGAGACCAGAGTTTGAATGCAATTTTCTCTTGTCACATTCGCACAAAGAATATTGCATCCTCCTGTGCTACCGTAGCTAAGAAAGGCATATTTAATTGCTTCTGTGCTAGGGCTCTGGTTGGGGGTTTGGGGAACTCGCTTCTATCACTGTGTCAAATCATACCATGGCACTACGTACAGTTTCACTCCCAGTGTGCAGACTCAAGTGTGGAAACTTAAAATTTGTTTACTGGGAGCGCTGATGTGTGCAAGATTTGATTGCTTCAGTGCTCTCAGAAAGCAAAACACAGAAGCTGGACAGTGTCTACAGTCTGTTTGCTTTTAAAATCAAGTAAGCAATCTAAGAACTGGGAAAATGTCTAACCCAGGTAAATCAAATCCAGTCCCATATGATATTTAAACTAAATTCAGCAAATAAGACCAATTATGTCCTAGAATGCGCTGATGCCTGACAGTGCATTAAACCGGATCTGGATACCATACCAACTTAATGTAGTTATATACACACATCTATTTATCTACATAGAAATGTAACATGTCAACATTTATAATACAGACATATTTCTTCGTTATCCCTTAGAGCCTTCAGCTTCATTGCTGACCACAATCACCTCAGCTTCATAAAAAATGCTGAATTGACAGACCAAGATCATAACTGACAGCAGCCACCGGCACCCAGATCCTGTGTCCCACAGTTCCAGCTGATTTCCTCTTAGCTGATGCAAAAGCACACCCCCAAAACACAAAGAAACTGTCGTGGGTCTACAAAACACTCTGGAAGCATTCCTGTCACCTCGACTATTAAGATAAAGGGAACAATTGAGAACTATAAGCAGGCAGACAACTGTATACCCAGACTATCAGATGCCAGAAATACTTCACCAGAAGGAAGTCTGCAGACTTTCTTAAGTACAGAAGAGAATACGGAGGTGGAAGTGGTAATTATTAAAATGTGTCTCTCCCCTCAAGCGTTGCTTCAAATTTTCCCAAAGGCTATAAACAGTAGATAGCAAGCAAAAAATTAAAAGTCTTAGCAACCAAAACCGAACATTTGTAAGACTTGCTGTTGATCAATACCTGAAGCATCTTCTCTTTACATTTAGTGCTATCCATACAGAAAATACATGAGGTAATAACTGGCCAGGCAAAACTGAAAAAAATGTACACACTTCTTCTGGTTATCAAATCTGACTGACAGGAAGTAAAACATAATTAAAAACAAAATGCATTATATCTAAGCACTTTACTACAAGGAAATTATGCAATAGGAGGAAACAGTTGATAAATGTTATGCTTAATTCTTCTGTCTTCCTGTCATCCCTGACTCGAACTAAATCAAAGCAACATCTACAAATCCTCAAGAATTATCCCAACGTGTTATGAAATGTGTTCTTCATATGATCTGCTTTATATCGATAACTGTCCTCTGTGAAGGGTGGTTAGATTATTTTCCAGATTTTTAATGAGATGACTACCCCTATATACTCTCTGGTCTGAAAATATATATGAGTTTTTATTTCTGCTGTTGTTGATACCTTGAAAATACATGACCTGTAATGTATTTGAATGCAGTCCTTCAGAAATTGCTTCAGCCTTAAACCGCATCTCTCTTTTTCTCAGGTAAGAGGACAACATTTCCAGTGTGGCCACACAACACAGAACTACCCCCTCAGCAGTGCTAACACGATTCTCCACCAGGCTCAAGGTTTTTTTTTTTTTTTTTTTTTTTTTTTTTCCCCTCCAGTCACGCTTTCAGGGCTTACCAGTCCCTGTCAAGAGGAATTCTTGCCACTGGCTTAAGTGTGGAATTTCCTTCAGAGATTCTCTGAACAACTTAAGCTTTTGGTTTTGAACCCAAAACCATGAAAGAATACTCAGAAAGAGAGCACTACATAGCCTGTACTCCTATTTTGAGCGCAAGAACACAATAATGTTTTCTGCAAATCAGCCGGGGAAGAAAATGAAATAATAATTTTATTGTATTTAAATATTCATAGCAAAACAAAAGAACAAAATGGTAAGTTTTAATTTCCACATCCCTAAGTGACCAACATATAAAATGCATCTCATCTCCCAGGACTTGGTGATTTTAGACAAGAACAGATGAAGAATAAGCCTTGGAAGAAAATGGTAGCAATGCACTCCTTCTGATCCAGCCATTTGAAAAGCTGTAAAGAATCTAATCACAGCAAGGAAGGCAGAAATAAAAAAGGGGAAAAAATGGACCTGAGCTAGTTCCTTTCTGTAGCTACTCCTGGCTAGAACAACCATGGGCCAAATAGCACAGCCTTGCCATATGGGTAAACATTGTTACGGGCTGTTCTTCAGTAGCTGAGGAGCAGTGTTTGTATAAATGCTTTCATTTCACTTTCAGTTCTAAATGGGGTGAAGAATTACAGGCAATAACCACTGACGACATTCCTAAAACACTGCTGTGTGGAAACCTCAGAACTGTGCTCAGATTAAGCACTGATGACCTACAGCAAGCTGTGTTTGTCCATTAGACTGAATCCCCTGGTATTTATTTTTTTTTTAAGCTAAAGTTGATGCCTAAGCACATGAAATCAGGTACTTTGTCAGCAGATCCCTCAGTGTAAGAAAGTAGAGCCATTTTTCTGAAAAGAAAGTAACTTCTTTAGAGAATATCCTAAAGGAATCAGGAATTATCCGTTCTGATAGAGAAGCTACCCTGGAAAATGCCACAGGATCCATTTATATTTTATAGTTTACACTCAGAAAGTGTAATAAACAGTGACCAGGCACACTTTATAGACATATCAGAGGCTTCCTCATTTCAGTAAATCATTAATCCAGAAAGTAAAGTTTACTCCTATTTAAATCAAAGTAACTCTCCCCTCTCCCATAAACTTCTTCAAAAAGGCACCAAAAAAGTTACGGACACTGGCTACACAAGAGAGTTGACGTACTAAAACATGAGATATATGACGCATTTATCAGAGTGAAAATCTAATTGAGATGGCTAGAGGAATCAGGAGAAAGGGGAATCTTAGCAAGAAGTACTACCTACTATTTACCCACGGTATTTAGGAAAAAAAATATTAAAAGATCAACTGCTAAGTAGATAAATAAAGATTGATTAAACTAAACTAGACTTAAACTACAGTCTCTGTTTTGATATTTCTGACTGCTTTGTGGATCAGAAATGTTCTTCTTTGTAAGAAAAACAACTGCATTTAATCTGAAACTAAGTAAAATATGTAATCATAGATATCTATATCCTGCATACATATTACATATTTATGTAATGCATTGAAAAAAAAAACCACATTGGAAACAAAAAGCAGAGGAAATAAAGGCATTAATTCACTTCATTTCTGGACTTATCTCAGTAGCCAAGATCATCTGAGATACTAAAAGAATTGAGGCTGTTTAGTCTGGGAAAGATGAGGCTGAGGGAAGACCTTACTGCTCTTTTCCAATATCTGAAAGGTGATTGCAGTGAGAGAAGGGTTGGTCTCTTCTCATGGTGATAGAACGAGAGGAAATGGCCTTAAGTTGCACCAGGGGAGATTTAGGTTGGATATCAGCAAAAACTTCTTTACAGAAAGGGTTGTTAAGCACTGGAATAGGCTCCCCAGGGAGGTGGTTGAGTCACCATCCCTGGTTGTGTTTAAAAACCACATTGTGTTTGGATGTGGTGCTCAGGGACATGATTTAGCAGAGGGTTGTTAGAGTTAGGGTAGTATGGTTAGGTTGTGATTGGACTCAACTATCTTTAAGGCTTTTCCAACTTGAGCAATTCTATGACTCTATGCCTGGAACTCTCCCTCATGCTTTAAACTTGGCAATTTTTCATCTATTCAAGTGGGAACTTTTTAAAAAATCACAATGAATAAAGGCTGAAATTTAAAAACTTAAGTGGTTAAGATAATGGAACTAGTGCAGATTTAAAAAGAGACAATTTTATGTAAATGTTGAAATGATAAAAATTTTTAAAACTGACTGTTGAGTGTACAAAGGAAAACATAGACTATTAAAGTGGTGGGAGGTTTTTTTGAATGTTTTGTTCTATGAAATTGGAAACATTTTAGTCTAAAACAGCAGGGCTGTTTTTTTTCCTCTGAGGATATCATTCTGGCTTCAGATTTATGATGGAGGTTCACATAATTTATGCTCTGAGTTTATCACTCTCCTTACATTTGAATATCCTAAGAAACTTGTGAAATTTAGCAATTACAACTTACAGTAGAAAAATCTTAGGCAAGCTTTCTTTATGTGAAGCTTGCATTTTATCAGTTCCTTCTTTGCTGAACTACTCAAACTCTGAAAAAAAAATTATGCAGAAAGTCTCCCTCTCATCCCTTCAGGGGAAACTGGGACCACTTTCATAATGTAACAAAAGAGGAAAAAAAAAAAAAAATTATTATTTTTAGAATTTCCTTCATGAATTGATGCCATTTTTTGCACACAGGATTTATTATTTTAGTTTCTTTTAAACAACGAATCAAAATTCACATGTAGAATTTACTCAATACTACTACTAAAAATCTGACTTAGCAACTGAAAATAGATTTTGCCCCAGGAGTCTTCAGTGTTTTTTCAAATTGCATTCAAATGCTTTTTATATCTGCTCTCTAACAGACAGAGCAATAGCAAAGCTGTAATCCTGCTGCAAACATAACCATGACACCAGAAGGCAAACTGATTACATCTTACAAGATCTACACTTCCATCTAAACGTGTTTCAGTAGCAAAACTCACTTAGACAAGTTCTGAGCCTGTTTCCCCTGTAATTTCTCAGCAGGAATCAACATAAGCAATACTTTGATGATCATATTTCTGCAGGATAACCTACTACAGGCAGTGCCTTTCTTTGCCTCTGGACAAAATAAAATAAATTAACACATTCTCAGGCAATTCCAAATGACTGAAATATATCTTACACCTTTGTGGGATCGATGCATTCCTAGCTTTTTCATAGATACATAATGTTTCTGGTTTTGTTATTTTAAAGAAACAAAAAGTAGTGAGGCTTCTTCCAGTTTGAGAAACAATAATCCCTTTGGGCTTTTTTTTCATGCATCTTTCTTCTACTCTCATCCTTTCATGACCAATTCTACACTTCTCCCCACCAAAAATAATTTTAATAGCTCTCTTCCTCCCCAAGAAAGAGTCGCATCTAGCAGACGGCACTCAGAATCGCCAGTGCATTAACTCCTCTATGCCAAACTCTGTTCCACCAATGAATTCATCTAAATCTGCAGAAATAATTCTCTGCTTGACCTCAGTCTGGAGGGCTGCTTGTACTTCCCATTGACTCAAACAGTGACTGCATCTGCTTGCTCCACTTGCAAATTAGGATTTCACTTTTTTCTGCAGCAATAATATCTAAGAATGGATTAGTCTTCCAAGATCAGCCCCAATGATGAACAGATGTACCTCTCCAAAACCACATGTTTACAGCTAATTACAGCTAATATTGACTATTTATTTCATGTTTCAACAAATTTAATTTGTACAACAATGTTAAAACAAACATACCTCATAGGTCAAGATGTATGGTAGAAGTCCCAACAAACCCACTCCAGCATAAGCCACTCTCTCTCACCACCCTCTTAGACAGATTTTTCTGTCTAAGGAGAGCAGAGTTCAGTCACCTGAACCATAAGGTTAGTTTCCCAACATGGAAGGCAATACCCAAACAAAATCTACCTCTTGCTAGTGCTACCTGATGCAGATGTGCTCTGCCTGAGGAAGAGCGTCATCAGCAGGCTGCCCTCGCAATTCCCACAGCCCCACAGCAAATCAGCATCTTCTACACTGCCTTGCAACAGCTTTTTCTGTAATCAGAAATGCCCATAGAATTTTGGAACACATCCAATCCAAACAAATAAACGCTTCCTTAGTATGAAGTGACAATGTTTTGTGTCCTATTTTGGCACAGTACTAAAAATTTTGGACTTCCTGAAAAACTGGACATCATGAAGTTAAATTCAGTTCTCTGTTACATTCACTTTTTTTTCCCCCTCCCCCAAATAATTTAAAATTCAATCTCAGAAATGCAATTTTTTTCCTTTACATCTACCTTCATAAATCCAGGACAATCCTTTGATTAAACTACTAGGAAAATTTGTTCTGTCATAGCAAGATGTCTCCAAAATTATACTTGATTTTTCCACCTCATTGATTGCATTTAAGCAGGCATTTAAGAAGATGAGAATAAAAATCTTTCCTCCTATATACATACAGCTACATACGACTATTGCCAATATCTGTTTCACTGGCATCATTTTGGAGTTTGTGAAAGCGTTTGTAACCAAAGAAGTTGTACATGGTTTGATGGATCCTTTGCAAGTTCTAATTATGTAAGTGCTAACAATGAATGAAAACAGACATTAAGCAGAGTTCAAAATAAATGTGAGTTCTCGGGACTAATATCTAAGAAACTCCTAAAAGCAAGGTATTATCAACATTCAAAAAGTACATGCCTTTTTACCTCGACTAATTACTTATTTTCTTTAGCTGGAATTTTGAAGCTTCAGTTTCACCACAGAGCTCACACATATTCATTAATTTTAAAGAAAGTCCTATCTGGGAAAGAAATACTAGTATAAATTCATTTAACAATTCACAGCACTGACCCTTTGCTGCACACAATTTAATGCAAACATTTCTGATGCTTTAGCTTCTAGGTGGCCAAACTATTACTTAGTATAATGCAATTCCAAATTGTAACAGCACAAAGTTAAACAGCCATTCAGAATAGTCTCCGCTATTGGGAGACAAGCTAAAAAAAAAAAAAGTGTATCACAGTATGAATTGTTACTGAGATTACTTTCAAACATGATGATTCTAGAGTTACATGCTACTGTATGGATTTACTAGAAAAGATTTAACTGTCACCAAGGTCACTGCTAAATATGAGAAATAATCATACACTCAGTCGTACTCCGTTAGTCAAAGCACTTCTACGTGACTCAGAACAAGGAGAGTAGAGAGAGACTACAGCACTAAGGAAAACAAAAATCAACCTTGACCAAAACAAACGTGATGTTTTTCCTATATTGTCATTGTCTTGAAAGTAAATAGATGAATGATAAAATAGTGAGAAAATGGCTTGTATTGTTTCCAGATGCAACAATTAAGGCAAGAAACACTAACCAAGATTGTGGCTAGCTCCATTACTGAAAAGAATTCTGAAATCACATGGATTATATATTTTGACAGTACTGTACAGCCAATCATACCCTAGGCTGCATCAAAAAAGCATCACCAGCAGGTAGGAGGTGGTGATTTTCTTTGTCCATTCTGCTCTCACACTTATCTTTGGAGCCTCCAGTATAAGAAGGACATGGTGGTGTGAGTCCAAAAACAGGGTATGAGAATTACCACAGAGCTGAGTCATGCTTCATGTACGAAGACACGCTGAGGGAGCTAAGGTTTTTCAGCCCAAAGAAGAGAAGGGTCTTGGGACACCTTATAGAAAACTTCTAGTATTTAATGGGGACTTAAAAGAAAACTGGAGAGGGACCCTTTATCAGGCTAGGATAAGTGATATGAAAAGGGGATAATGGCTTCAAACTAAAAGAGGGCAGATTTACAACAGACTTAAGAAATTCTTCACTATGATATTGGTGATGCACTGGAACAGTTTGCACAACAGACTGTGGATACTGCATCCCTGGAGATGTTCAAGGCAAGGCAGGATGGAGCTTTGAGAAGCCTGGTCTAGTGAAAGGTGTCCCTGCACATTACAGGTAGATTGGAACTGTAACATTCCTTCCAATCCAAGGCATTCTATGATTCTAATTGAAACACCTAGCCTGACTTTTCTAGTTCTCTTTGTAAAAACTGCAAATAGATTTGCTATGTTCTTAAAAACTGTTGTTCAGGGATACAGAAAAATGCAGTTCTCAAATAAGCTTTTGATTCTGAAGAACTCATAGGCTTCATCTGTCAGATGAACACTGAAAACAAAAAATTTTGAGATGTACGTTGAGATGCAAAGGTATATGCAGGAAAATTTTGAAAATCAGCATATTGAAAACACTTGAGAATGCACTGGGCATCGTAGAGTATGTCCTATATCCATTTCAAACCATTTCCAATTTAAATAAAATTTACAGAAATGGATGCTTATTTCCTTATTCTCACCAGGCTATGAAACAGCTTTTCTCTTTTTTCCCCTTTTTGCTCTGATCCAAATGTTTAATGCTATATTTTATTTCTCATTTTTTAATCTCCTTTTCAAATAATCCTTTAGACATACGTTATATGTCTCAAAGTTTTTCCCTCATTTTTTTTCTGTTTCAACTTTACAAACACATACAGTTCTTTTACTGTTAAGGAAATGACTGCAATAAAATGATGCACCAAACCATTCTGGTCAGTTGAATTGTTACCAAAGCAGACAAACAGCAAAGGTGAACGATAAGCCAAACTTTTTTGAAGTCAGGATACTGTACTCTTGAAAAACTTACATGTTCATGGCAAGAGTGTACATAGCTTTAGACTTCAGAAATATTTTTTTCTGCTGGGCAGCACCTTAGCTAGTCAGGTATATCAACTTGGATATTTCTCTGGTTTTAATATGTGAACAGGAAAATAGTGATACAGGTTAGAGATGGATGAGAAATTTAAAAGTATTAACTGTTAGTGCCAGGTTTAGAGCTGAATGTTTGTCAGGTTTGTAAGGTACATCTCTGACTGAAAGCAGAAAGTTCCTTAAGGGGAAAGCAGAAGACAACATACTTAACTACAATTCATCTTATTATGTATTTACCACCTTTACGTATTTACCTTTCTTACACATTCTTTTCCACTAATTAATGTTAATCATTTAGGAAACAAAGGGCAGGGATGGTTTGCTCTTTAACCACTTCCAAGTGTCTTCTCTACTTTTTATAGCCAGTTCGTTTGCAGAAGAGCCTTTGATTAAGAGAAACAAATGCCTCCGGGAAATCCTAGTAAGATTCAGACAGCACTTTAACAGGTTTGCCAAGCGAGAATTTCCTTCAAAAAGTCCATGGTAACTCCTCTCTGGTGGATAGCAACATAGCCCCGTATTCCCACATTCATTGTTTGCTATGGTTTCTCCTTATCTATCCCATGAACTCTTCAACCTGAACTGGTGATGGGTTCTGGCTCTCTCGTGGAGCCCTGGTATCAGAGATACCAAAGTTTTAAATTAGAAGCTTCCCATCCCATTCCAATTAGCTTGGATACCAATTCAGTTGCTTCATCTTTGAGTTACTCATAAACTCTTCTTCAGTGATTAATGCTTGATCTTAACTATTTATCAACATTACTCTGCCGGTTTATTTGCAATTTCTTCTACCAGCTCCTCAGTCAGAACCTCTAATAACCCACCCATAGAGGATTGTATTAATAACAAATAAATTTACCACTAAGCTTATTTCCAAGCTTCTCCAATTTTTTTTCCACTAGCATTTCTACACAGAGACAACTGAGATTTCCAAACCCAGTAAGTTTCTAATTTTCTAATTGCTAGTCCAGTAAGTTTCTAATTTTCTCTGATAAAACCAAAGCCTACAGAAAATCACAGCAAAATCTCTAAAATAGGATTCTTTGTGAGCTGTATTGCCATCTACTGGATGGCAAATCTAAACTGTAAGGTAATTCTTTGCTACACACCTAGCAGTGTTTTGGAAATTAAAGTAACTCATTCCTAACACCTTTTTTTTTTTTTTTTCCTCTCCACACTGCCATTTTATTTTCCATCATTTCTCTGTTCCGTGTAGATTTATTTCTGTTTGTTTCTCTGTAATAGTTGAGAGTAAGGGATGCCCTACAAGAAAGAGATGTAAATGTTACGTGGGCAAAGCTTTCAGAAATGGCTAGCAATTGTGGATTCAAAATTTAGTTGAAGTTTAGAGGCCTCAAAAAAAAAAAAAAAAAAAAGACTGCTTTTCAGACAGCAGGTGCTTAACTACTTAAAGCTTTTTAAAGACATCTTAAACTGACTTCTCAGACACTCAGACTTACCATTTACTTTTCAAAATGTCAGCTTCAGTTCTGCAGATAGCTTAATGCCAAAAAAAAAAAAAAAAAAAAAAAAAAAGCACAGCCCTTTTTGCTTTTTAAAGCAGCTCAGATTAAAGTTATATACTATAGCAGATAACCAGGAACTCTGGGAAAAGAAATGCTTTGTAATGTTTCAGTATACTGTGATTTTCTTTTTTGCAATTGACACAATTCCTTTTACTTCATACAAATAATTGTTTTCTCCCATATCATGGTCAACCAAGGCCATGGCAAATCCAGAACTGCTGAATAGCTTTATGAATATCAAGTATTTGCATTATTATCAATCCACTAAAGATGAGAAATAAAGGAAAATTAGATGCCAATTAGGCAAGTATACATTAAACATGATTCATTTTTTTATTGGAAGCCAGAACATAAATATACCAATGGATTCCAGCTTGTAAACTGGCTTGAATTTCAGACATCAATTGGAATCAGGATTATTTTGAGTGACAGAAAAAAGAAGAAAAAAAGCAGATACAAAAGTCATAAAGCAAATGATCAGTGGAAATAGGAATTTTATTTATTTTTTGAAAAAAATAACCACATCGGTAAAATGAGGACAGATTAAGTTAGGTCAAACCATTGAGATGAAAAGCCAAATTGAGTTAATAGATTTTAAGAGTTCATTTTGCAAGACATATGATTATGCCATCCTTTAACTCTGACCATAGAGACATTCCGCAGCCAAAAGCTTTTCATATTATATTGCAGTTTAAACACTCGGGAAGAGACATGAGCCTTACCCTAGGCTCCATTATCCAAAGACAAAGGAATTATAGCATGAATAATCTCGAGGAAACCAACATCTACCAATCCGATGGGCCAGAACCACTGCACAGAAAGACCATGACACTGTGTCTAGAGAAAAAAATGGAAAAAAGAACTCAGACTTTCAACAAAACACACCAAGAGAAACAAGAATGCAGGTCCTTTCCTTTGGAAAATGGAAGTCCTACACACACTAGGGCTCATTTCCAGTACTGCATGAAACTGGCAGAGAAAAAGGATCCTAAGTTCATGCTCCACAGAACTCTCACTGGCATTTGAGCTCAGGTTCCTCAGAGACCATATGGGCTTACAAACCTGACAAAAGTGCATTCTCAGAAAGCAGCTCACTCCTTAAAACTGGGAAAGCAATACTCTTTTACAGCCAAGCAACAGCACTCATTTTAAGCCTCAGGTCTGTGAAATCCAATCACTGTGGTATACTGCCATCTTAAATAAAAGAAATGTATAACCTCTGTTTTTATAGGAAATCACGTTACAGGATACAGCACCAATTATGTGTGCCAAAGCGTAATAAGAAATGTAATCAAAAGATTATACAAGTTTTGAAAAAGAACTAATTACCATAAAACCTTGATACTTTTGCTGGTAGTTTCAGTAAGGGAAAATGGATATTCATCATGAATATACTTCCTGGCAGGTTATGCAGACAGAAGAAATATTCACAAAAGAAGCCCTGAAATAATTAATACACAAAGGACCTTTTTGGTGAAACGCAAATACATTCTGCTCCAATGAGATGCTGCATTCAGATTTAACTGTGAGATATCCAGCCAGTTTAACACAACCAATACAATCTCAGACCAGATACAAAAGTGCAGTTGCTTTTAATGATAACAAACAATACCTATGTACATGGCAGTACAGAATGGGATATAGGACAGTCTCATTCTGACACACTGCATCAATGGAAGTTAACTGTGTTTTTGTTACAAGCTTAGAAATATAAACTGAATAAAACTTCACCTATGTTATTAATTATGAAAAGTTTTCAGAGGATGACATGTCTAACTCACATAACTTCAAAAGCCATGGACAGAAGATGTGGTAGGCAAATGGTGTAATCAAAGGGTCCAACAATTTCCTTTCAGGAAAGGATTCCTATTCTTAACACTTCTCAAAATATCTACCTTCAAGCAAGCACCTCTAATGATTTTTTCAGCTCATTTATGCCTCATATATTATTTTTTCAGTGCATTAAAGCCAGGCTGCGTACACATAGATCGATACATCACCCTCGGGTACAAGGAATTTGGGTTTCTCCAGTCTTGCACTTGGGAAGGAATAATGACAAGTATCAGTATAGGTTGGGACATGACCTGCTGGAAAGGAGCTCTATGGAGAAGGACCTGGGGGATGACAGGTTGTCCATGAGCCAGCACTGTGCCCTGGAGGCTAAGAAGGCCAAAGGCAGCCTGGGGTGCATTAAAAGGAGAGTAGCCAGCAGGTCAGAGGAGGTGATCCTCCCCTTCCACTCTGCCATGGTCAGACCTCACCTGGAGCACTGCGTCCAGTTCTGAGCTCCTTGGTACAAAAGACAGGGATCTCTTAGAGAGAGTTCAGTGGAAGGCCTGGAGCATCTCCCCTAGGAGGAAAGGCTGAGCCACCTGGGTCTGTTGAGCCTTCACAAAAGAAGTCTCAGAAGTGATCTTATTAATGTATGTAAATACCTTAACTGTGGGAGTCAAAGGGATACAGTCAATCTCTTTAGTGGTCTGCGGGGACAGGACAAGGGGGAACTGCCATAAACTGGAACATAGGAAGTTCCGCACCAATATGTGAAGGCACCTCCTTGCAGGGAGGGTGACAAAGTACTGGAACAGACTCCCCAGGGGGGTTGTGGATTCTCCTCTGGAGATATTCAAGACCCACCTGGATGCCTACCTTTGCAGCCTGCTGTAGGGAGCCTCTTTGCAGGAGGTTTGGACTTGATGGTCTCTAGAGGTCCCTTCTAGCCCTTACAATTCTGTGATTATGTCCACGTTGTACTTCCAAGATCTTTACCATGACTGTTCAGTACAATACATTCTCATCCTACAGACCTGTGCAGTTCTGGTTTCACGCAACCAGGTGTACACAAATTACATATCATATGAGCTTTTGTTAGTAGCATTTAATTACAGCAAAGCTATTAAAAGCAGCTTGTATGTGTCTTTCTAGTTCACAGCAGTGATGTTACATCTAAAGTGTATCAGAGAAGACCAGAACTGCCTTTGCCTGCTCATTGGTACCACTGAAGGAATTCAAGTCAGCCTAAAGAGGGCATATGACAATTTGTAAAAAGGTCTTTAGAGAAGACAGAAAAGGTTTTTTCAGTCTTTAAACAGCACTGTAATTCCCATGCAGTAAAAAAAGTAACTTTCGCACTAGAGGTTATACTTCTATCCTCTTGGAACTGTTGAAATGGGGAAATGAAAAATGTGGCTAAAGAAGATAACTGTGCACTCACGAGCAGGCTGCAAGCACCGGACAAAGTATGAAATCCTGGGCCTCAACTCTGCTCATGTCATTTTCTGCTTGTGCCTTCTACGCACCAAAAGTAACTCCTTCCCAGACACAGGCTTCCCTGATGGGCTACCAGGGGGAAACCCTGTAGGGGCTGCTACAGCCAGGACAGCCGAGGTTGCAGCATAGGGCGATAATGCTGCATGCGCTGGTTGAAGAGAGAGAAGTGGTTTTGGTCCCCTTCAATTTGTGTTTCAATATGCACCTCAACATACATACAGGCTCATTTAAGTTCTTTACTGCATGACTGTGCTTTCCGATCTCTCATGATACTACCGTTATTAGGAAACCAAAGAAGTTTGGGGTTATTTCACTAACAACTAACATATTTCTCTGATGAGCATCTGACTCGAGTATAAAGTGCCAGAATGTCAAAATTTCACTCTGCAACTGCACATAACAGCACCACTACACAGGTCATGTCCTACCAGTGAACGTGTCAGCACCTACGAGTAAAATCTTACAAAGCTCTCACAGGAGAGGTATTTTAGTAGCATGCATTCAGATGCAGCATACGAGATCAGTTTTTCAGCTTTTTATCATTATTTTTATTTTTCCTCCACCTAACTCCTCCCTTGAGCTCCCAGCCAAAGCAGCGCTGACAGTCAAATGAGAAATCTTGTAAGTGGGGATAACACTTCCAGCAGCATAAAGCAGAGAGCTGTTTTGTGCCTGAGTTATCAGCAGCTAAGCACTGCCAGCAAGGTAGCACATATCTGTTGCCTACTATTTCTTCTGCCTCTTAGATTATTTACTTCAACAGAGCACTTGTCTTAGTTTTTTTCTTGTTGGGGATGTTTTTTGTTTTCTTTTGTTTTGTTTTCCAGTTGTATAAAAACTCTGCTGAAAATGAAAGCATATTGTCTGGAAAACACATTAAACTGATCTGATGACTTTTTTTTTTTTTTTTTTTTTTGCTTAACAGCCAACTGATTACATTACAACTGATTTGGGACTGTACCTGATGTCATCCCTTTGCAAGGAAACAAGAAAAAAAAGAAAAAAGAAAAAAAAGAGGCAGGCTTACTGAAGAAAGAAGAGTTCTTACATTCAGAACTCTTTTCACTGAGTCAAATGCATCATGAAAAAAAGAAAATTCTAGTATCTATATCACAATTAAAAAAATGACTGTGTGGAACCATCATTACATCCATCTCTCAATCACAACAGTCCCACGCTAGATCCTGTGAAGCTTTTCTGATCTGGAACACACTCTTATATTTTGATAGTTAAATGGAAACAAATCAAACGATATCACATGACCAAGCACTTACAGGTCATTTTACAGCATAAAACATTTCCTCTGATTTTGATTCCAGTTTTGAAATGGAGCGTGTAAGAAAGAAAGAGGGCACTTCAGATTTTCCTGATTATCCCATTCATTTTCTTTGTACACAATTTCTAAATTAGGCAGCTGTTCATACCTCTAATCCTAACAATAAATGCAACCTGCCAACATAAAGCACTGAAGGAGCACTGCAAGATGCTTAAAAAAAAAGCAACCAAACAAAAAGAAATCCAAGATTTCTTTAGTGTTTTGCATTTTTGAAACCATAAATTATAGATCGAAGTGAAAAAAAAGTTAACAAAACCAATTTGTGCAGTCTTCATCAATTATTAATGTAAAATAAGGCCTATGAACAATTTTTTTTTCTTTACCACTACACACTCTGATTCCACTTACTCTCATAGCACAACTCATTTTTGCACTGCACTTTGTTTCATGTTTTTGGTGGATTTTTTAAATTCATTTTTGTACACAATTCATATGGACCTCCTGACAGATGACAGCTAAGATATTGTCTACAAAATATTTTTCTTTTTTCATCTTTCTTTTCCTTTATAATTTTGAAAAGAAATAAATTTCATTGACCTTCAAATCAAGATATAAGAAATAATTGGTCTCTGTAGTACTTTCGAGTACACATACTCAAACATCTGCACAAATTTTAAGCAAATTTTAAGTTCCCTCCAACTCACAAGCTTCCTATATTGTTTTTACAGAAGAGATATTTCAGCTGATATTTTTAAAGCTAATATTGTGTTATTAGTTATTAAGACATACTTAGCAGTTATTTGCTATTTAGTTGTTCTATGGCACTCAAAACCATAAAATATTCTTAAAACATCAAGAGAGAAACATCACAATGACACGCTCTGTTGTTTTTCTTGTCCTTTTGTTGCGCTCGTTAAATCTCACTTGGTGTGTATCTTCAGAAAAGTGAACAGATATAATCAAATACCAGTTTGAACTGTATCTAAGCTAGCCAGAATAAAGAGCAGGCATAAAAACAATCAATCATTATATTTTGCTTGTCTGATCAACAATAAATATTTACATAACATCCCTGATCCAAGCAATATTGATCAACACTTTTAAGCATTCAGCAACATCATACCGCTTGAAGCGATTCCTGAAAACTAGGTTTAGACATACTACTATAAATTCTTCAAAACTTATTATAATTTCCCTATCCTTAAAAGTTCTTCACGGATTTCCTGTTGCTGTCTAGATACCTGTTTCACATGAAACCTGCTCTCCTCCAGCCTCTACTGAATTTAGTGGAGCAGGAAGCCACAGAGCATCATCAAAATAAATTCCTTTTATACTAAACCCAAACTTTTGCCATCACATCTGACAGAGTCAAGATACCACTCTTACCACGCTCCTGCGACTTTCTAATTGTCATTTCTCTAAGTTCAGCCAACTTGGACTCCCCTCATCTTCTCGAGGAGGCGAATACTGACTACAAAGGCTAAACGAAGAAAAATCAATGTGTAGTTATGTTCACAGTTACTCACGAATGTGTTCTTCAATTCTCCTAGCTAATAAAGAGAGTCAAAATTTTCATCCTGCAAGATTTTCTAGCTCAAGGTCTTGTTTTTTGCCCTATCAGAGATGATAGCTACTTTTTGTTCTTAGTGAACTAAGCTGCTTCTTTGAAACCTGCAAGCACGAATTTATAGATTTACATTATTCTGTTCCTATAAAATTTGCTGTTTTTTTTTTTTGTTTGTTTTTTTTTGTTTTTTGTTTTTTGTTTTTTTTTTTGCTTTGTTTTAATCCATAGTGATCCTATTTCTATTCGTTCGTTACTTAAGAATGTCATTCCTCATCTCCTCTCTCCCTGAAAAGTACATGGCCTCCTGAGGCAAAATTATATAATTTATTCTGCAAATAAATAATGAAGTGGCATGCCTCATCCTGTGCAAACACTAAGAAACCCACCCCTTCATGAAAAATGGAATAGAAACACAAAACCTCAGCAAGCAGCAAGCAAAAATATGGGGCAAAGTAGAACTGTTGGAGTATTTTGCTAACCCAATTTTCCAAGAAGAAGTGTCTTTAATTTTATGCACCCACCAAAATTTTAATACAAGCATTGGAGGACTTCTTTTTTCCTTTGTTTCTACCAAGAAGGAACAGCCATTAGCTACAGCTTCAGCCTACACATTTCAGTTTCAAGTTACTTCTCCAACTCATCCTCCGTCTCAAATCATCAACACCAACATATCTGTCCATTTATTTAAGCATTTATTCATCAGAAATGGTTCCCGTGCTGTACTTATTCTAGCATTTTCATGGGTACAAATAAATAATTTTTCCATGCTTCCCTTGGACATAATTTTGGGATGGAATTCAAATTCATACCAGCTTGTTTCACCAGCAACATCCATAAGTACATTTCTATTCCCTTCCTAAATATACCTTCAAACAGAGGAAACTGACAGTTTATGTACATAAATCATCTAATTTTTTTTTTTTTTTTTTTTTTTTTTTTTTTTTTTGCATAAAAAAAGCATTTGAAAGTTGTCATTGGCAAGCAAAATTGAAAATAGAAAACCACAAACAATGTACTGGAATATTATGCTTTTTATTAACAAAGTATCTTTGCTAATACAGAAAGAATACATAAAGCAGCATACAATCACAATTTAAGCTGTCAGTACTTATATTATGACTTCATCACACCTGAAAAGGCCATCAGGTAATCAACACTTCTCTGCAACCACCACTAAGAACAGGGTTTCCCTTTTCTGGCACTTTAAGTAAGCAATTCTAGCAAGAATTCATACAGGTCCTTCATTAGACATAGGGACATTTTTTTTTATTTTTTTTTTTATGTATGTTTTTTTTTTTAAATAAGTCCTGAAAGAATTGTCCTCCCTTGTTTATTTGCAGTAGCTTATCTGTGAGATTTCTGAAAGAACTGATTACAGAGGTATAGTTCACATGATTTTAAAAGTAACATCAATTAAACATCTTAGTATGTTCAGTTCTCACTCTTGCAAGAGGTAAAGAACATGAATTAGCTGTGCTCTGCATTCTCTAGATTAATGCAGAAGGTTTTCACCTTGACTAATGCATGAGCATTTGAATTAAAACAAGTATAGACATGTTTTCTATATATAAATTCCTATACATTCTGTAAGCGTCCTATTATACATTCAGTGTTTTACGACAAAACCCTGCTATGCTTTGTCCATCTAAAACTGAAATTAATGAAAAATTCACAGATACTAAAATGCTACAGCATTGGATTTGGAAGGAGACAGACAAGTCCCACTCTGTATTTTCCAGGAGCAACAAAGGACCACTCTTCCCCAGCTTGCACAAGACTTGAAGATGACTCTACAAAGGTAAGCCAGGAACTCAGCCTGGGCTCCATCACTGAAGATGAGGCACAGAGCCTCACCTGCTGTGTGCTACCTCTTCATTCATGCATGTGCCCTCCTGGACTAACGCGTACCCATTGGTCATCTCTGCTCTAGAAAGCTCCACAATGCATTAACACAGTACGACCAAGAACATTAGGAGATAACAGTCTACTTTCAAAGGAGACAGAGGTACACAGTTTTCCAGACTTTTTTTTTTTTGCCATACAGTATAGCTTCTCAAAGCTTCATTTATACTAGTAGATAGCATGTTTGAGTTACTTTTCAGGATTCAATGAGGTATGATACGATACGAGCTTGATACATTCCTACCTGCCCCAAAATGAGATATGCATTCAATCATGTATTTTGTAAAACATACTTCATGCTTTTGTGTAATTTGTACAACTTATTAGCAGGTTTACTGTCAGCCACAACAGAAGAACTGCTCAACTAAGAGCATAATTCATTCTTCCTTTTATTTTGTGAGGAAGGAACAAAGAGGGGAAAATATGAAGAAAAAGGTTTTAAGCAGGTATTACTGATTTTAAATATTCAAAGAATTTATTAAAGGACTTTGAAATGCCACAAACAGCAGTCTGTGAAATTATTACTTTGATACTCTATATAGTAAAATATAGGAGTGCATTAGTGCTGTGCTGTATGACATTTCCCAAGCAATTACCTCTCAGATTCTTTGACAACTGGCTATTTTTTCCTGAATATTACTTACAGCTTTTTGTTTCTTTTGTGTATTTGAAAACTATTAATAGTTTTCTCACCAAATCCCCCCAACTCTATAAAAATCAAATATATTACGTCTTGATTAAGTGTATGTTTTCCAAAATGCAAAGGTTTCTTAAAGAACCAAAGTTTTTATTTCCACTTATTTCTCAAAATTAGTAATTACTTAAACAAGAAAATTTATGAAGAAAGTCTCTTTTGAAGACAACATAGGACAATAGAGAAGTGGAAAACCAGGATATTGAGGATATTCTCTAAGGAAAAACTCTTTAATTGGTCATAATAATGCTTTCAGATGCATTAAAAAGAAGTTAAAAATGAAGAGGTAGTTCTAATTTTAGTAGCAAGAACTGCCTTTGCAACATAGCAAAGGTACACAACCAGGAGAGTTTCAACCACCAGTCCTTTAATCAATGGTTGAAGTCCACCACAAATATTGCAACTCGACATCCCAGCAAGAACTGGTTCATTCCCAGCCCGGGAGATGTCCTCTGAGACTCCCTTAGAATAAGCCTTTAGGATTCAGCCCTGTGCAGATGGGTCATCCCAACCAAATATGTTTGCCTCATTCTAATGCCTTTGCAAGATCCATGAAGCTGATACTGCACGGTTGAGTATTTTCAAAGCATTATGTCCTGATATGTACCATCTCCATGTTTCTGGGCTGCCAGAATTTTTCAGCCCCATGTTTATTACACCTGAGCCTCTATAAGGTTTCCTCAGTATCCTGCTCTCCTATTCATGAGTTTATTTGAATAATACTGGAAATTTTTTAGCCTTGTAAGCTAATTACAAACTGCCCACGTATGCTTCCATTGTGCAATATTGTAATTTACCATGGAAGTGATTAATACATTCAATATGCATTTCCTGCATATGACTACTTAGGAATTCATTCATAACACTATCATGGTATTTTCCAACAAGATGCCAGCAGAATCATGAGGAAATTGACTCTTACAACTGAGCACTTCAACATGTGATCACTTATAACTGCTTTGCATTCCACTTAGGCAATAAGCAAACGCAATATTGTGTAATAAGTCATGCCTGCTGTGTTGCTAGGCATTATACTAATGACTATTCTTAACATACGTACACATTATTATTACACCCTAACTCAGATCCTGCAGAGCTGTTTTACAGTTTCCCATTTTTAAGTACAAGTGGAAAAAAATTAAAGGAAATTCTTTACACAACAGCATGGAGGTTGTTAGCAAATAAAGCACCTAAAAACCCCAAAATGCTACTGCTGCTTATAGTTTATATAAAGTACACAGAATGTAATAGAATAATAATTCAGGAAACCACTAGCAGCACTTAATAGCAGTTCCCAGGCTGGGACCCTGCTGTTCTAACCACAACCACCCTGTATAAACCCTTATAGCCCCTACTCCTACATTTTTCAGCCAGAAGATGATTAGAACACAAAAATAACCCTTGTTCATATGATTGAACAGAGTTAACAAATACCCACAACCCTGTTCTAGTTGCTCAGCAGGATAGGTTCACTTCTCCAAGAGTTTAACATGTCAAGATTTGCCCAAAAAACAAGTCAGAAAGGTAGAAAACAGCAGTTAAGGTCTGACCAATGTTTTTTCAGTTTGGAACAATCTGTTCTATCCTTCCATACTCTGAAACTACAGCCTACCACTGTAACCATGTCCTCTATCTTTAACTTTGATCTCCTCCATGCTCTAATTACTAAATGACAGGGGTATGCTTCTCATGCCTGTGACAACTGTTCAGAAAAGTGAGGCAACTGATGGAGAGAACATGACCTCAAAAAAGATTTCATTCTTCCAAACAAAAATTAAAACAAATCAAATCTTTGCATTCAATCAGTAAACAAAAAAAAAAAAAACAAAACCCAAAATGTTCATAGAGAAAAACCTACCTTGTCACTTCTATTTTCTATTGAAACAGGATTTTGATGCCAAATGAAGTTATGTAAATACCATGAGAACTAAGCCTGAGAGAATACGTGCTTGGGAGATCAACACGTGTACAAAAGACTAAGTCACATGCTGCATCCAAAGGATAGGCAATATCATGCATAATGCATCCATTACCCTTCCCCAGAAAAGGGATGGAAATTGCTTAGAAAAAACAAGCTTTCTTCTTACATAACAGGCAAGTAAACTGTTTGCTCCAGTTTGAGTAATTAATTTTCTGTCTTTCAGAAAACCAGTTGAATCCACAAGTAGCATAGAAGAACTAACTTCTGATGTGCACTCCTGAATATAATCAGGTGAGAATCCAAAAGGAAATCTGACCACCTTTGCAGCAGGCAATTTTGGAGGTAATCTCTAGTAGGAGAAACAACAGGTCTATCTTCAAACTGTGATCACTGTCCTGTAGAACTGGAGCACAGTTCTTTCCACAGTGAACGGATGATCTCTCAGCACTGAAGCAGAAGTTTGAGACATGCCTGACCACTTAGTTAGCAGGAGTTCTCATTGTGCACACAGCTCCTTTTAAAATTTAAGAGTTACTGATATGTACTAATTGCAACAGGTACACTGCACAGACCATTAAGACACTCAATTTTTTTGGATCTCAACTCCAAACCAGAGTAAAATTTTAAGTACTTACAAGACAAGTATACTAGAGCAGCATGGACTCTTTCGAGCAACAGGGAAGAGCGCTAGAGCAATAAGGTGTTTTATTGCTGTAAATAAACAAGACACCTACTTGCTCAAGAAACAAACAAACAAAAAGTACAAGCTGGAGTAATTTTGTCTCAGATGCATCAAAACAATGTGGAAAATGTAAGAAAGAACATAGATGTCATGAAGTAAATTCAACAGAACGTTTATTCAAAAAAGAAAACAGTAAATGGATGGATGATTCAATGCATTGGACTCACAAGACAATGCATTTTTAATTATAATTCAGTAAATGTGTTGTTTGCTTCACCAAATTAAACAAAATGTATTTACAGGAAAAGAAAGAAATTTTGGTCAAGAATACAGCAAAACTCCAGGAAGCAAATACTGCAGAAAGTTTGTTTGTGGTAATACAGTTACCCTGGAGATAGGAAGCATTTGAATGTATCTGGTGATCATCAACAGACTTCTACTGGAAGACCTCTAGGGAAAAGCAAAAAAAACCAGAAACTGGCTGATGAAACAATGTCCTTCAGTAGGAGGCTTACGTAAAGCATAAAACAGACTTCTTCTGGAAACCAAGTATGACTAACATCAATGAAATATTACTTCTGCCTGCTTTTCGCTGTTCTGGTTCTGGCCATTAAATTTGTTTACTAGATTTTAGTAAACAACGCCATTTAGAAAGCAACACCATCTGAGCCTTCAGCTCAGATATGTGCTCAAAATCTGTATGTGTGATTCTAACCTCCTGGTATCGAACTCTTTGTTACTGTCAAACGGAGTTTATTTTAAGAGACAGGTTCTTACTTTGCAGCACCCCATATATCCCTAACATTGAGTTCATCAGGCATTAAAGGTTCCCAACGACTCTGGAGATTAAGGAGGCATTCCACAGCATGACAGTTATATATGCTTGACTGCACAGCTCTGGGGGATTGAACCACAGTCCTCAATATGCTAAATAAACTCCTCCACTACCGCATGTTTCACGCCTTGTAAGATTCTCGCTACCCACTTTCCAGTGCACTTAAACATGTTTGCTCTGAAATGTGTTCGTCATAGCATGTGTAAGCAGCAACATAATCCAAATACATTCTCTCTCAAGGCTACTTTACAAAAAAAATAATAATAATAATAATGGAAAGGAGGTAGATACTGCTTGATTTTGTTGTTGTTTTTGTTTTGTTTGTTTGTTTTTTTCCTGCTGGATGTTTCTTGGAAAGCCAATGCAAGACTTCCATCTGTGTTCTCCCCAGTCTCTTGCTGCTCTCAAAAGCGGAAACATTTGCTTTAAAAACTTAGGAATAGATGGCCATCCATTTGTTTTGCATTTTCAACTGCTGATAAATGCTTTTGCACAGGGAAGTATTTTTCAGACAGAGCACTTTCAAAGTATGACCTTTAAATATTTATGCTTTTTGACTCTGAAGCTACAGAATTAGCTATCAGATTGTCAAATGGTAAGAAGCAAACTTTACTGTAACTGTGCCAGCTCCCTGAGTAGCAAATCTGCCAGAAAACTACTTATCAGTTTTCGGAAGGATTCTCTGGAATTCAATCTTCCTGGCCATGAAGTTTGCAGAAACAGAGGCTCTAATCTGTCACTGTAAATCATTACATGTAAATGAAGCTCTATTTTTCTTGATCTAATACGGTAAGTATTTCTTGGGATGTAGTTTTGAAATCCTATAAGGACTGTTGTTTCAGGTGGTTAGATCCATTGAAATTAAGTAAAAGGGCCAAAAAGAGCTGCAATTGATGCCACTTTGGACAGAAGGAGCCATTGCGTTTGTGAAAACACTGAATCTTCTATCTCTTCCCTGAATGAGTTTGATGTCATTCTCCAAAGAAAAGGAAATCCTACAGAACTCAACCATAACACTGCAAAGTAAAGCTGCTGATGTTTGAAGAGTTTATATGGTATATTTTTAATTTTTTTGGAAAAACTGGCAGTAAAATTTTTAGTAAAAAACATTTCTCAATAAAGAGTGTTATGTTGTGCATCCAGCACTCTTTCTACAGAGTATTCACATTAAAAAAAGCTATTATATTGATGTATCTGGTTAACAGAAGTATTATTAAAAATGTACTTTTCCCTTCCCCTCCTTACAAATATGCTGATCATGTGGTCCCACATTAGCCAAGCAATTCAAATCTTAAATCTTTTAATAACCATCAAAAACATTGATTGAACTGATACCTGATTTTTGAAAGTAGCAAGGCCCAAATATTTTAGAAGTCTAAAAATCCAGATATCTTTATTCAAAAAAAATGCAACTCTTCTTACTATTCATTCTTTAAATTCAAACTTACTTCTGAAATGCATGCCTTAAAAAAAAAATTAAAAAACAAACAAACAAAAAACCACAAGACCTTAACTTCCAGGACTGACAGTAAAATACTTAGTTTTAGAAGCTGAGAAAATAAAACATATCAAAAACCTGCCAAGTTTTCACAAGTGAAAAGGAGGTTTTGGGGTGGGTGGGGAGTCGGTTTCAGTTTAGCAAGGAATATGCGATCTGCTTATTGTTTTTAAGATTCCTAATCCTTGCATTTCAAATAGCTACATGGATACTTCTCACCCACTTTAAACCACATGTATAATCTGAAAATTACCAAGCACTGCTATCCTGAACTAGTTAGACTCCCAGCCACATGGTAGACACGTGATTTATTCTCTTGACATTAACTGAAATAAATGTAGAAAGTGAATTCAAGATTCAATGCCTGTGAAGTACATAAAGTAAGTTGCTAGAAATATCCGTACCTACAACACAGGTAATAAAGACAGCAAACAGACTTAATATACTCAGAAAATATGTAACATACTGGAAAAAAAGAGAGTTGAATTAAAAGCACAGGTTAGTATGAATCTGACCTAGGTTACAAATGCTAGACTTGGAGCCCCAGTAAGGAAGAGCGGAGATCTGACAAAGTTGGAGAAAGAAAACATTCATTCTGGATCCTAGCCAGCTACAGCAGATCTTATTCTAAGACTCTTGATTACCCCGTTTCATAAAGTTCATGGTAATTTAATCAGTTTCTCACTCACATTCTAACTCTGCTCTGATGTTGTAATTTGCACCTTTCTTCCAGCTTAAAATACAAAACCCATGAGCACCTTGTCCATCCCAGTATAACCCTAATGAAAATTTCTACTCTGCTGTTACTGAGGAGCTAGTAGCAAAAAAAAATGCCCAAGGCAATGTCACTTTCTATGGCTTTCTAACACAACTGACATTTTGGTAATTTAACATGATAATGAACAATAATTAGCTGCAAGCAAGTCCCATTCCCCTCTCACATCTCACTGATAGAACAACACTCTGCTGTCAGCAGCAGTTTCCATCAGGGAGTCCCATACAGATACTTAGCAGTTTTAACCTGAAGACATTTCCATATAAATTGTTTTTTATTATATTTATTTAGTTCTTGTTAATTCTAAATCAGTATCTTCAGTGGCCAGGATCTATCACAACATAATGAATAATTCCAGTGCAAGATTGCATCTGGAAAACTCAATAAAAATACCCTTTCCTTGAAAACCGTCTGAAAAATTTGGATGAGTTAGTGTTGAGGAGGTAACACAGAGGCTTTCACTTTAAGTGAAACAGGCCACTAACTAGCAGTTACCTTTAACTCAAAAGACAGCCTTTGATTATTTCCTCTTGAGTTTTTAGCCAGCAGCCTTCTTGGAAAAAAGATCTGATAGAGTTGCTTAAAACATAAAATTCACATGGAGGCTTAGAGTTAGTTTGCTTGTAAAACTTACAAGGAAGAAAAAAAATGAATGCCACCTGAACAGTACCCTTGATAAATTCTGAAATGTAGCAGTAACACAGTATTACAGCAACTGGGAGAAATACTACATGGAATGTGGCAATGCAGACAGCCATACGTTTTATAGTTTCAAGTGCTTTGGCCCATAAGGAGCCGAATATAGAAAAAGTTAAGATTAGTGTGAACTGCATGTAGCGGATTCTGCCCGCAGTTTCACTATGTTTCTGTATCCCACTAAGAAAGTGACCTCACTATTTCAGCTGAACTGATAATAACAGGCTGTACAACATAATTGTACAGATTTATCCCATTTAAAATACTTCACTACTTTGTGCATAAGTAACTGCAAGGAAAAAAGGAACACTCCACTTTCAACTTCAAGACAAAAAATCCTGATGAATTAGAAGAGTAGGCACACGTTTTACGCAACAGCAGTTACCTATTTATATCACAGCCTGCAATACTTAACATTAAAAACAAGGCAACCCAAGGAATCCAAAATCCCTTGAATTTCATGATCACTGTCGTATGTATTCACTTATCTGTACCACTTCTCAGAGTATGACAAATGATTACATCCTAAATGCTTTAATCACAGCAAAATAATTCATTCTTGCCAAATTGGCAAAGTAGTGATGTGTCACACAGTTGTACTGGGAAATTAATAAAAATTATTAATAAAAGAACAGTAAAAAGTAGCACAGGTACTGAAATGCATCTATATATTATACCCAGTTATTATCTACCCCGGAGGTAAAAGATGCCAAGTGACACAAGTACCTACTGCATTCTCAGATCACAGTCCCCATTCTCTAGGATTAATATCTTTGATATTTATGACTGCTATCCTTTTGTCCTACCCACTCTTAAATTAATGACTCCATAAAACAGGTCCCAGAACATCAGCTCAGAACATTTGTGTTTATGAGAGCCTCTGGCATGACTGCACTGGTCTCACTGTAGGCTGTCCTGGCACACAGCACACAGGTATGACCTGCAGTGGGTAAAGCAGTAGTACCGAGGTCTGGGTACATCTCCATTTTATCAGTCTTATGGTCATATTACCTGTGTTTAACTGGTAATCAGAAGCAACTCTTATGACGTTTTGTAGGTTTTTTTAATTCACTTTAGTCAATAAAAGACTGCATTTACCCATTAGCCTGCAGCCCAATATTACACCTAACATTTTCACTGCTTATCCATCTATCCCAACTACATATTGAAATTATCACTTGTTCAACGCCAACAGCATTTAATGAAAGGTCTGTCACCTTGTTGTCAAAGCAGGGAACAAGGAGAATGATGTAGCCATCAGGACAAAACGTTTACTTCTATAGGTAAACTTGAAACCATTAGGAAAATTAAACCCAGGTGGCATTATCAAGAGTAAGAGACTCCTCCTCCTGTGAGCCCCAGCTCTGCTGCTCCTGCTGTGGTGAGAGAAGCCTCCAGAAGAATGGATGAATCATGTCCTCAGGGCACACGAGGCATCACATGCTGCTGCACCGGGTGGGTGTACGAGCAAATAGGAGAATGCAGTTATTTTAGGCTGCCACCAACTCGGGTTGAATTAGAAGAAAACTCAAAGGTTAAAAGATAATAAAGTAACAGCTAATCCCTTAAATGAGAACTGCTGGACAACTTCACAAAGAAAGTAATAAGAAGATAAATAATTACATTAATTTCTAGTAATGCTAGTAACTGTGTTTTGTTGCTTTTTTTGTTTTGTTTTTCTTTGGTTTTGGGTGGTGGTGGTTTTTTTTTTTTTTTAAACACAAAGTGCTTTTGAGATTCAAGCCTCTGAAACATCATACCCCGTCAGAGCTATTGTCCTGTTCAGCAACACAGATGCTGAAAGTTTGCCAATATTCCTGCTCATCAGCATTAAACTCTTAAAACACTTTGCTGAATCATGACCAGGGTACTCTCAAACCAGTAAACGTTCCCTCCTAAAGCGTAAAGCTTCTTTTTCATGAAAGAAGAATGTCAGGGTTCACTTAATGCAAATCAATACACAGCCATTAGTGCTACCAATGTGTGGGCTTTTTTATTTTTTTTTTGTACTATAATGTATCCAATTACTATTTCTCATTACCCAATGCACCTTTCCCTCTCCAAGGGAATTTACAGCCAAACTTGCTATTACATTTCACTTCTCCACCTCTTCAAATAATGTAACTGTGGGCCTTAGATGAACCTTTCTGAAATCTATGATCGTTAATGTTTCAGAAAAAAAAAAAATGTAATTAACATTTTATGCATTTCTAAATAAAAGCTTGCTTAAAGTATCAAAAAAAAAATAATTGTCTGCTATCTGCTCTTGCTACCAATAAAGACAAAAAGAATTCCCATTTTCAGAGCATTTCTACATCAAAACAGCCTTCGGCACTACCACATCAAGAAGTTGTTTAGCTTCTCGTTTCAGGGGGTTCTGGGTCCCACACAGTTCAAGCCAGTCCTCCAAAGAGTCACTGCTTATTAGATGCTGCCGAGGGTGAAGAAACACCAAAGAAGCACACACTACCTGCAAGATGTGGTGTTGTTCTGACATAGGTTTCATTCCCCCCTAGGACGTCTGAAGATGACAGGAACTGCACCTCAGAGGATTTGGGGAGGCGTAAGGAAGTACAGAGACAAGAATGAGAAGGACAAAGAAATCTGAAGGGCATGACTTGGTATTGAACACAAAGGTTTAATGGCACAAGAGACTGGGATCCTAGCAGATGAGACAAACATTCACCACTCTGACAACTAATTCAGATTATTTCTATAGCTATTCTTAGGACTGATAACTGCCCTGCTCACTTCCAATTCTTCCAACTGTAAAGGAGAGTGAAGAAAGCTGATTGTGCATTTTTCACGGCATTATCCGGTCCCATGATGATGTACTACAAACAGACAGCCATTTTCAGTATTTTTTTTTTTCCATACCAAACTAGGTAATGGAATTTTTAGACTGTTTTTTCTTTTCCAAACAATTCACCAGCTAGGGGATTAAATAACAAACAAATAGAAAATCAAGTCATGAATAAAACAGGACTATTTTTTCTTCATCGCTGCTGTTCAATTAGATAGCATTAAGTTTTTTTCCTTTTTTTTTTTTAATCTGAAACACTGTGAAGGTTTACATAGGTTTTCCACACCTCTGGAGATAAACCCCATTTGTTTTATAAACATATATAAATTAAAATTATTTCAATCAGAAAGAAAAGAAGCCCATATGAAAGTGTTCTCATGAAATAAAATGCTTCAGTTTAAATGCACATTTGTGATCTAATTACTTCTGTATAACCTTATATGCATGCTGCTTTCAAAAGGAAAAACCTAGCTGGATCACAGCAATTCAGACCAAAAAACTGTATCAGCACAAACAACATTATGGATAACATAAATTTGCAGCTCAAGTTAATAATGACCTTCCTGGAATATATCAAGTAGCTAACATAAAGAAGGCAGCAATATATTTTTCCGTTATTCTTGGTAGCTTAAGTCTTTAAATCAATTATTCACCCATTACTAGGTAACATTTCTCTAAAACACTATACAAATAAAAAAAATTAAGCTAAATAATGGCTTAACTAGCTGACCTCAGAAAAATCACTCCTTCTATACTACGTTATATATAGCATAGAAATAGTATATAGTATTGTAAGAAGTATCTAACTTGAACCTTTCACTAATTGTCTGAGAAGTTCATTTGTGTTTGCAAATGCCATTTAGTTGTATAGAGGTCTTTTCCATCACAGCTAGGTTTAAAAATCCATTCCTTATCATTTAACACATAGATGCTAAAACTACACTTTGAGTCTGCCCCTCCCTGCATGATGAGGAACAGATATGGAGGTTCAATCCTACCACCCCTCTGTGTCCCAACTCCTGCCTACAGTTCTGCCATAGCCTCTGTAATCATGGAGGGGACCCACTGGCCTTCAGACAGCAGAGGCTGGTGACACACCCTGGGATCCCTGTACAGAACATCAGGGTATCACAACTAAAAGGAGCCTCTGGGGCTCCATGGCTGTGACATGGAGGTAATGCTCAGCCTCCTCATCTTCATTTTCCAAAGCCATCATAGCTTAAACGAAAAAAGCTTCATGATGGTATTTTGATGCCTTCCTTCCTTACAATCCTCCAAAAAAAAAGAGTGGAAAAAAAAAATGAAATGGTAAAAACAGGAAATAACTACAACACTATTTAATAGCAGTTCAGCCTGGGTGCTGTTTAAGTAAGTCCTTGCATAGCTTCTGTATTTGCATGACAACCCTTCCCCCAGCCATGAATTCCATTACCTCATAATATCAATAAAGATAGTGGAAAAAGATACAGTTCCTTTTGAGCAGATGTACAATTACATTTGCAGGTTTTCAGATAAAACTAGTCATACATACACATTTATTATTGCATATGGTTACTTACATTCAATAGTTGCATTAAAGAGAACATCACCAAGATCAAAGATATGATAATTCCAACTTTAATATCAAGAGTTCAAGTAAACACATGGGATGGAGTGCTTAAAGAATTTTTTATGACTGATTCTACAAAATACAGCAATAGCATTCAGGACACAATAATTCAGAGGTCTGATCACCAGCTTCCATACTGAAAGTTTGGCAACTGTTAGCAACGTTTGCAAATCCCATTAGGCATCTTCTCAAATTCCTTGTAGGATTTTAATTGCGTGCCTATGGCTAGGAATCTGCATGAGTGAAGTATTTCTGGCACCTTAAAAAAGCATTTCACTACTGACTGGAATCTACAACAGCATCTAGAACCCATCTCCCATTGATTTCTTTAAGTGCTAATGCATAGCTCTAAAGCTTTAGTGGTATTGCTTTACTTTTGTATAAAAGTTGTGAAATCAGGACCTGTAAAAGATGACCTATCAGGACAACAGTAAAGACTGTTAAGTACACAAAGTACATTGAACATATATCTATATACTTTTACTGATCATTTCCTGAAGAATAAATATATGAACAAAGAGATAGCACAAGTACATCTATGTTAAAAAGATTCAGAACGTGAACTCTGCAGTAAAATCCACAGGAAATTTCTCATTCAAGTCAGTATCAAGCAATTACACGTAAGAGACAGAAGGCTAGAGCCAGACATGACATGAGCAGTAGGGGGAAAAACATATCAATAAATGCTTGTATGACTTCAGGGAGAAAAGTCAAGAAAGAAAGTATACTGACCATTTTTCAACATTACTTTCAGTATCACCCAATTGAAGCTGATTTTGCACCTGCCTGCATCTCCCATGGTATGGTTTACGTATCACAAAGCACTTCATTTGAAAGTGAGCTGGAATCAACTGAATAAAAATAGATGAGGGTGCTCTCCAAGAGCATACCAAGTGTTCTTCAATGCCAAATAAGCATTTAGGCCACCTGAGAGCTAGCCCACAGGAAAACTCTTTGAAACACTGTCCTTACCACCTGGCATCTTGCCCTACAGACCTGCACTTGTGATAAGGTATGCACTGTTTAACTCTCCCTGCCATGGAAAAAGAGTATACTTCATACATTTTCATGGGAAGTCCATTGTTAAAGTCTTCTAAGCTTCATACTCAATCTTTAATAAGCCTTTCACAAGAAGAAAGCTATTCTGTCACAGAATCACAGAATAGCCAGGGTTGGAAGGGGCCTCAAGGATCATGAATCTCCAACCCCCCTGCCACATGCAGGGCCACCAACCTCTCCATTTAATACTAGACCAGGCTGCCCAGGGCCCCATCCAACCTGGCCTTGAACACCTCCAGGGACGGGGCATCCACACCTCTCTGGGCAGCCTGTTCCAGCACCTCATCACTCTTTATGTAAAGAACTTCCCCCTGGCATCCAACCTAAATCTCCCCTCCCTCAACTTAAAACCATTTCCCCTTGTCCTGCTGTTACCTACCCTTTGAAAAAGTTGACTCCCCTCCTGTTTGTAGGCTCCCTTTAGGTACTGAAAGGCTGCAATGAGGTCACCCCGCAGCCTTCTTCTCTCCAGACTGAACAAGCCCAGCTCCCTCAGCCTGTCCGTACTCTCAAAGAAAGTTAAAAAGTTGGCTACAGCAGTCTATTAACAGAGACAATTGGAGATGCCTATCTCTCCTGCTAAAATTAATAAGCTTTATGCTTACCCCTATTCTCATTTTTCCAACTTAAACATTGTCTCTAATCCTGATTTGCTGTATGGCTCAGTATCCTAACAATAATTCCAATATTCTCTGCTACACATTTTCTTCTCATGCTCCAGTATATTCTTATCTGGTGCTCAAAACTGTTAAATCAGTTTAACTAGTTTTCACAGTAGCAGCACATCAATAAACTGAAAAATATCATTTTTGGGCTCCCACTCAGAAGATAAATTCAGCAGTCTCTTAATGGCGCAAGGATAAAACATGCAATATCAGTCAGGTCTGGAAGTTACAGAGTAAAATTATATTTGATGTCCTTCACAAATGCAGAGAAGTTAATGCCTAAAGCCTGATGCCTGCAGGTCTGTGCAGTCTCCATTATCATGGGCACTACTGGAAAACTATGGGTCAGCAGGTAGATGCTGCTAGGAAGCCTGTAGCTGAAATGGGAAGCATTAAGCATCATCGACTTTCTGCAAAGTGCCTGACAGGACATCATCAAGATCAGCCAGATTACAGGCATAAGCAACCAAGGAAGTCACGAAGATGAGGGCTTGTGTTTTAGCCATAGCGGCAAGATGACCTTGCCTATAATGAAGATCTAGCTATAGTCAGGAAATAAAAGTCTACTTAGACAGTAATTCAATCCATAAAAATAACTTGTAAAGAAGTAGAGGGGAGAAAAAAAAAAGAGAGCCAAGTTGTTCCAGTGGAAGATGTTTATATCCAGCTTCTCCAAGTTGGCAATTGTAATAGTAGCCAAACTTTCCAGAAACAGACATTTTACAAAGTAGCATCCTATAAAGTTAGCCTGAATTTATAGCAGACTTCTGAACTAAGATGATTTCATTTAACCAAATCTAGGGCAGTCTCTTACAGATTTATCTGGTCAGTTACTTTAAGTTTGAATGACACCTCTAAATATACAGCAAAAAGTAATGCACAAGTAATATCTGCATGATGCTATGTACCCTAGCCTCCAGGATCCTACTCTACTAAGTAAACATCACTCATATTCTGCTACTTTGGATGAAGACTTCAGTGCTTTTTCTGCCAGACCTTGTCCATAAAGAGTTATGACGTTAATTGCTGAAGATGCCACATGGAACATCAATGTACTGTTTCTCAGAGGCTATCCAATTCCCCAGTAACATAAAATTACTGACAAAGCAAACTCCAGGGTGACTTAAAGGAAGAAGATGGATGAGAGACTCACCATCTCACCATGAAAACCTAAACTTAAACCAGGAGGAAAAATATTGTTTGGAAAATTAGGAAGGGTAGAAAGGCTTCATAAAAGGGAAGACCGTAATCCTTTGACTTTATTTAATAGAGGACTCAAAATGCTGTGGGGTTTTTGTTTTTGTTTGATTGATTTTTCATGTTTTGGCAAGCTCAGCAACTTGCTATCGTTCAGTTGTTATTTCCCATCAGATCGAGACCCTAAGAAATCAATATTATTTGCCTAATGCATCAGAAGGAATGAAGGTATTTCTGTCAAATGGAAACATTTAAATAAAGCATGCATAATTAATAATCTTTTAGGCTTTTATAATCATTTTTGTGTGGAAATTAAAGCTGCATAACAGGACTAATTTTCAGACATGCAAAATAATAATGAAAACAGCAAGGAAGAAAAATTAGAAATAATTTGCTTAGTATTATTGTTTATCAAGCTAATAACACTTATCTCTCTAGGGTACAATTAAGATGAGTTTAATATTAATATTATATTAATATTACCCACAGAAGCCAAAAGGTGGTGTTCAAAAGCAGCAGGTAGGAAAATACAGGTGTAGCTAATTCTTAATTTAATTTTCCACTTGTACAGTCAAATTTTACAGGTCTTGCATTCAAAACAAACCCCCAAAAACCCACAAAACAAATTCAGTTTGGATTACAGTGAAAGGAAGATCCTTTTATTCAAAACAAACAAAAAAAATCCTACTGGCTATGCTCAGCCTGAATTGCCATACTGATAAACCAACCTCTTCCACAAAAGGAGGCTGAATAAGTCAAGACATTTCTTTCCTGCTTGCTAACACTACTGCAGCTGTGCCCTCCAGGTGTTCATTTACTCTTTCATTCTCCTTCTAGATTTGGTGTTTTTATTTTTTTCCACTTAGGTGTACATAAACTCAGAGAACAGCAGTAGCATACTCAACATAATCTGGAACAGACTTTGGGGAACTGCTTTGTAGGCACTGGGAGGGAAGCCAACAGTTTCAGCTGTAGGGAATATTTGGTACAGAAAGTATGTATTCCTTCTACTTTTCTTACCAGCAAGGAAAGACTACAGGAGTTTTATTTCAGTACAACTGCACTTAAAATCTTACAGAAACTCTGCTAATGGTTAATAGCTCAGTCTTGCAGATGTATTTGGACAGTGAGCTAGCAAAACGTAAGGCCTCTGCAACTTATCTGCCATTTTCCAAGCCATTCTAGTAATACATTCTTCTTCAAATGCCACTGTCATCCCAGTGAAGTTTCCCTGGTCCTCCAGGTAATCCAGTTCTATATGAAAGATGCAGTCTTTCCTACCAATGATGCCACCTTAGCTCTGCGTAAGTTGTGTTAAACTTTATAAAGCAGAAACAAAAAAAGGAAGATCTGTTCTCCCACCAGTCCTCCTAAACTGCCTCCCTTCTACCTTCAGAGGATGTGACAGCAATAACCCGCTGGACATCTCAACTCCAGTCATCACACTCATTTTTGAGCTGTCTTGGGAAAACATTTGCACCTGATCTCCCTTCTGTTTAAGACTACTAATACAACGAATAGACTATGATAGGCACTTCGCAGATTATCACACAGCCCCCAAACTCAAACTTCCTCATGCCTCAAACTCATCTTTCCTCACCAAAGCATGGATTAGAGCCATCATACAACTGTGTGGTCCATTATAATCCAGATAAATACTCTGAATCAATTAAAGATCCATATTATTCACCTGAACAAAAATTAAAGTTGCCATGAAACGAGATAACTCTCAGCTTCGACAGACTGTCATAAATGTCAAAAAGATCTCACTTTATAAAAGTATTTCCACATTTCTTGGCCCAGACAAAACTCTTTCCTCTCTTAATCACGTACAGACTGAGATAAGAAAACAGAAGACTCAATCTAAATTCATATAAACAAAGTATTAATTTTAAGAGTTACAAGAGCTAGTCAAACAATTGGTTATAAGTTTCATTATTAAAAATGATTTGCTTCTTATTGCCTATGAGGACTGAGGGGAAGTGCCTAAAATAAACCATCCTCAACACAGAAGTTGCTTTTCTTGTATTTATGAGGGTGAGATATTAAGGCCTGTAAAAAAGAACCATGCCTGCCCATTTTTACTTTTCATCTCAGTTTCCAATATTAAATCACATTTTACAGTCTGGACACAGCAGTTCAGGACTGGGAAGAAACAGGATATTAGATCTGCCAGCTCAGTTCAGGACTAACGGTATTTCAGTAGGTCCATTCAAACAACGAAGAACTGGAAACCCTGAAACATCAGAGAACACATGAAAGCAGATGCTAGTCTGGGAACATGCATGTATGTGAAAAATCATCCCTGACCCAACTTCTCATTCAAAACCTCACAGGTGAATCAATGAACATAATCACATCTCTGACCTGAAATATAAAAAGCTTAAAAAAAAAAAAAAAAAAAAAAGCAACAACCACAACACACACACACCTGCTTTGCTTCATGACAGTCCAGAAAAACTCTGGTCAAACACTGAGTTATTTTGTTCCTACTGCATAAATGCACATTGAAAATCATAAGGAAGTTGCAGAAAGTACAGATATGTCCTGCAGTTTAAGGACACCTTTTAACACAAAATCAAAGTAGATACAACAGAGGATGTGTTATGCTCTCTTAAAAGATGTAATAAAAAAGAGAAGTACAAAAAACCCGTTGGGAAACTCCACACATTCAAAATTATTCTGCTTCAAGTCACAATGTGTACTACAGAGGTGCTTAGCTCAATAAAGGTGAAATTTTGTCTCAAACTCAGCATGCTACTCAGACCCAATCTTATTTTAAAGTAATAGACTGAAACTTAATCTCTGGCTTCAGTCATGTAGAAAATAAGTTTGGAGTACTAAAATTAGTAGCAAGTCTGCCCAGTGCTTTATGTTCTACAATATTTTAACAAAAGTTTCTGATATTACATCTCAATAGACTGAGAGCTCAATAATATTGTCCAGGGCTATTTTCTAAAAAAATCTACAATTCCATTCTTATTTAAATTCATAGAAGAATAAGTAAAAGGTCCAGGTGTTTTAACACATTGCCATACACAACCAAAGAGTAGCTTGTTGCTTTCCCCTCCCTTCTGTCATGACACACCAAATTGTACACGCTTATTGTCTCCAAAGTGAATGTGAAAGTGCTGTGTATTATCAGTACTGTTTGCACCATAGCATTTCTAAGAAAATTTGTCCTTCCTAGATGCATACAAAGGCACTGTTAAGTCATCCTAAGGATAATAGAAAGCATCAAAGTAAATTTAAAAAAATCAAGGAGAGTAATAACTAGATTTAAAAATAATAAACACTTGTTCCTGCCCCTGGCACAAAAGTGAAAAACCAGAGGGTGGTTTGGTCCTTCTCCAGGCACTATTTGTGAAGATAAGGAAGAAAAAGTAGAAATAATGCAAAAAAAGCTTAACCATCAAAATCAAGGAAATACTGGAAATATAGATGTGATTTTTGCCTGCTTTCAAAGGGAATTGCATAGAGGCACCTGAGTGCACAGACATCTGATCAGAGTTCACTCTCCGCAACACAGCCCTTTCCTAAGCATTGGTTTAGAAAGCAGATAGAATTCTGAAGTCTGGTGAGACACGAGGACAGTGCTCAGAATCTAATAGATCTCAGTAAGATTTCTGTCAGCTATGGGAAATAGAGTCCAAATAAAAAGAAACTGTTGAACTAAATTGATTGCTTTTAAAAAATACATCTTTGAAGAGGACTAGAACACAGTTTCACAAAGAAACAAATCCAGCTATTCATCTTAAACCACTGCCCAGGAAAAAAAAACTTATTTACATTCTATTATATGTTATGCAGTACTAAAAGCTTTAGCATTAGTATAATGCTAAGTTACTGTAATTGCACTTTTTAAACCAGAAATTGCTTGCAATCTCCAATATCACCAAAAGGTGGCATTCGCAATATCACAGAAAAGCAAAATTTTACTATGAACTTCAAATAGTCAAAAGCTTTTTACGTAAGTAGATTTATTTTAATTTTATTTTACTGCTACATAAAAACTTACCTGGTCAAAATGTCTAGCAACATACAGAAGATGACATATACAGATACAGCGTGCAACAGTACATTTTTACTGAGTCTTATTATTTGAATCAATTAAAGTAAAAAAAAAAAAAGTGTTAAGAAGGAAATCACAAAGTTACCAGGCAGGCAATAAATTTCTAGGAATAGTATCCAATGACCAACTTATAGCATAACAGAACAGTTTAAGACAGTATAGTAGTTTTACTATGCAATTTCAGAAAAAGGCCTTTTTCACTCTTGCTCTGCTTTTAAATGCATTTTTTTTAAAGACTAATTAAATAAAAAGAATTAATTGAAAGTTGAAGAAAATTATTTAAAACACTTTCTCTGGTGAAGACATATGCGTATATATTTATGACTGCTGATGGATTATAGCAAAGGTGACAATGAATTTTAAAAACATATCTAATTTAAAACCCATGTCAAGTTTTTATTACATTTTGCTTTATTACATAATTTTATGCCATTGCAAGCAATATCTAGAATGAACAAGTGAATAAGAACATTTCTAGAACCTTACATATATACAGATCTAAGAACATGATCACCAATTATTCCATCATCCTCCAAAGGCAGGTAACTGTTATCTCTGCTATACAGGAGCCAAACTCCTATGTTCAGTGAATTCCCCAGAGGCATAAAATAAACAGGGAAAGATCAAACTAGAAGTAGAAGCAATTTGTAGCCCAGTGTTACACAAAGGCCTTGAGATAAGACATTTCTTCACTGCATTTGGGAGGGGCATCATCCAGAGGGACCAGGGCAGACTCAAAGTGGACATACGAGAACCTAATGAGGTTTAACAAGGTCAAGCGCAGGGCGTTGTGCTTTGATTGGAGCAACCCTAGATATGAATACAGACCGGTAGAAGAATTCACTGAGAGCAGCCCAGCAGAGAAGGACTTTAGGGTCCTGATGGAGGAGAAGCTGAACATTAGCCAGCAGTGTGCTCTTGCAGCTTGGAAGGCCAATGGTATCCTGGGTTGCATCAAGAAAGGGGTGGCTGGCAAGGAGAGGGAGGGGATTGTCCCACTCTGCTCTGTATTTGTGAGGCCACATCTGAAGTACTACATCCAGGCCTGGGAACCCAAGCTCAGGAAAGATTTGGAGGTTTTTGAATGAGTGCAGAGGAGTGCCATGAAGATGGTCAGAGAACTGGAGCAACTCTCTTACAAAGAAATTAAAGGACTTGAGCTTGTTCAGCTTGGAGTAAAGAAGGATCCAGGAAAACCTCACTGTAGTCTTCCAGTAATTGAAGAGAACTTATTTAAGAGCTTTTGCACTGTCTGATTAAACTAAAAGAGGGGAGATTTAGGTCAGATGTCTTTCCCCAGAGGGCAGTGAGGCACTGGCACAACTGCCCAGAGAAGCTGTGGTGCCCCATCCCTGGAGGCGCTCAAGGCCAGGTTGGATGGGGCCCTGGGCAGCCTGAGCTGGTGGGGGGCAGCCCTGCCCACAGTAGGGGGCTGAGACTAGATGATCTTTAAGGTCCCCTCCAGTCTAGGAGATTCTAACAGTTCTGTGATTTTCTTATCAATTCCATACATACAACCTAATCAATTTCACTAGCTGAGGGTACCCCAAGGCTTCTAATTTGTTCACCTATGGCTAGTTTGAAAGCAGAGATAAAAAAAAAAAAGCTCGTTACAGCTGTTCCATAGACCAAGCTTTTCTAAGTAGCCAATTTATTTGAGCTCAGATTAGACCAAATATTACACTTGCTGCAAGGTGAGGAACACAGAGGAGTGGTCCTTCAGGACAGCTGGTTTCACAGGCCAGCAGAGATCATGTATTTCTAATTATCTATTGTAGCTATTTTAATAACAGATTTCAGAAATTATTTTGGAATCTGTACAAAAAAAAAAAAAAAAAAGGGGAATGGCATAGCATACAATAGCATAAAATAAATAGGTAAGCCTATATGAGAGTCACTCATACTGATCCCCAGATTAGAGCTCTATCCACTTTGTCTCTCCCAGGACACCCTAGCCAAGCAGCAGAACATAGCTCTTCTTTCTAAAGGAGTTTCTGGGATCAACAGCATGACAACTTTCCTTACACTGCTTCCACAAACTGTGGTTTGAGCAACAGCTGTAGAGATAAACATACCATGCTCAAGGAATTTGTGATGTACTTTCGGGCATGTTTTACCCAAGCAAGGAATCAAAGCAGTCTTTAGTTTAGAAAACTATTTTCAAGAAACCTCTAGCATAGTACATTATGACAGATTTTACGAGGTTTGATTTTTACATATTCCAGTAAGACTGAAATTATTTCTAACTGTATGGCTAGAGGCTTGCTAGATCCACTCAGCTGAGTCACGAATCTTCACAGGTAGTATTCATCATTCATTACACATGTTGATAAAAAGATGCAATTCTCAGTCAATACAGGACATCTTGAATAGGAGTTGATGCAGTCTTCTAGCAAGGAGTTAAGGTAATTAGAAGCCAGACATTTTCGCATACATAAATAGTAGATCTAGAATATAATACTACATTAAATGAAAAAAAGAGAATTAAAAAAAAACAAAACACTTAAGTCTCCAAAATTTCTAAACCTAGAACTCAGAGAATATGAGACAGGAGAAAAAAAGTCTGTCCACAAACATATGCAAAATTTATATTTTTCTTCATTCTTAACCATACTCCTGAGTTGTTCTTCCTTCCTAGGTGTACAGTGCACTGCACTACACTCCTTATGCCATCCCATGTCAGAAGAGGAAGCAGCACCAAGCCATTATTAAAGCCTTGCCATTTAAATGTCACAGTCTATTGTAAGCCAAGTTGAAAGACACTGGTATGTGTTCCTTTAGCCAAAAGAGACACGAGGGAGCAGGCAGGCCTTGGGGAGAGAGGTGCACAACGTGCAGCACACCCCAGATGGATTTGCTCTGTCTCCTCTGGGGGTTCACCCTCAGCTTGAGGGTTCTGCCCACATCATCAGTCAGTCAGTGGGGCTACAAGTTCAGCAACAGAATTCACAGTAAAAGGGTTCAGCAGGCCAGACCTCAGAAATCCTACAGCTCAGCATATCCATGCTCTCACCTGCCTTGTCCTCTGCAGTGTGACACCACACTGGCCAGCCCTCGAAAGCCATCCATCATAAAGGGAACAACAAGTCACGGGTCATTTGTTAAAATCTCAGTCAAGCTCTGTCCACTTTGTCTTACCCAATTACTCAAGCCTGGGCGCACTGTTTCTGCCATGCTCTCCAAAGAGCACAGGAGAGTGGTGGTGGTGGCTGACCTCCCTATGGAGCAGTAGCATGTGCTCAGGAGAACATGCAAGCTCTTTGTAGCCATTTCTGGAGCTTGAAGATGATAGAGTCTCACTGATGCAGCCACAGCAAGCATGGGGCCTGACATCCCTGCAGCCACCAAGGCTTGCTGTGCTTCTGTCTCCAACCCAGGCAAGCTGCATGGGTAGAGGTGCTGTCAGAAAACCTGAGGTGATGGTTACGCAGATAATGGAAGATGACAGTGGATGAAAAAAAAAAACTGCACATGGAAAGACATACAAGCTTTGGAACTAGATTTTTCAGTGGAAAATGTAAAACTTCCGTACTTAGAAGGATGTGGCTTAAACACAGGTCAAAAGAGAACAATTTTAGTCTTTTTAAGCAGTTTCAAATAATTACTAGAATACCAGAAAGTGCATCCACAAGCTAACAGAAAAGGCGGAGACTGTATTAGTAAGGTAGATTTTGATCTTCAATCCAAACAACCCCACTGCAGTGAGCTGTGTGGTCAGAAACTGAAGAGAACTCAAACTACTTGCAGACTTCCCAAATTTAGTATTCACTAAATTTACGTCTAATTGCAAGACAGGCTTCCAGTTCTACTTACTAAGAGTTTTAGCATCTGTAATTGTTTCAGTGGTATCAACAGACTCCAGCAACTCCTGGATGGGTGCCTGGAAAAAGCTCTAGCACTAAGGAGATGATTCAGTAGCACTGGCACCAACCTTCAGCAGGAACAATTAAAAAGAGATTGAGAGTTATGAAATATCAAATCTAAATTTTCTGTGAATATCTTTTGGTTGTTGTTGTTTTTATTAGAAAGCCATCTTCCACTTAAAGCAAATTATGAATTAGATAACCTATTATAACACACAGTCATTTCTGTTGAAGGCATTTGCTGTCAGCTGCTTATGCTATCATATTTGACACAGCCCACAGTAAGAGCCAGGCAGGAATTTACTGAACATTTTATATAAGAAAGCCCCCAAACTTATCTTTAACAGACTTGTTTTAAACCTTGACTCTGTCACATTTCTGTGGAAATGAAGTATGCTGTAAATCGTAAGAATACTTCTTAACACAACAATAAAGCAGAACATCAATTGTATAAGAGCATTTTTAAATTTCTCAAAGACAATTCTGCTAAGTGGCATTCTCTGAGGAAATTTAGAACAGAGCCAAATGAATATTTTCAGCATTTTTTGGAGGCAAAGAGGCATTTACCCTAATTCACGTATCTTCCAGTTACTCAGTCACTCCATCATTTCCAGTGTTGTTATGCCCCACTGCCTCCAAAGCCGATCAGCTTCCAGAACTCAAACACTGCTTACTTATTAAAGCTAAAGATTTATGCACAGCAGACATTTCACCCTCTCTTTCTGAGCACTCCTAATTGGTATGATCTAACACACACATCTTTCTAAGTCAGTAAAATACATAACCAACAATTGCAAGGTTTTACAAAACAACATAAATAAGTTTCAAGTTACCAAAAAGTTTTCTTTTTAAAAATAAATTTTAAAAAACTGCCTTTAGTTTCCACTTATTTTCCATAGCCTGATCCAAAGCTCATTGAATTAATGGAAAGATTAGTCAGCTTCAGTAGCATGGGATTTGTAACACACTACATGCCAAGCATGAAAGTACCATCGTTCACTGATCTGTACCTTGTTACAGTAACATGCATTACATTAATGAATTAGTTTTCTAAGAGATGAAGCTTGTAAAGGAGCTGCTGGAGGAGTTTATAAAGTCTTGTTTAGAAATATGTGAGTACAGGATATCAGAGGCTTGTGTATCACAAACCAGCATCGCTGCAGCAGTGATTGACAGCATTCTGCATACACTTCCACGGTTAAATGGAAAGCATGCCACTGACTTGCTAGCTCAAATCTCTGGCTCTTAGGTCACAAACAGATTGAGGAGACGATGATTTCACAGTAAGCCAGCATCAAGCTGGAATCAGTGTAACCTCCGCACACAGGGACAGGGGACGCGGGCAGAGCCATGTGGTAGTGGCCAGGATCCATCACTAGTAATCAGCTCTGTTGCACAGAGCACCAATCCTGCCCTAACATACCATCCAACCACCTATCAGAGGAGCAGAGAGTAACACTTCCCCAAAGCACAGAAGAGAAGCATGACAGCACAACTCACTTTAAAAAACACACTATCAATAGTCTAGAGGTTCTCCTGCAATTAAGGATTTTGTTTGTTTGATAATTACCCTTATTAATGTTCCCTACATTTTGGAGAACATGCACAGCCCTCAAAACACAAGAACAGAAGGTGGGCACTGATCTGCAGATCCCTTGCCGTTGCCCTTCCTCCAAGATGAATCAGTTGTATTTGAGAACCTGCTGAAGACTCATATCATAGATCCGCCTCATGCTCAAAAGTTGAGATATGCAGAAAGGAGGCTGTTCTGAGAGTCACAGTCGTGATTAGAGCAGGCTCCTATATTTAGGCACTTATTCAATTCACAGTACACCCCAAGTAAAATTGTCAGCCTCTTACCCTTGAACCCAGTCTCCTACACCCTTCATCCAGAACAGGCCTTAGCAGAAGGTCCTGGTCTTTCCTACATGTAGTCAGAGCTGCTGGCCAGCACCAGCCTGTCATCACATCCACCTATCCCACACAGCAACCCTCCAGTCTCCTACTGCCTGCTTCAATCTCCTGAGCATCCCCTCTCATTGCTGCAGTGACACAGACCCCCACACATCCCCTCTTGGTACTTATTCCCTGGGTGTAATTTTGCCAAGCATTTGCTAAGTTCTGACAGATGCCTCAAAGAACATATGCGCAGAAATGTAAAAACTTCTGCTAGTGCAGGCAGCCATCAAGGAGTCTCCATTAAGTGGAACTTTCCTAAATACGCTGCTCATAGCACTGCACCGACTCAGCTTAAGCACTCCAGAACACTCAGAGCTCAGTTCCGGTTACCTGGAAGCATTTAGTATTTCACCTCTACAAGAGCTCGCTTAATATATTACCAGTTGACCACCAAACATAAGTTCTTATCTGGGATTATATGTTCTCCAAGCCCCCAACAGATACAAAAACAGTTGAAATCATAGAAGCCCATTTCAAACCTTAATTCAACTTTCTTCTTAAAAGCTACATAAATGATCTAATACTTAAACATTTAAAAAGCGACTTCAGACTGAAGCTGAGAAAAACTTTACATTTATAAAAAATAAATTATGTAAGACAGAACAACAGTTTAAACAAAAGTTATTGTAGACAGAGTATTTGTTTAAGCTACTAACATTCAGCCTCTCAACATTTTAATACAGACAAACACACGGAAAACTCATATATAAATGTGTGTATATATGCACGCACACACACGCAAAGGTTGCTCCAATAGCAACGTCCCATTTCACCAGTGAAATCACAGCAATAGCTTTGATAATATGTAGTGGAGTGGGGTCACCACCCCTCACCTCACCACTTCATTTCTCAGAGTAACAACGGACTTTAGAATAAATTCAGCAAGTATCTTTTTTTTTTTTTTTTTTTTTTTTTGCCTCAAAATTAGGTTAATTTCTTCTTAATTTAATTGTTTATACAGGGAAAGTGAGAGCAATCTACCGGCCCATATTGAGAGTACTGACATTGCCACTCATTCTCCAACTGAAAGTTTAATCTTTCTTACAGGAACATGCACTTGACATTATATTTATCACATATCTAGTTCAGAAATGGGATAAAATTGACTGTGTTTCCTATAAGAACTGACAATCTCTTGAAGAATAGTCTTTCGTTCTCCTGAACTTTTCACTATTCGAATCAAGGAACTTTAAATTTTATCATTACTTAGTAAACAAGCTTACTGAAATCACAGACCCAAATAGTGATATTAATGCACCACAAGTGTCAGTGTTTCCAATAGATGACATCAAGCTCAGCCATGTTTTTAATCACTAGACTGCAATTCTATTGTTAGACCACAAGCCTAATTACACTAGAACTAGCTGCTAATGGATGTTTAATGACATCTTCCCCCTGCTTACTTGCAGTGAGTGGCAGTGGTCTGCACGCTCAGCGAGGATTTCAGGATTTCGTTGTTGAAATTGCCTCATGGAAATCAAGTAAATAGCACGTGTGAAACTGAGAAATTAATGCTTGCTTATGCTTGCAAAGCAGGGCTGGCACAATGAATGCAAACATTTTCAACTTGCCCTTATTACAGGATAGATATCAGGTCATTGGTATGTTCCACTGAATCGTTTGTTTCTTTGAGAAGTAGATGTTACCAGAACTACATCTTTTATTCATACAGAAATTAAAGCTTAGAACTCTCTGTGCTAGGCTTTCACAAAATACAGGTAAAAGATGGTGCTGGATCACAGAACTTACAGCCGACATTTTGAAAACGAATATAAAGAAGCCTGCATTGAGAAATCTAAGTGCTCAGTGGTGCCAGGAACTGTCTCTTGCCACAGTGATTACTGAAGAGGTCAGAAGCATGCTGATGCTTCTTTCACCTAGGATTTTACTGACAGTATTGCTAAGTGCTGTGTTTTTCACAAAGAGTGGATTCCTTGAACTATATCTGACATGCACCCATCCACAAAACTCCCCAAATGCAGTAGCATAAGCTGCTAATTAGCCTTCAAGACGACATTACTGCAGTCACTACTTAGCTCATTTAGATTTGAATTAGTGACAGAGGAGAAAGGGAAGTGTGATAAATTGTTACACTACTTACGTGACAGATTACCTGGAAACATTGCTGTTTTCCCCTCAACCCCTATCACCTGGGAGCTCCCAACAGAGCTTTGCACACAGAGTTATCACTGTTCTCTGCTCATACTTTGTTAATTTTATAGACTGAAACCAATATTGCTAGTTAGTATTTTTTCATTATTTTCTAATAGTTATCTTTTTTCTTTAATCCAGGAAAATATTAAAAAAGAATGGTTAAATGCATTTCTCTTTCCTGTCTTCATGGTTTCCATAACATCAGAGAAAACTATGATAAATCCAGGGGAGGCAATTATACCTCTGAAATTACATATTAAGCCTTCACTGCTAGTACATGGTCACCAGAGAAAAAGACAGAAATAAAAGGGACTCACAGTTACACTACTCCTTTCTCTTTCCTGCTTTTATTTCAGGAGGAAAACCTTTGTAATGGGTTATACAACTAACTATTTAATTAAGCTATGAGATCAATACCAAGCTTCAATTTGATTTCAGCACTATTGACTTTTTGTTTTTTAATTTGCTCAGGATTTTAAAATTCAGCATTTACACAACCGGTCTGGATGGCGGTGCATCAGAGCAGTTACAGCTCTGGGGTTTCATACAAGCATACAAAAGCAGCATGCCACTGCCCAGGTCTCTGTCAAAGAACACATTCTGAGGGGAAGTCCATGCCTTCCATTCACAACTCAGTTCCTTCCACTCTTTCAGCATCATTTTTAGAGACAGTTAAGTGATAACATCTTCATTTCCCAAATTCTTCTCCAAGAGAACATACTTACTGCATATCTACAGTTTTATTATGGCACCTCCCATGACTGGTGTTTACTCTGTTAACTGGATAAAAATGATACAAAGAAACTTCATGACTGCATCCTCAAGAAAAACACTCTTGGAAACACCTTTCGGCATTATGAGAAAAGCGGTCTCCATTACTCCAGATTGCTTTGAAATACTTTTTTTTTTTTAGTACTACTTTCTATCATACTTTTTAAAGCTTTAATAACATAACCAAATATATGTTATTCTAAAAACAGAACACATTTCATAATTGAGACTTAATGAAGTGTTTCATGCATAATTAAAATGGTTAAAAGAGCAACATTCATTTTTACAATGATTTCTACTTCCAGTTGGAAGCGAGGGATATTTTCTCTGCTCCCCAAAATATGCTTCAGACAAAGAAACACGGTCTTGCTATGCATTAATAACACTGCCTATCCTTCCTTTCCTAATGGTGGAAACCATCCCAGACGGCTCACATCATCCAAGTGCATCTGAAATGACAAGAGATGCTTACTCCCCCTCCCCCTCCCCCCCCCACCCCTTTGAATACAAATATAAACTGAGAAGACTAATAAGGTCATAGTTTACATTCCCTAATGTTTTAGGGTTCCTAATGGAAACAGGAAAAGGTAAATCGATTAATTTAAAGATGGATAATTATTTCATTTTGAACTGTCAGTAGTTTTGAGAGTCATTTCTTAGGTCTTGTTCATTACTCTAACACAAAGTTACTCAAACAAACATATTTTCCAAGAGCAGTATCAAACTTTAAGGTGCTTGTTTTTTTCTTCTGCAAGGAAAAGTATTTCTATTTCACCTGTTTTACTTGCAGTACATCATAAGTCATCTTGGTACTCCCCATTAACTCAATTCCAGCTTTGAGATGCTTATAAAAGATGTTATTTTAACATTTAATAAGTGTTAACCCACTTTCCAATGGCAGTGTTACACTGAAGACAACATTTATATCATTATCAAGAGGGTTCTAAAATCCACAGATGTTTCTGTGTTTTGTGTGTGCGCACTGTTCATGCTTTAATAAACTGAACCCCACAAGCCCCTTCATCACTCCTCTGTGAATCAGATACCTTATTGCAAGCACAGTTGCCTAGATACAGAGTAATCAGAGTAAGTGAATAAATCAAACATACACAATTGCATCCTATTATTGAAACAGGCAATTGGGATAATTTTTAGATTAGTTATAAAATGGACATTTAAAACTCACTGGATATTATGAGATGTCAAATAATTAAATGAGCATTAGTACATATTCTTAGATTCGCTCATTGCAGATAAACAGAGATCATTATTACTCTTAAGGACTAATTGGATGAACTTCTCACATAAAGTACCTCTCCAGCAAACACTCAATGGAACGCTTCACAAAATGTTATTCTTGATACAAGGTACCAACCGACTTTCAATGTGACCATCTGAAACCACTTTATACTTCCATTGATTTTACTGCCTACAACAATGTAAGACTGAAAAGACCAGGATGGTTCAGCTCGAAGAGATGATTAATAAGAGAAAGAATAGAGGTGCACAAAATAACATATGGTAGAGAAAAGGCAAATTAGGCACTTCTAATTGCTGTGCCTCCTAATGCAAGAGCAAAGGCCAATCAATGAAACTAAAAAGCAGATGTTTTCAATTGATGAAGGAAATCTTTTTATACAAGCTAATAATTAGTCTGTGAAAATTATTTCCACAAACTAGAAAGCCTCACAGCTTATTGGAAAAAAAAAAAAAAAAGATAATGGAAGCATCTATTTGCATTCAATAGGATGATAAAGTGAACTGATCATTTATTGAGGGGATCTATGAAGGTAGATAAGGAAACCAATTATAAACGCATATATTAATTTTTTTTTAATAAGAGCAACTTATTCCAACCATGTTAAGGAAATAATTATGTTCCTCTTGGGTTTGTTCAGTTGTTTTGTTTTTTAATAGTTATCACTGACAAATAGCTACTGGACTATATAGGCAATTCTACTGAGTTGAAGCAATACTTCAGAGCTCTCTGTCCTCCTGATTCTGCATTGATTTAATGAGTGAGATCCAGAGAGAACCACTCTGAAGCCTTTGCTGCAAGTTCTATAATTGCAGTAATAGGTGTTGTCCTTAAGAAAGCATCCTGAACTCAGAAACTAAGTGAAACAAAGGCTTTTTTATTGCCCTGACCCTTCTCCCCCTCCCCAATTTTTATTTTTTTTATTTTTTTATTTTTTTTAACTTTTCAAATATCTAGTTTCTGGAATGCATTGATAACCTCCTGACATAGATGATCAAGAAGCTAACGAGGAGGATCACTCTGCTGGACATGACAGTTAAAAACAAAGATGAACAAGGCAAGGTGAAGGCTGAGAGCTGCCTTTGCAGTAGCAACCACAGCACAGTGGGGTTCAGGATCTGGCAAAAATGCAACAAGGCAAAAAATCAGGAACCCAACCCATAGCTTTACAAGAGCAGATTTGGCCAGGTCAGAGAGATCAAAACAATCTTACAAGACACAGCCAGAGAGAGAAGAGGGGTCCAGGATAACTAGCTGGATTTAATTATTACACCTCTCCTCCAAACTCAAGGACTCCCACCATGACAAGCAGGAAAACAAGCAAAGGTTATGGGTATCCTGTGAAGATGAAAAAGGAAATCCTGGCAAAAGCACAAGAAGGAAGATCCAGGCAACTGCACTTTGATCCTTGTGGAAAAAAAATGATTCAATAAAGCCTGGAATCAATCTTCAAACATACTGGAAAGATACACATGAGGTGACTGGGAATAGGGCAGCAGGTGTTTACAAAGGTGAATACAATTTAAAAGTCCAATTTTCTTTTTTACTTTTATAGTGAGAAGGTTGGCTTACTGGGTGAGAGGCTATCAGAAGTTTATCCTTACTGAATGTGAAGTGACCAAAATGCCAGGCTCAGAAAGTTGCAAACAGCAGCACAGAAGGTCAGTCCCTAACGATGTACATCAGGGTTTAATACTGAGACCAGTATATTTAATGTCTTTCTGCATGACTGGGATAAGGAGAAAGAGTACCTGCTGCAAATCTGCACAGAATACAAAACTGTGAGTAGTGGCTGATATGCCACATGGGTGTGGTGCCACTTAAACGGTCCTTCACAGGCTGAATAAGTGAGCTTACAGGACCCTCCTGAAGTTCAACCAATAGAAATGTTGAGTACAATATATGGTGACAAATAAGCTGAGGAATCAGTACAAGCTAAGGTGTAGAAAAAGATATAGCTATTCCCAGTAGATACTAAATCGGACAAGAGGCAGCAAAGTCTCCTCAGCAAAGATGACTAACAGTCACCATTAGGTTGAGGAAGGTGATCCTTACCCTCTCTTCAGTCTTGGTGAGATATGTCTGAAGTGCTGGTCTTGCCAGTGCAAGAGAGACATGGACATACTGGAAAGAACTGGAAAGAACGCAGAACAGGACAATAAAGACAACTAAGGAATTGGAGCAATTCTCATGCACGGAGAGGCAAAGACAGCTGAGACTGGTCAGTTGAGGGAGAAGGCTCAGGGGACTCTTAGCCAAATACTGACACTTTAAGGGCATATATAAGGATAACATTACTAATCTTCTTGATGGCACCAAGTGATAAAATAAAAGGTAAGAGGTAAAAACTGATATTCAGAATGTAATGAGCTTCAGAAGAATTTTATCCACAAGTGGTTTGGTTTTGATTTTTTAATTTAGTGAAGGTGATCAAACACTGAAGCAGGTTGCCCACAGAAGTTGTGAAGTCTAAGCATTAGGAGATTCAAAGTCATAGCCCTGAGCAAAATGGACTTGCTGACCCTGCACTATACAACTGTCTGTGATTCTAATTTTAATAGACTACATTGTGCCATTCAAGAACAGTGTATGATAAAAAACAAGCAGCAACAAAAATATAAGAGCAAGGCTTTCTAACTGCATAAGAGCCCAAACCTGAAGAGGTTAAATGTTTCCCTTCTTTGAGGAAACTTTCCTTCGCTGGCCCAAAAAACCTCTACAATTAAGCCATCTGTGACTCAAGAGTAAGTTGAGGGTTCGTTTAAGCAGACCTTCCTAAGCAGACAGGAAAAATAAAGCAATTAAAACTTAATTTAAAAAGACTGACAGGAGTCTTTAATGAATCCATACTGACATATGAGCAGTTTTTTATCCAGCTACTAGGCACAAGTCATTGTATCCCCGACCTGAAATCAAAGCCATCTAAGTGATGCTCTCCCAGGGTAAGAGCAAAGATTTTTATGTCTCAAGCTTTGCAGAAAACTGCTTGTTTCACTGAAAAGCAAACCAAAGAAACCTAACTCTCTTCGTTGTGCCAATTGTCATGAAGCCCAGAAAAACAGACCACTTACTCTCTCCATGTTTAGCAAAGTACTGTATTGGCCTTAGATACACCAGTGACGAGGCACAGCTAACCATGTAGGAAATAAAACAGAGGAAATCCATTGATTCGACATGTCTTCTTTAAACAAATTAGTGTGTTCTTCGACTAAGTAAAGCATGCTCTGCTGATCTTCTTAAAAGTGACCCTAGCTCTAGAAACTGGAAATAATTCTAGTCTGCTCAGTACTCGTGCTTAAAATAAAGGTCTTGCTGATGCCTTCAAAAGAGTACAGCTATGGAACTATTAACAGAACATGATCTTACTAATAGTAGAATGCTTTGAGGATTATGTTGCATTTATTTTAAAATATTATTGACTTTGTTTTGAAAAAATACAATAAGCTACTTTCTGAAACGTGGTTTAATTCAGCATTTTCAAAAGATATTTCTGTTTCACTGGAGATGCAAGTAGGTTTTATTTTGTTTTGACAGCTTATTCTAATATACTTATTTATATTATCACAGCTCACTGTAATTAAGGCAAATAGAATGCAGTGCGGTAGAACAGCTTCCTCTTCACTCACATCATCACTAATCAAAATATATAGACTTCATTATTTCTATCGCTTTATTTCCTTGCCCAGATATAAGTAGAACAAATTTTGGGAATTCCCAGGACTCTTAATCTGTAATTCATCTGGCCTATATCGGGCATATTCTGGTTTTCTCTCAAGGAAGATGGAGAAGTTACCTTACTGAGCACAAAGGGAAAGCCAGATTTTAAAAACTCTGAGAGAATGGAAAGAACGCATTTGTGAGATTTTTTCAGCACCTTCAGACTGTGGCTTTAAACCAGTTTGGCTTAAGACCAACACAACAGGTGACTTAAAACAGCTGGAATTGATTAGGATACACAGGTGAATAAAAGCAAACAATCAGATCAATTGAAATACCCAGCCGAAACTTTATTACTTTAACAGGCTGAATATTAATGCATCCCTAATGCTACTGAGTCTATGACTGAATAGATGGATTTGTTGTGGCTGATTCACGTTTTGGTGAAGAAAACAATCTTCCTTTGAGAGAATAGGAAGTCCCTCAACTTGGAGCTTCAGAAGACTTCTTTCCTTTTTGCCTCAGACAAGATAATCCACCAAAAAAATTGCAGGTCTAGCTCTAAGAAACTATTCTTCTGACCTACATACTTCAGCTTGTGCTTCAGCTATTCCCTTGCCTACCGTCAGGGCAAGAGGCTAAGCAGAGATAGATGACAGTAGAAATATTTGCTAATACTTCATTGATCATTTCACCATTTAGTTCCACACCTGCCTCTGCAAAATAGGCTAATCAATTTAGTTGCATAGTCAAGCAACATCCTCATTCAGAGTGAAGTGAGAAGCCTCTCAGACTAACAATTCTCACAGAACGGGCTTTGACATGAATTACAAAAGAAATTATTGTGAAACACTTTCATTAGAATGAGTGGACAATGTGTTATATTTCACTGTTAGCAATTCCACTCACAACAACCATCTCCCTATTCCACAAAAAAGCTGCCTCATTTAACCACAGATCATAGAAGGATCATAGAAACATCTAGATCAGAAAAGACCTTCAAGTCTGCCAAGTCCAAAAATCAACATCATCTACCGAAGTCCCACTAAACCCTCTCCCTTACAGACTTATCCCCTTATCCACACACCTATTAAATTCCTCTAGATGGGGACTTCAGCACTGCTCCTGAGCAGCCTGTACCAAGAGGACAATCAAGCATGGTGTTATGGTGCAGCCCAGCAGCCGCTCTGCCACTTACTCACTCCCCTCAAAATGGGATGAAGGAGAGTACTGGAAATAAAATAGAACTGTGTTGAGATAAGAACTGTTTACTAAGATTGAAGATGAAAAACAGAAACAAAAATACAGTGAAAATGTATACAGCCACAATGCAAACATTCAACACCCGACGCAAAGGACTCACCCCTGCTGACCAACACACAGCAGCTCCCAAACAGCATCCCACTCCTGGCTAAGTCCCACAGCTTTATGGTCTTTCTGGTGGTGTCAGATTAAGGAGGAACCCTGGCCTCATTAAGGCACCTGTACTGGCCCCAACCCAACTCCTGCTGCACTATAAAGGCAACCACAGGTGCACTGCCATCACTCAGCAACAATCAGAACATCTGTGTGCTGTTAATGCGCTGTTTTGACTCAAACCAGAAGATACTGAAAAATAAATTTTTCTGAACATCTGACCTAAACTTCCCTGGGCATGGCTTGAAATGGTCTCCTCACATCGTATTACTTGTCACCTGAGAAAAGAAACCAAAAACTTCCTCTCTGCAACCTCCTTTCAGGCAGTAGTAAATTGTAATGATCTCTCCCCTCAGCCTCCTCAAGATTAACAACTCCCATTTCCTTCATATGCTCCTCATAATTCCTGTTTTCTAATCCCTTCATCAGCCTTATTCCTCTTCTCTGCACACATTCAAGCAATTCAATACCATTCCTGTTGTGAGGGGCTCGAACCTGAACACGCTGTTCAAGATTTGTCTCAGCAGTCCTGCCTACCAAGAAACAATCATTTCCCTCATACTGTTGGCCATAGTATTTCTAATGCAGACCCACATGCCATTGGCCTTTTTGGCCACACAGCTGGTGCATTGTTGAGTCCACTGTCAACCAGCATTCCCATTTTGTTGGGCACCCTCCCAGCCACCCTTCCCCATGCCTACACACTGCATCTTCACTTTCTTTCATTATTTCAATTTAAAACAAGCAAGTTGGTTCTATACATCTTGGTTCTGCATGTTCTTCCTGAAGACCTTTACTGCTTGGTATTGTTATTTAGCAGCAGCAACGCCCACAATGGCATCCAAAATTAACATATATCAATCATCCATAACTATAAACATTAAAACTATTTGCTTTTCCACACTGTTATGCTTTCTTTCGCTAGCAGCCATGACAGTTCACTAAGATCACTAGGAAAGGAAGGTTGCTACCTTCTTTTATCACAATTCTCCATACCTCTTAAAAAAAAAAAAAAAAAAAAAGGGAGTCATCATCATGAAAGATTATGCCAAGTTATTCATTTCTAAATGCTACAGAAGCAGAATTCCCTTAATTTTACAGGCAACATAGCTATGCACTGCAAAGATGTCAGACCACTAGACAGTGCACTCTCAAATAACAAAAAATTAAAGGCAATGTGTCCTTCAATAGCAGTAATGTTACTTATTAAAAAAAATAAAAAAAAATAAGTAATTATTAACTTAACTGAAGAAGAAAGGGTATGTTGACTTTCTTGGATAATGACAGTTAACAATCTCTTTAAAAAAATCGTTTTTCAGTAGCATTTAATGGGAGGACTTGAGAATGAGGTAAAACCATGTGCTCAAGAGAATTTTCAAGAAAGATTTTTTCCACACTGTGTTTCTGTACAACAGAAAGATTTGTTTCAATTAGGGAGATGCACAGTTTTCCACGGTAGTATAAGGATTCCTGCCCCACAAATGGACTCTGCCAGATTTTCAGAAAATTGAAAGGAATGGAACAACACATAGCCTTAAAACATAGTAAAAAAAAAAACCTATAAGGAAGGCAGGACAAAGCACCAGACTAGAGAAGCAGCACTGTATTTCTATTGTAATCCATTCAGTACAACAAATTAGGAATAAATAAAAATGAACACAGCCCTATGTAAACTGCATAAACGTTGAAGTCAAAGGATAGTACATTTCTGCTACCCATTTTTCTAAATATATTCAGCACTGCCGTTTTAAACAGAGCTCAGATTTGAGAGTGACAGAATACTTATCTGTCCCAACTGCACTTCATTTTTAATTAGAAAAATGCCCTATGTCAAAATGTATTTGACCTGGCTTCAAGATATCAATGAATCAACTTCATCAGTAATGGCAGAATTTGACAGTCTGCATTACTTCAAGATGACCACGTTCTCCCAGTCAAATTACAGTTTGTCATTGCTTTCACCAATTCACACATTCATTTCATCTCAAACTTTAATTTTAAAATAATCTGCCCATAGGTTTTAGAATTTTCCAAGTTCTCTTCTGTGTAGCTTTACACAAAACATTGCCCAGGCTAATAGTTAAATTGGACATAGTACTGCATGACAGTAAAGAACTCTCCTCTCACACCATAATATATGCAACGACAAGATACAGCATCCTAAAAAGCATGTAATTCTGCCAGACAGTCACCCTTACTGAATGAAACCTGGTACACAGGATTATCTGTTAATTCTTGCGGGACAATCCCAGCCAGACATAACAAGAGAAAACACACTTCTCAATTTACAGTGTTACCATAATATGAATGCATTATGAATGGGATATAGCTTTACAAGATGGCATATTACTTATTCATTAGACCAAAGGGGATATTCATAAAAGCAATGCTCTGTGAAAGCTGCTTTTCTTTTTGCACTATCACGCTTGATAGGAAAAAAAAAAAAAAAAAAGCAAAAACAACAAATGCTAGTTCATAGGGAATTCAACAAGTTAACAGTTTATTTCAGAAGACATTTCACACCATGCATGGCTGCCAGTTTCACGGTAGATTTCTTTAAAACTCCTAACTTAATTTTATTCTTCTAGTTTCCTTCATTTTTAATTAAAAAATATTATACGTCAAAAAGATGGTTAAAAATAGGTCCCAAAGAAGTGTCATCTTCTCTACAGTTACTGTCCCACTTCACAGAGGAACAAAGCAAAGAAATATAGCTCAGAGTTGCTTTAAGCTTTCATTCCTTTCCTGCAGGATAGCATTTAGGCGTTTCTGCATAATAAACCACCTTAAGTTGTACTATGTCTGGTTTTATCAATTATTTGTCATTTTCTGTGCAGAATGTACGTACTGATCATAACAATCCTATCATTTAGCTCCAAGGCATTTCCTAGTGTTCTAGATTACAGAACTTCCTAAATCTTTGTGCTAAATTGTATCAACAAATTGCTATCTTTCATCATTAGGAAGTTCATTTTATTTTCCTAAATACACTGAAGTTGGGCACATGAACTTGGTGATTAGCAAAAGCACAGACATTCCAGAATTACTCCTCAACATTTCCAAAATACACAAAGCATACTGCTATGGACTATGACATTAAACTATCACAGCAACATTAAAAGCAGCAGCTACATTCAAGTTTAAAAAAAATAAACAAGAGAACTTTTAAGCAACTGTATTTTTCTTTTTTTTTTAAACCAACACCATAATTCTACTGTTTCACATTTTAAGAGAAGCCACAATATTTTTTAATAACTGTGACATTTCAGCATAGAATAGAGCACCACCTCTTCAAGGTACAGCTTTTGTAGGCCTACCTGAGGCAGTTAAGGCTATCTATCAAAGTCAAAACTGTTTATACAAGTCTATTGGTTTATATTACAAATAAGAACTATAGATCACTGCAAAAACAGTTTTATACAGGAGCTCCTGGTAAAGTTATTAACTGAAACATTTAAAAATTTGATTGATGTTTATGAAACAATTGCTAAATAATTCCATACTCAATTTATGCCTGGCAACTCTGAAGTAATTTCATTAGTTTCAGAAAAAAAAAAAAAAATCAAGTAAAGTTTTTTGGAATATTGTAGAAAAGTGAAAAAATAAATGTGCCACTTTGCAAGGTGAAAGAATCATGGGGTACAGTTACACAGGTGTAGAAATCATTCCATAGTTCTGTATTCTTGTATTAGTGCTGCAGTAAGTATATTGTAAGAAGCAAGTAGAGAGTAGGCAGGTAAAGTAACACTTCTGAGTTTTACACACTCCATATGCCTTGAGTAAAACAAGAAAAGGAAGATTCATAAAAGAAACCAAATTTCTGCTTGTGCAGAGAGCTGAAGAGGTTGGATTAGCACTGTTTTGCATTATACTAGTCATCTCCAGGCTGAGCTTTCTAATTGCATTAGGCTCTGAGCACATCTAGCATACCAAGAGAATTAGGATTTGCAAGCAGAAAAAGAAACACCCAAACTTGTATTCTCCTCCTTTTTAAATGCGCAGTCTTTGCTACAAAATCTTCCCATCACAAGGTTACAGCAAGTATTTGCCACCCTCCTGCATAGCAGCCTTACTATTTCTAGGAAATAAACGTTTTGTCAAGGCTAGGAGGTAAGTAAAATAAATACAAATACTTATATATTATTAAGTATAAAGAAATTTTAGTTTTTAAAAGCACCCATCAACAGGTAAAAAACAGGGTACTTTTATGTAGATCACTTTGCTCTAGAATGGTGTCTCCCCCCAAAAGCACATCTGCATTTCACATTAAATCATTAATCATGGAATTAAATTTCCATTGCTGTTTGGATAAATGTGAAACATCCTCTATAATGCAATAGGTTAAAAAAAAAAAAATCACAACACCAAACAACCTCAAGTTCAATCTCTCAAAATATGCAACTAACTACAAGATTTTTAACAGTGAGGTTAAAACAGTAAAGTTTAAAGAAACAAACAAATCCAAGTGGGATGATATCAAAATATAACTAAGGAGTAGAAAAAACAGGCAGTATTGCTAGACAATTGAGGAAGCTAATCAACAGGCTATACTTGAATTCCTCTCCAATATCTTACATTATTCAAATTATGGCGTTTCTCTATTTGCATGAAGAGCTGTCATGACCAATAACAGAACTGGCCAGTCTCATCTGTTTGGGTTTTTTGTTTGTTTCAAACTGAAATGGTTTTTTTGCTGCTTAGTTTTACCTCATGCTTCTAATTTCATTTTAGTAAAGTCATGTTCTTCATTGTAGAAGTGAAAATAACCCAGAAAGCCACATGACCAAAATGCTCATTTCAGAAAGTCCAATAACCCACGGGCTCAAATATGATAAAGAGTATTTTTAAAACCATCCAAACCAATGCACACTTAAATTACCAGAACAGCTCTGGGTTCCTCTCACTCAAAGCAACTGATGAGAAACAGAATCCAGAGCACACAAGCATTTGTTTAAGCTCATGTAAAAACAGAGTTTAACATGAACTCTGTGACCCCCACCCTCTTGTAAGTATCAGAGATGGTGTTTCACTGCATGCTGCATTATCAATACAGTTACATTTATAAGATCTTGTATTACTGGTACCTACAAAAAATACATTGTTTTTTTTTTTTCCAGGTAGGACTACAGAAATAAAAGCTGTCTCCAAACAAGTAAAACAAGCTACTTCATTAAAAAAAAAAAAAATCTATTAGCTGAATATACAACACCACATCCCTGAATTCTTCACTGAAATCTACAACAATTTGCTAATCTTTTTAGATGACACACCACATTTTCAGATTTATATACACTGTAGCACTGACATAAGCTTTTGCCTTTTCCCCCCCTCCTTCCTTCATATATCGTCAAGTCTGAGATACTTTTTAAGCTCATACACTGGTTGCTCCAAAAGTAATGCCTCCTGTTGATTTCCACAGAAGCTAGAACAGATGCCAAGAACACAATAACACTATGTGATAGAGAAAATTCTCAGCTACAAAACATCGTTTATTCCACACAGACAATCACCAGCATTAGGTATGCACTTTCAGCAGCCATGAAAAAGAGTTTGCATGCCACACTTACAAAAGTCTGAACCAGCAGAGGGGACCTCCTGTTTCAAAGCTGCTATGCCAACATTATTGCAAGGAAAATACTTGCAATAAAAAATACACGCAGCCCATCTTCAACTGTGCTCACAACCACTGTTTGGTCCCACAAGCATTCAGCAAATGGCAATCAATACCAGTAGGTGCCATTTTTTCCACCTGGAGATTTTCAATTCCAAAGCTTTGCTCCACTCACAATTCCAGATGCAGTTGTGTCAGACTGCTCCTCTGCTGCCACCTGTCCAAACAGCAACAACGTGTGACAGGATATTGTGAGAAGGTTAAGTCCCTACTGCCACACCACAGACATCCACCTCTGATATTGTAGGGCAACATCATAAAACAGGCGGTGTTACTGTGTGAGAGCTGCACAAAAGATAAGTCTTAATGCAGTTTCATAGCAAAAAAAAAAAAAAAGAAAGAAAGAAAGAAAGAAAACAGTGTTCTATCAAAAAATATTTATATTATTTAAGATATGAGGGCAAATCAGCCAAAAAGTAAAAATCCAGCCTACCAGAGGTAAAACAGCATAATTTTAGTATACAATCAGACTTAAGACAATTGCTATTTCTGGAAGCAAAGTCTGTTTTAATTAGAGTGCCCTAAATTTAGAACTTCAAATTACACAAAGTTTTATGGTCCTCTTCCCAGCAGATTTCCAGCACTAATCCATCTTTTTCAAATACACTGTGCCCTGTAACGCATGTGGAAATTTAGCTGACCTCTTTTTAAATTGTGTTAAAATTGCCTCATCAAGATTGAAAGAGCATTCACCTCTTCTAAAGCAGTTTGTTCGCTAAATATAGCTTTTAAACACTAATTCCTCCATTTTAATTTAAATCTGCTAAATTAATGCTGAGCATGTCAGTGCAAACACTTCAGTAATGCTGGTACAGACAAGACATGTTGACTTTCAATTCAAAAGTCCTCCTGAGCAGACTTCCTGAACCGCAGGGTATCCACACATCCTAGAGTCCATCATCTCCCTCCCCAAATAAGCTCTTAAAACTTGCATTTCACTCAATTAACAGAAAGCCTCTTAACAAGCCTTACTACCAGGATAGAGGAAAACTTTCATGTTTTATTTGCCAGCTAAGTTGGAGACGCTCTGAACCTGCTTAAAGCAACAATGAATTACTTACCTAAGAGCAGAACAAACTCATTTGAAAGGCAGATAAAGGTGGTTTACAATTTTCCAGAATTAAAAATAAATGCAGTAATAGATGAGGATCAAAGAAAGCAGGAGAATATAAGTGTCCTTCAACATGACAGCAGTTGCATTAAGCTTCAAAGGATGCAAACAGGAGCATACTATCAATTTCAAAATAATTTTCCATATGGAAAACAGTACAAATTGCCATTCAATATCTTAATGAATCATAACTTGGGAGGAGACAGTTATTTTAAAGAATTAAATCTTGACAGATACAAGTGTATTTATTTTTATACTTAGATGAACTGAGATTCATTTTAAAAAATGAAAAAATAAAGTGCCACTTAACAAGACAGATTTCATTTTTGCTAACAAGAAGGCCATGAATCCACGCATTCAGAATCACTTTTTCAATCATGAAATTAGACAATAAATTTTCTCCAACCCTGGACTGACAAATTGAGTAAGTAGATTTTTTTGTCAACTTCTGGTTCATCTCAGAAACTGACCTAAGACAACAACTGTCCCAAGAAGAGTCATTACATCAAATGTAACTGCTCCAAATTAGAACTACACTGGGAGATAATACTGCCTACAGAGGGCTCCAGCACAATATTATACATAACTTATATAAAGCCTGGATCTGTGCTTGAGTGCAGATTAGGTTGAAGATCAAAAATCTCTTTAGATTACTTACATTCACCATCTAGATGTACTCTTTCCTTTGCTCTTCCAATTGAGAGATGTTCTCCAGCCTATTCAGTAACTGCAGCACCAGTTCAACCTTGAGATACACTTGTGCATTCACTTCTCATTATGGTCATCTCATAATACTTTGATCAATGAAGCTTTAACAAATCCAGTATATGGTTATTAAGCTTGTCACAGTAGGAAACTTTCTCTCCTACCTATTTCCAAGAGATCTAAAATATACCTAAGGGAAGCAGCCCTTAGAATTCAACAATATTTAAATTAATAACTTCAGATCAGGCTGATAGTGGTATTACTACCCTCCCTTGTTCCTACTGTTAAAAAAGACTGAAGTTCTGTCAGATATGGAAATGCAAAACGTGATGTATTTCTCATCCCATGACAAGAGGGCTACTTCCCAACTGCATATACATGCTGGAACAAGATCAAGGCTTCTAGGCTTCCATTTTCTTCAATATCAACAACGTTAGAGAGCATAATCTTTTTTCCAGAAGTCATGAGATTTGTAAGGACAAATACTGGAGGACTGCAATCAGTAGCAATTCACACACTGAGATCCCATGAATACTAGGCAACATGTACTACCACCTGGAGATGGAAAGTGCACATTAGCTGATCAACAGATGGTTTTCCATTGATACTGATCATTACCCTTTTGATACTCACTAAAGGAAGCTCTCTAACAGTCAGATAAATGAAACCACTTGAAATTTTAACTAATGTTTATATGCTTTCTCAAGTGCTCTGAAAGTCAGTTAACCTTCCTCAAAATATCACTTAAAGGTAGCTGAATTCAGTCTTCAACTACTTTAACGCATAAACTTCAGAATGTGGACGTAGTTATTGCATGCAGTGAACAGTATCCTAAAGAAAACGTTAATTTAATACTTATGAAGTGAGCACTAGATCAACAAGACAAATGGGAGAAACTCAAGGAGGAAAATTTACATAGAGATGCTACTAACCATGAATTACCAAAAAAACAATGTATTAAGAAATATAAAAATACATTAACCTGTCTGAAGTTATGCAACAGTGCAGTAATACTATTTTTAAGAAGTCTTCTAAGAGCATCTCTCCAAGGAGCCAGGCATCTTCAGCTTTCATTCATGTCAGTAAAAACTCAAGGAAAATGCCATGACATGATGCTAGGTCAGGAAAGAATAAGAATTCCCAGCAAAGAGATTACGATTATGTATTTGGTTTCCCAAATGGCTTTTATCAATACTGCAAGTTCCATTTGCAACTGAGGGGGAAGGGGCTTGTGTTGTTGTTGTCAATTTTTTTTTTTTTAAAACATAGTCATAGAAATGCGATAAAAGGTTCTGACCTAGAGACTTTTATATATCCCCAAGTTTATTAAAGATTATTACAAATATCAACACCTGTAAAGACCCCAGAGCCACCTGGATCAGAAGCATGTTTCCATTTTCAATATAAAAATCATTTGAGCATCTAAGATATTTAAAACCTACTAAAAACCACCCACATGTATCTTAACTAATTCATTCTGATCACTGCTGGGACTGCTCTCACATCGTCAAGATTTCCAGCAGAGGATAAGAGCCTTTTTCTTGTTATCCTTCCTAGACTTAATGAGAATGACTAAGGCCGAGTTTTGTTGCTATTTGTCAAGCCTATTTTCAAATTGATCAAGACTATGAATTAAACACAAGTTCACTGTTACGGGTCCAGTGCACCAGGACAGAGAAGACTTGCACTTGGCATACAAGCAGTTTTATTTAAAGGCTACAGATACACTTAAGCATGTAAGTGCCTTACTGTTCCAGAACAAATGTATAAACCAACCATAAAGATTTTTTCTCTTCTTGTATACAGAAAATAACTGAAAAGTTCATTGTTATTTTTAAGGAGCTTAAGGTAACATTCTTAACGTTGGTACAGATCGGAAGAAAAAAACAAAACTCTGAAGTTATTTGTAATCAGGTGAGAACAAATAACAATTAAGGACTGTAATTCCAATGCATTAATAAGCACTTTGCAGATATTTAGCAAATAACATTGTTTAGAGTTGAATGGGGTAAACTGAAAGAAGAGTAATACAGATTTTGTGGGGATGCATTTTTCTTAAAAGCACAAGTGATCTAAACACTTATGTCCAATTAACATTTAGGTCCTGTAGCTCAGAGAAAGTATACCACTTCAGGCCAGAGGAGCTGCAAGGAGTCCCTTAAGACACCAGATACATTTCCTGGTTTGCTAAGGGCATAAGGCTTCGTTTCGCATTTGTCAGGCACTGAACTGGATATTAGCTGCAGATGCTAGTGGCTTTTATTGCAGGAGAGGGGCACAAGGGAGATGCAGTGATGGAGTGGTTTTGCATTATTTCTTCCCCTCCTCACAACAACTCTCCCCACCATAGTCATCACCCATCTCTCTCAAGGTCAGAGCAGACAGGTCTATTTAAGAGCATGAAATTACAGAAGGTTTGCAATTTCACAGTATGGAGTGTGATTAACTACTCTCTAACTTCCCCCCTTAAAGGAAGCATTATGAAAGTACATGAAGCCCGCACCGTGGGCATCAGAACCCTGAGAACAAAACTGCTCTTGTTGAGAGCCAGATTGCCACTTTGTGCTCCACCTATGGTTTTCACATAGATTGTAAGCAGAGGTTCAAAGAGTAGGAGGGTGGGGGATACTACTGCTTTAAAGCCAAGAAGATACTTGTTTTCTTTTCCTCTTCTTTCTTCAACTCTCCTTTGAGAGAATTACAAGCTTGAACAAAGGCTTGAGTGTCAACCGTTTATGGGCTGGTCCGGCCCAGTTCCGTGACCAGCAGGGCGGAGGGATCTGCGGATCCGCGCCTCTGGGAAAGGGGAAGCAGGGGACCCCAAAATACTTGAAAACAACAACACTGATCTGAGGTGGAACAAATGATTTTACTAAATATAGTATTAGTAAAATACAATGAGAGAGAGAGAGAGAGAGAGAGATAGAGACTGTTTGAATTGTATAGACCTCACCACAATGCTGGGGTGAGAAGTGCAGTCCAGTTGAGTGACTGAAGTACAGACGGCGAAGTGCAGATGGCGAAGCGCAGATGCAAAGCGCAGGCAGCGAAGAAGAATCAGGTGACCTTGCTTGGAGTTATATCCCCTTGCTGACCGCAAAGTCTCCTGGGGAAATGTAGTTCTTCTCCGACGGCGAACATTCGGCAGATATCAAACCCCACCCCCAGTGCATTACATGATGTTATGGTGTGGAATACTGATGACCAAAAATCATAAAACCATGACACTTGAGGTTCTTCTGTATCTGTTTTAACAGACCACATACTACCAGCCAGGAAGACATGACCATTTAAAAGCAGGGAACTACCTTTAACCTCACTCTTCAAACCCCTGGAGGAGAGAAGCCTCTCCACCGAAGGACCTATGTTTTGATTTTGCAATGAACTCAGGGAACCTTAGTGAAATTTGAGCACTGAGAAACCTCAAAAAGAACACAGGAAAATGAACACTGAGGCAAGAGAAGCAACTGAAACAAATGAAGGATAGAAGATATATGAACTTCAGATATGCTCTGGTAGTGACAGCCAACAATCATCCTAGCCAGCTCAGCACAAGAAGGGCATTCCAGGGCATTCTCTTCTGCGAGGATAAATCTGACCCACTCTTAAGGGACTTCTCTGCTCCCCCCCACTGCTTCCTCTCTTCCTCTTCTATATACAGTCATGTCCACTAATGCTTCTTATTCAGAACATTCATGCTTTTGTGTAAGAACTCCGGCTGCAGTATAAAAAAAAATATCCAGAAAAAAATATAAATGCAAGTTTTAGTTCAGGTCTTGCAAAATAACTTAAGTTGATAGCAGGAATTTTCACAAAAGTGGGAAACATGAGAGAAAAGGGAAAATAGGACCAAGGGGAAAAAAAAAAAGAAACCCACCTCAGCTACCAGCCAGGTACTGACTGCAGTAGGAACTTGGGTATTTGTAGTTAAGTCACAAGGCATCTTCTAAGAAAGTGAATTGGGTTCAAATCCTGAAAATCCTACTGCTGAGACAAACATGAGCTAACTTGCAGATACACCTGTAATACAGCTGTGTTTGTATCCACAAATAAACTGAGGCCAGAACAGGGACAAATAAAGATGCTGAATTTCAGCACAGCACACTGAGGATAGGTAGAAATCTGACAGAAACACAAATAGGGATAAAGCAATAGAAGGAAAGCCACAGAAAGGAAATTGAAATTGTTCAAAGATAAATTCAACTATGCCTCTGGCAAGTATTCAAGCAATGGAAGTAGCAACACTTGGAAAAGGCCAACATAAACAAAAGGAAAGTGCAGAAACAATCAAATTTAAGTGACAGGCATAAGAACAAAAATACTAAGTATTCAAAAAAGAACCACAGTAAGATGACTGAAAAGCAACAGTTGAGAAAGTAAATCACAGAAGTACACTTCCCCAACATATTCTGAAAACAGATATTTTCAAAGTACCTGAAGTACAGAAAATAAGTAAGAGAGGATGCATTGAAAGCATGTTTGAGATGACAAACACAGCTTTGACAGAAGTAGCTAGAACAGTTATTCCCGCTCTTGAAAGGGCAAAGATCCAACCAGACACTGTATCATACTCCTTGTATCTCTACCCATTTCAGCTTAACTGATGTGTGTAAACTGAGGGCCATGAAATATTCCTACACCGCTCATTTCTAGAGGCTTTCTTTTAATTCATTGCACTGCAAGAGCACATGTATCCTTTACTGAACAGTAAGCTCCAATAATCAAAATAGAGAACTATATTTTTTATATTTACTAGAAGAATTTCTGGAAAGGACAAAATTATTAGTTCTGTACATAATTTAATCCTGCCCAGATAACAACAGTATCGCAGTAATGAGCTTCAGAGTCATAGCTGTCAGCTCTCTGATTTCGCTCCTTAGCTGTTTGCCATTGGCTTGTCCTCCCCAGCTTTCACCTTCAGTGAAATCTGCCTGTAGAGCTAGATATACTGACCTGGAATGACACCAGATTAGGTACTGGATTTTCTTTTTACTGTATTAATCCACTGCTTATTTGGGTTGAAATCCAAAACTTTTTAAACTAAACACTGCATCAGAATAGTCGAAAAAAGTCATATCAAGTCCTTAAACACACTTTATTCTCATTTTTCTAAATCTTTGCCAGATTACAGAAGTACAAGAGCCAGTACATGATTTTTTAAAATATTTTTTAACCCAGAAGTTGTACATCTCTCCCCTTAGACACTCAATTTTCTTCAGGGCAGAATGATCCTCACCAGGGTGGCTTCACAGTATTTCCCTTGGCCTCAGCATGAGCACCAGGGGATTAGCAGCATGTTTTGAAGAATCAGACACATGGCCATCCACCAAGGGTAGAAGGGAGAATATTTATTCAGTGGCAAGCAACCTTGTGAACTGCACATGGTAACACCGAAGAGCAGACTGAGCATATCCTAAATTTCTGCAGGTACTGAGCAATTTATTTACCCATCTCTGTAAATGATCTGAGAGAACATGTTTAACTGCTTGAGAACCTGAAGCTTATTCCCCCCAAGAGGCTGAAATCCTTGCAAGGCCCCAATCTGTATGTGAAGACAATAAGAAGCATTTTCTAGGAAAGTCTCTGATTCTTAACAGCTTATTTAGCTCCAAAGAAAAGTAAATATCACAAAATAACATTCAAAATACATTTTCAAATTTCAGTCAGGTTCAAAACTTACTTGCTATAGAATCCATTGAGGATTGCAAACAAGCAACATAACGTTAAAACCAATATCTGATGTTCTCCCCCACCCCCACTTCAGAATTTGGCCATGTGCTTTGGTTGCCTGTTAATGCTCTAGTCTGCCTGCCTGTCTTAACAGACTAGAATGCACGGCCTTCATTGCTGTCTAAAATAATTAGGGAAGCACACATCCAGCTAGTTGACACATTTCCTATGAGCTGTCACCACTCCAGAGCTTCTTAAAAGCTTACTGCTGTATGCATCCTCGGCAGATGCTCGTAACATGGAAGAGCCTAGTATTTTTGGATAGCTGTCTATAGGAAATAAGCAGCACTGCTTTAGTGTTACTTTTCACTTGTTTTTTTTTTTTTGTCTTCCATAAGAAATAGCATACCTGCTAAAGAGCTCTACTTCTCTTCCTTTTGCAGCAGCAGCCGCCCTCCGCAAAATATGGAAGGAAACACCATTTAACATACAAATTTCTACATTTGAAGCAATGCACATAATTTTTGTTGATTTAAAAAGATTTGAAAGTGTTCTGGATAAATGTGGAAGAATTACTGATAATTCATTGTTTTGTCTTTCCTGTAAATTTCTCAGCCCTGACCCTGAGGAGTCAACTAGAGGCTGGGAACTTATAATACTCTAATTATGAATAAGTAAATTAATTTATTTGAAAGCCCTTCAGGTTATGCATAGGGCACCCTCTAATGAATTTGTTTTCCAGACATCAGAGATCCTGGCTGTACCTTGGACTCTGCTTCTTGAAATCTGTGTCACTCTTTCAGAACCCGACATTTGCTCAAGGCTTAGTGTATTTTTAATAGAATTAAAAATTCTTGTTTCAGGAAAAAAAAAAAACTGAACAGAAATCATGATTTAATGCTGATTATCTGTGTAGTTTTTATCTTCAGTGTTCTATTAGTTTGATGCTTTTCATGGGTTTAGCTTTATTGTCACACTGCCTAGGAACTCAGTCTATAAACTTAATTGAATTGTTATTTACCAATACAATTCTCCCCTGGGTTCAGTAACAAAAGCATCTACCTATGAGAAGCTGATTAAAAGAGCCAGAAAGCTAGATTTTGTTCCCAGTTTTAAAGGAGAGTAAATACCTAAAATGACAGTTCAGAAAGAAGGCAGGAAAGCAAATATTCATCAGGACCTGATCCAAACCATTAAAGCCAATAAACTATATACACAGGTTTCAGAGGCATTTACTTGTGCTTAAAAATGCATTAACATATGTCTTGAAGGTAAGTCAAATACACACCTCTTTGGAAAGGCAAGGAAGAAGACTAATGAAAAATGGAAATTGATATGAAACTGCTTTGGATAAGTCCTATAGTTATATGCCATTCCTGGCAAGTATTCCTTTCTCCTAGAGAAAACGATGACTGAGAAAAGTTTCTACACATCCTGGAGAAGCAGGCAATGAGCTCACTGTTCACTGGACTGGATGCATATCAGTAGGAGCTAGCAAAGGGATGAAGCAAAATGAAAAAGGTAGTGAAAGCACCTGAAAGTAGTTGTTTCAGCCTCAACATCAGCAGTTTTGGCACCATGCAACCTCTGATCCACCTGGCTCCTCCAATCACTTCTCAAACAGCTGGGGGGTGATCACAGTAACTCTTAGTTCTCCATTCAATAGATTTGTCTTCCTCAATCTCTAAATACACATTTTTATTTTTATATTTCCATTCAGACATTTTCTCATCCTTTTTCAACCAAACCAACATAGCCCAAGCAAACTGTCAAAGCACAAAGACAACCCTATTATCAGTTAGTCACAATTCCAGAAGTGCTATAAAGGACTCTAGACTAGAGAACATAACTATCATTCAACAGGAAAGCTTGCCTCTTCTCCACTCCACACAGTCTTCTCATATCCATTCCAGTACCCATTTGTGTAAATCATCTCTACCTTTGAGCACAAATTTCTTGCTTTTCTCCCTTCCACTTATCTCCTCCCCCCAGAAAAAAAAAACAAAAAAAAACACTGGAGTAGGACCCAATATTCCTTGAATTGAAGCATCTTCAGTCTTTAACCTAGGATTCCTGACACACTGCACACAAAATTCATGAGTTTACACTGAAATAACAAAACTGAAAAAAAAAAAATCATTACAAAGGGATAAACAGGAATTTGGAAGGTAAGTAAAATCCTGAAGACAGTTATTTTAACTCAATATGTTGAATTAAGAGCAGCACCCTAAGGGTGTTAAAAGTTACCAGAATTTCTTAGTTATGAGGATAAGTTTAGCAACATGTGGTGAGAAGTCATTAACTATTAAGTTAATCTTACCACAAAATGAAATAGACTAACCATGCCCCAGGCATGGTTCATTCACAGGCATTTCATTCACAGGCACATTTCATTCACAGGCAGGTAACTGCACATGAATTTCCAGCTTCAGCTGTTAACAGGAAAGTTGTTTCCTTTAAATCACTCCTGCCCCAGTTTAAGTGGTAGTGCAACATCTTGAATCTCATTCAGAATCAAATTTAGATCTTTTAACATACAAATCCATTACTGGCTTAGATGGGAATAAGCTGATGGATTTTTGGTCAGCTGCTGACAAATAGAAAATAAGAATGCAGTTACTTTTCTTTCCTTCCTACTCATCTTTCTCCCTCATATTCCCACCTCAAAAGGTGAAGATAACTTACCTTAGGATTTCTCCAGATACCACTACTCAGCTTCTGAGATCTCTGACAGCATTAACAAGGGAAAAAATATATGTACACATACATATATATCAAGCTCTATGGTGTTTCAATTTACACACCTCACAGATTCATTCCAGCCCTCTGAAAGCTTGCTTTATACTGTATTAACCCTCAAGAGTACAGTATATAATATATAATATATATATTAATATATAATATATAATACATATAAATTCTATAGTATATATATATATAATATATACTATAGAATAATAAATGGAAACCATGATACTACTACAGAAAACAAGCAAAAACAAAAGACTGAACAGCCATAGCTACGAACAGCTTCCAGAAAGAATAATTCCATTCCCTCTAAGAGCACAAACTGGAGGAAGACTTAACTCTGTCTCTGATGGGGAAAAAAAAGAGTAAGAGCAGTGATAGGGCAGGAACAGAGGCAAGAATGGTTTGAGGGACATTAAGATTTAACAGTTTTCATTTTTATTAGTTAAGTACACATAACTACAATGTTAAAAACCTATACACAAAACCCTACAAGCTAGCAAGAGCACACATGAATTCCTACTATTATGCAAGAATAAGCCCCAGTTAATATTCAGGCAATGTAGATTAAACACAGGAGGTAAGAACATTTCTAAGAAGTAGTGGAAAATGAGAAGAGTCCTTTTTTCCCCCCTACGCACTGATTTAGAGAAAACAAATTAGGAATAAACCAAGAAAGTTAGTTCTCTAATCTTATAGGTAATCTAAATTTCCACACACACCAAGAACTTTTTGCATTCCCTTTCTTTACCTGAGAAAAAGCCTAAGGCCAGGAATCAGCAAGCACCATACTGACAGTCATGACAAGCTACAACCGTTGGTAACGAAACATTTGCCTGCAGTCAAGCATGCATATATGCCCTCAAATCTGCTGTACATCTCAGGACAATAGAATATGCAGGGAAAAAAAAAATAATAAAAATCAAACTTGTTCCTGGCTCTAACAGATGACTCACCCACAGCAACTCTCAGCTCTGCTATCCCTCTAGAAGAGGATGTACTTGCAGGGCAAGCATGTGCTGCTGGCAAGATAATACTAACAGGCTGGTGGCAGCACTGTGTTCTCGTGTGCATGACATATAGTGATGGTAAAGGAAATAGAGGAAATCAGCAAGCTATCTGCTTCACTGATCTTCATTTATCAGCAGTCACAATTCACTCTGACACACTGACCCACTGCAGATCTCTTCAAGGGTTAAAAGAAAAAGGGAACTATCTATAAAGTCTTCCGCTCTTTCACTCAATCTGCTATCTGGAATCACAGACCAGTGGCCATTTCCAAGGTATCTATTTCAGACCTATCACCTGCCTTTTGTTAAAAAAAAAAATAAATAAATCTGTAGGAATGATAAGAATAATTTAACAAGCTATTAAATAAAATATTGCCAAAACATAAATAAGTACTCTAAAATTAAAGACAAAGACTAGAAATCATTCCTTCTCATATCACAGCTGGGGGAATCATTATGAGGCAGCTGGTAGCTGAGAGGCATGCCAACATCAATCTATCAATCTCTGTTTAACTGTATTAATATGTCACAGGTCTTGTTATTTTTATTTCCTATACCCAAATAAAGGGGTTTCAAACTGCCTGACATTTAGCAAATTGGCAACCTACTGCCTTTACTTACATTATATATCACCTTCTCAGAGTCCATGCCAAAGGCAATTGTGTTTTGATGACTGTTGAAAATCAGCTGTGATATTTCAATACACTTTGGGTGACCATGCTAGAAAGCAGGGCTTTGGACCCAAGGTCCAGTAAGCCTTGTCACATACCAGACAAAGCAATTCACAATTTGCTGCTGTTGTAATCAGCAACGAAAGACCAGCTAACCCAAAAACAGTCACCAGAACAACCTGCAATACCCAAGAGCTTGGAGACCTACAAACATCCTGGTCTAACATACACACAGTGGCCACTGTTTCAATCAGCTCAATTAAGCTCCTGAGCATCAATCTGTGTTTATTCCTGCATCTTGATTTGGCAGTACAAGCCATATTGATAGTTTTGAAGCAGCATATAAAAATGGCAGAAGGCAGAAGACAATCAAGAGAAGTCAGAAAACAAATTCCAAGAACTACTATGATTACATGTGTTTTGGTGCTTACTCAAATTCTTGCTAAAGATTTAATCCACAGCTTTTATAGAGGCCATTAATAGCAATGGGAAGAACACTGAAAAGCAAGCTGCATAAAAATAAATGCAGCTAACAAACAATTCTTGACTTAGAGCAGTTCCTAACATTTAATGCAGGCTGTAGATCCTGGGCAAGGCTGTATTGATTCAAGCCTATGGAAGCACCACACTGTAAAATGCCTCCTATCTTCATCCTTGCTACCACAGCTATGTGGTACACATCAGGCACTGTGAAACAGTGCAGCAAAGTTATGCTTTCCTAATATAATATAATTACAGAGTACTAAGGAGAAGATATATCAATTGTACATCATTATAGATGAAATATTTCTCAGGGTGCTTCCACAGGGCGCCGCTTAGACTGCTGATGTCCCACATCTGCTGCAGTAGTATGACAAAAAGAGGCCAGTTTTGAGAATAGCAATGAGTCGTCTTGGATACTTTTTGGTTGTTTGTTTTTAGAAAAGTTAATATTTCAGGTGCAGCCCTTCTGTAAAATATTCCTGCCTTTTAACATTTACCCTAGAGCCTGCAAATGACCATACACTGACACAAAAGGCCAAACATATACTTTCAAGAATGAAAAGTATTTTAAATATCAAATTACTTATTCCCTTTTTTTGGGTGGGGGATCAGGGGGATGGGGAGGGTGGAGAAAGGAAAGAGGGGATTATCCTTATTCCTGACTGAGAAATACATAAAAGGAATGTTTTTTCTCTGCTGATCAGACTTGCTTTCTTTTTCTGTGTGAGCCTCTCAAAGCCTAGCAACACAAATACTGCAAATCAGTTCCCTACTCTGTGTAGGTGGGATCATACTCATAAACATCTTATTTTGTAGGTCCAGTGCCACAGGCACACTATTTTGGACAAAACCACTGAAAGAAAATTCAAGATAGTTACAGAACCAAGTTGGTTTCAGCACTGGCACAGGACCTACTATCTCTGCCTCTGGCTCATTCAACATTAAACAAAATTCAGTTGGCAGGCAGTCAGATGGCATGGCTATGGCATTAATTTACTAACAGAAAGTAACTGTTTTCACAGTGCTTTCTTGCTGTTGCTGCTATGTGATAATTCTATGTGATAATTGCACCTGAAAAATGACTTGTGTCTGCATCAATTTTTAATGGTTCCAGCTCTTAGCAATATCATGGCCCCAATATTCTTGCTATTAGGTCTAAAGCAAAAAGGTATTACTATGCAGGTAAAAGGATCCTTTGATGGATCCATGTTGTATTTCTGGTTCCTTCAGAGACTGCATACGGCCTTTGGCAAGCCAATTTACTTTCTCATCTATAAGGTAAGGCAGTAATAGAACAGCAGTTCCCAGAGGTGTTCTATGTTGCCTAACTTCTGAATAGTGAGCGCTTCATAAATATTAATACCATCCAACAGAAATGCATAAAATACCAGTACCTAATAATGCAAGCAGATCTGACTCAGGATCTGGCAGATAAGGGCCCTGTTCCTATAGAAAGCCAGGCACAGGTATCAGGAATCAGCTGGTTCGTCTGAGCAGGATCCTGAGCCCCCATGGGTAGGACTGACACTTCTCTTGCCTCTCAGACACTGCTATGCAGAAGCTTGGATGACAGATGCTCCCTGAAAAGCCAGAATGTAGTTATGCCCTCTACAAGAGACAGAAGAATTGGGGTTTTGCTGTTAACAGGACAATTTCCTTTTATCCATGCTGGAAAAAGATAAAGACCGATTATGGAATGTAATGCTTAGCTGGGCTTCACTGTCCTGGCTGGCAGTCCCCATGTGGATGTCATTGTGACTCATTAGTAAAACACCAGTCTGGGTTACCCACGCCCTACCAGGGTGATAGGGGCTTAATGCTGAATAGCTCCAAGTGTTTCAATATGGGCATAGTACATTGATGTAAAAGCCCACTTGAAGTGGGGTGGTTAATGATGGATAATTGTCTACTAGAGGTTTCTATACTTTCTTTCACAGACCAACTGCTCGAAGTCAGGGCTCACTTCCTCTTTCTCAATGACAGCAAACCACATGTCAAACAATCTGCCAGTCTAGCTGAGAACAGCATGATAGATCTATGTAACATACTACATTCTAGATATTTTGCTGAAAAAAATGTATTTAAATATTTATAAATCTGCAGTTGTTTAGTTTTCCTGTGTTTCCTTTTAAGCTCCACTCTTTTCTGATCACTGCAAACTAGTATTTACTAGTTAGCACTGAATGTAATCACATCAGCCAGAACTAAATAAAGAAATTCTTGCAAAATGGAAAAATACTCAGTTTTTAATGAAATAGGGCTACTCTCAACAAGAGGCAAAGCATACAAGAGAAACCAAATTTATCATTTTGCAAGGACAACTTGTGCTGCCAACAAATCATAATTGGCATGTCATTTTGATAATGATCCTCATTGTCAGTGGTACAGTCTTGGGGCAGTCTTTAAGTCATTCCCAGTGATTAGTAATTAAATAAGAACAGTTGAATACCCCTCCCAAAAAGCTAAATTAAGCAAACCTACAAATAAGCTTAACAAATACAGCAAGTAGGCTACTACACCAGCAGCTTACAGTACCAGTCAATTTTCATTTGGCAATGAAAATCAGAGTACTCCAGTACTCCAATCAGAGTACTGTGAATTCTCTGCTTCACATGAATCATACATCAGAAATTATAATCTATAACTGCCTGAGAAAGCAAACATTACAATGTATTACAACAATACCAAGAACAGAGTTCTAAGATAGTTCTTCTGGATTCAAAAAAAAAAAAAACCAGAAAACCTATTATGAGACGTTCCAAGAATTAACAGATCTCTCAAGCAAAGAAGTTAAATAAATTACTTTAAAAGCTCCTTCCCATTATCAGGATTTTATTTGACATCAATTTAATTTGTGTTTCACAGAAAGCAACTCCACACTACTAAGAAAGGAATAAATCAGTAAGTGTGAAATCAAGCACAAAACTCAGAAGGGTACCTTCTGTTAAAGGCAGTGTAGATGAGCAATAGGTGGGGACGGGTGATGGGGAAGAAAGCTTACGATGCCTATTTGAGCCCATAGTGTCAGAGGGCTGATAACTGCTGAATGACAGCCCTGATATAAAAACAAAACAAAACCACAAACCCACCATGATCGCTTATGCAGTTAACCAATTCAAGAACATTAATTCTAGTGCAGAACTTTACTTCACCCTTCTTCTAATCTCTTTCTCTATAGCTGAGGTTGGATTCCAGAGGTACAGCAATTGATAATTGGGAGAGAAGGTATACAAAACAGCTTTGAAGTAAAAAATTACGTAGCTGAGCCACTGCAAGACACAGCTGCCTGTATCACAACTTGCTGCTTCTCTGCTTCTCCTATATTTTGTTCCTGACTTTAACCGATTCAAAGGGAGTAACTAAACTAGAGCAGGACCAAGTATTTTCTGAGAGAAGAGCCAACCGTAACACATTAGATGTATTTTCAGCCTAAAGACAGTCACTGAAGAGACAGATAAACTGAAATGAAGTCCAAATCAGAATGATTTTTCAGGGAAAGGAACATTTGAAAAAACAGGTTTACAGACCATGTGACTGTGACAAATGGGACATGAACCTTAAAAAAAGAGCTTCTCATCAAAATTTATAGCCTAGAGGATTTCATTAGAGTGCAAGTTACACTCCATGATAGATTCAACTGTGTATATACATATGTAAGCTTGAGAGTCACAATGCAAACATACTTCTGTGTATGTACACTAACTTACAATGTGCTCTATTAATTTGAAGATCTAGAAAGAATTTGCAGGCTAAAACTCACACATCCATTTGCTGATCACTTCTGTTCCTTAGGTATCTTTCAGTCCTATTGTGATGTTATAAAATCCATGCATCTCCTTTGAATAGATATTTTATTACAGTATAATAGATATTTTATGAAGGTAAGATAATCTAATTGTTTACCCTGCATTAAATATTTAAGCAACTTGTTATGAAAGAGCACTCAAAATCTTTCAAAGGCAAATAGATTTTTCCACATATTTCCTTCTAATCTCTTCCAGCAAGAGCTATTAAAGTTGAATTGCTTGTACTGCTAAGTCAGAGCACACATTCTGTAAGGCAACACGGATGGGTGTATCACACAAATAAAAACAAAACTGTGAAACAAACCTAGAACTTAGATGTTCTCCTTTGCATTCCTCTTCTGAAACATCTGAGATCTATTCCACCTCTGGACAAAAGTGACCATATCTAGTCATACTCATCATCCTGCAGGTAGCAGAAGGCTCCATCTCATTAGTACAAACTAGTTCACTAGGTTTTAATTTATGATACAACATAATGAAAAGAACAAAGATCTGATTAAAACAAACGATAAAGCCTGACTCTACCATATTAGGAAACGGGAAATCACACAGCCTTACCAAGAAAGAGTTCTGTTTCATCTCAGAACTCATGGGTGCAGGAGCAGAAGTTAACCTCAAGTATTTGGATCTGACTTGAACAGACAAGGTAAAGTTATTTGGAGGTTGACTCTGGGGGTTTTGTGTTTTTTTGTTTTGTTTGGTGGATGACTTTTTTTTTTTTTAAGAAATGGTAACTTGACAGGGTTAGTTACCTCGATGTAGCACTGACTTAAAGTTGAATAGCTTTTCAAGTCTCATGCTCAGTTGAAATATATTCAAACTCTACAGCACAGAAAAGATCAAAACCCACTAAAGTAAATCATCTGATAACATAAGAATCTCAAATCTTCCTTTAAAGGAACAGGCTTATAAAAACCTTATTGTAGCATGCAGATATTTTAATATTTACTCCACAAATCTCTGCAAGAGGATATAACAGTAAACCAACCTTAAAAAGCTTAGCCTCTAAGCAAATAACTTCCAGAAACATCAAATAAGATAAATGCAATATCAATTACTGACACAGCATTCATGAAATATTATTTTATGATCTTAAAAAGATAGGTTATGTCTCAAAGTCAACTACAAAAAACCTACATTGTTTATTTCTAAAATAAAGAAGCTCGGTTGTTTACAATTAAGCACACCATTTTTCCACTCTGCAAAACTTATAGTTCTTATTTTATTGCCACAGAAAAATTACTAGCAGTAATATATTGGTGACTTCAGTGACAAATTGTCTTGTAAAGCAATGGGAATCCGTCCTTCCACTCTAGGCTCTTCTTTTATTCAATATTGATTTTTATTTAGCTACAGTCAGTCAACGAATTTAGCAACAAAGAGAAGATCTCATACTTCAAAATTATAAAAAGATATGCAGAGGAAAGTAACCAAAATTCTAGTCCACAACCTCAACCATACAACCTTTTCCCTTTACAACACAGTTCTTGAATACTAAACTCTTCAAAGGCTGCAGTGAGCAGCTAACACCTACCACTAATTGGTTACATAACCATTTAAGTAGGATTAGTATCATAATCTGCTCCGGAACTTGACAGCAGGAGATGTGGTTCTGCAAATAAGATATTCATTTACAGAGACCTTTCTGAAGTTATATAAAAATCCAAAGAACGTAAGACACATAACTTAGTTACAATTCCACATTCCCCATCAGACACTAGGAAAATTTAGACTAACATCCATTGCCATAGTACCATGTGTACAATTTCTCCCCCTCCCCTTTTTTTTCCCCTTCTTGTTTTTTGTTGAGAGGTCAAATCCAGAACACTAGAAGTTCATTGCAATGCTATAATGTGATGGAAAGTATAGCAATAATAGCAGAGTGGCAAAGTCTTTGGCTACACAGAATGAAAACAAGCCCAAATGCAGCAGCCGTGGACTCCGTAATGAAGGAAGAATTTGCTTACCATTGCAAGGCCTCGAGTATGCAGGGATCTCCACCAAAACACCCTCACCTACACTGCTAACCCTTAAATGAAGTCTGGGAAGGGATGGATCCTGGCTGCACACTTTCTAGTCACTGAGCAGCATTGCATACAGCCGAGCTCCCCTGGGTTGGCCCTGCCTTCCCACCCAGAGCTCAATCACCATTTCAGGGCATGATTTAGCATTTCCACTACATTTCTGTATTCTGTACATGTTACAGAGCAATCCATGATACTACATGCTATATCTCACGTATTCACTTTGGAAGTGAAGACCTTTTCCCAGCTTTTTTGGTCAGTTGCATAAAATCCACTCCTATTATTCTCTTGGAAAGCTTTCAGTTTCTTTCTTGCTCCTTTGAAGATACCACAGCTCTTACTCTACTCCTCCATAGAATAATACAAAAAACATGAAGATGTTGCCTGAGGGAGAGGTTCATCTTGTGCACTTCTGCATAGAACCAGACAGGACACAGGCTTCTGCACAACTGTTTGTGTTCCTCTTAAACAGGGATTGCTTGCTTCCATCCATTCCCCCTCTCCCATGGAGTTACCGCTGCTCACTCTTTGGTAGAGTATTTTAAAAGCTGAATTTATAAACTGATGTGTCTCTTTATCCCTTGAAGTAATACAAAAATTGGTCAGAGCTTTGCTTAAAAAATGTGGTACCTTCATTACCAATCTTAAGTATTATGGTAAGACAAATTCCTCCAGTGCACACCTTTTCCCCATAAGCAGAAAACAGCATAAAAGTCATCTGACTGATTTTTTACCTTTTCAACTTGAAGAGTACATAAAAAGATCAAGATTCTTCCATTTCATTCTTTTAAAAGGAAAAACATCTCAACAGAATAATGGTTTGTCTTGCTGAAGGAATGGAATCCATTGTCTACACTACCTTTTCCATGTTTCAGAATATCTTGTTTCCTCAAGAGCCTACTTGCTAGCTACTCACCATTTAACAAAATACAACAGAGCTGTTATCACACCTCTAACATGCTTTTCTACCAGTACATCTCATCACGTTCTTAAAATGCTACCTCAAGTGCAATTTTTTCCTTTCCCGATATCACAAAGAGGGAGAAGAGATCATAAGACTTATCCAATCCCTGCTAACAGATGAGAGCCAATTTCAAAAGCAAGCAGTAGCTCCCTACACTCATCTGATGGATCTTACCATCACATTTTGTCCCTCTTTATTCTTCTCAGTTCAAAACTTACGCAAAAGTAAAACACTGATGTAAAGCCTTGGATCTTTTTTCCTTTCCAGACATTTCGTTCTTAATTTCCACAGTACAGATCAAGGTTAAATGGCTACATAGTTGTTTTTTTCCTAGCCTTGGTTATTGTACTGATTGGCATGCAGAACTCAAAGGATAGAAAGAGTGCAGAAGCACACACACCTCTGAGGTACTTTCTTGGGTCTATGACTTTCAACCATAAGTATTTTTAAAATAACCATAGATGTGGCTTTGTAAATAAATCATAGTGAAACTCAGGAATCATTTACAATGCAGTCTCCTATTCTGAGAGGAGAGAGAACTTGACATAAATCCATTTCTGTCATTAATAAAAAGAGCTGAATCCAAGCAAAATTGAAACAAACTGTCAGTAAGGAAAAATCAGTATCCTACATGTTCTGATCAAACAGTGTATTAGGAAAGGACAACTTGTATTTTTCATGAGTACTTCCTCTTCTGACTCCACTGTCACTTTTTGGTTAAGACTCAATAAACAAAAGGAAAGGAAAGAGAAGCAGAACTAGTACTCTGCTATCACTATTACTGTTGCAGTTTTTCCTTTTAACTATGATTTCGTTATGCGGTATCATATTTTTTAATAAAAGCGTGTACAGAGATATTCAAGGACATTATAAACTATCTCAGAATTACCTCTGCTAAGCAAAGAAGCTTGGTCCACTGCTCTTTTAAGTAATGGATACTCTAGAATGCAAGATGCATTTCTGGACCATTAAAATGTGACTCCAATTAAAGGAAGGTATTTTTTCATGACAATCTTTTATTATTTAATTATCTTCAAGGAAAGTTAATAAGATACTATGCCTGAATTAGTATATGCTTACTTTAGCCTTCAAAATACCAGATTATCCCTTGTAATTAAGATGCATCTACATAAAAGAAAGGTATGGTAATTAGTGCCTTACGGTATTTAATAATCTCCTATAATAAGAAAGCTATGTTATCTTTACCAGGAACCTACTGTATTTATTACTTTGAAATATATACCTGAAAAACAGGATTATACTAAATCACAAGTAACTGTTTTACTGCTTTAGAAAAATAAATATTGCATAGATATATTGAGCAGAAGAGTCAACAAAAATGCACTCATTGCACAGAACACTGGGTTTGGAATCATACCACAAGGGTCATAAGCAAGACTATCTGCAGTAAGTATTGTATGCTACGAAACATTTCGTAATTAATCCAAAAGCAATGAGTACCAGTAATATATCTTCAAAGTGAGTTATCCAAAGGCACTGGCAGTAAACTTTGATGAACTGAAATCTGTCTCAATATTCAAATAATATGAATATCAAATACAGAATTTTGTCATGATATAAGCTTGATCTGGTTGACTATTAACATCAAGAATGTTTCCTATGTTAATAAATTTAGAACGCATACATACATACAATTGCAAATGCTTTTGATAATCAACTCCTCTTAGCTCATGCTTAAGCAATCCATCTTTGAACAGATATGTACACTGACGCAGCAGCTACATTCAGTTTTCTTAAGTTCTACTGAGGAGCAGTAAAGAATCAACTTGCCATCAAGGCAAGAAATAACAGACCAAATGCCATGCATAATATTTCCTAGGCAATTCACAAGGCCATTTGGTTCCATCAGGCCTACCTACTTGGATTATCGCTTCATTAAGTAAGCTGCATACACACCATTTGTGGCTCAGAACAAACTTGTAAAGGGACATCCTCATTCCAGTCACCTGCCTGCATGAAAATCTTGCAGTGTCAGTTCATTCACAGGTATGCTCTTATTCAAAGAGAAAAAAGTTACTTAGGTTTAATTCCAGTGCCAATTTTAGGATTTGATTGGATTTAAGTAACTTGGCACTTGAAGATCTGAGAACAAAGTATGCCAAGTTACTCTTTACTTTGACAAGTGTTCTATAAACTGCTGCCAACAGCATTCTAATTGAATTATATGAAAATATTTAATAAGAAACTTGAAAGGAAATTGGATTTCCTTCCTACGACCCCTCCTTCAGAGTATGCACATGTACGTATTTATGTATGTATCTCATATACCTGAGAAAGGAGAAAATTACATTCTCCTGCCCATCCAGTCACCCTCATCAGTTTAGATTTTAACACACTAAAAATTTCTCCAGCAGTAACTCCTAGCAAGTTTTGTACTTTTCTAGATAAAAGCATGTAGGATACTCTTTGTTTTAGTTGTATTTAGCTGTTAGTTCTATAGCAGAATACTCAACTAACGCAGCACTCCAACAAGCATACTACCCACCACATATTTATGATATTATATATAGGGAATACATTTATCTATTTTAAGGCATCATCCTTCCTTTATTAACAGCATTGTCTCTGGCAGGCAGAACATTCACAGCAAACAAGCCAGCCTTCCCTTTCCCAGCTAGACAGCCACCACATACTCACTGCAATACCCAGCCACCCCCACCTTCAACTACTCAGGTGCTATGACAGCCAGACTTGTTTTCAGAATACATTAATATTCACATGCTACCGCATTTCCAGAGGTGCCAACACTTTCCAGGATATGGTATAGTGACAGAGTGCTGTACAGCCAGTCTATGGACATCCACAACATCCAAGAGCAACCTGTGCTTCAACTGCAGCCTTACCTGTTGTAGGTAGGTAGTTACCAGCAGGTAGGTTTCAGTAAACTGCATTGAGTTGCGGTAAGACTCACATCCATAGAAAGGAGGTATAAAAATCAAGCTGTCAGGTACACAGCAAAGATACATCTGACCCAGAAGGAGGTGCACCTGCTGAAGCATCCTCTGAATTTCAAGGAAGGCCTACTCCAGAAGTTAGGCTGAGAGTGCAAATGTGAAGTGAAGCTGCACGTAAGCAGATTATAGGTGGTCACATTCTAAATATGATTAATCTTGTTCAATTACAAGCAGATTTAACAGCAGTTAATCAACACCACAAAGTCAAAAGTACAACATATCACACTACTATTCTCAGGACAAAATTAGCCTTCCTGATAGATCCTAGGAATCAAAGGCAATCTAGTATGACAAAATGAAGTTTTTCAGGTATTTTATATTTTTATACTTTTAAGAGGGATAACTTTTCCACACAATGTTGTATTGAAGAGAAGGCTCTTCATCAGTCCTTGCTACAGGTTATACTGTAGCCCTTAGCTGAAACTGGACTCTTCGCTTTGTGGCATGCAATTCATAGTGAACTTTTTCTTATTAAAAAGCGTATTTACAACAATAAGAATTCTTTCAGTTTCATATAGAAGAATCTTCTTTCAGCCAGCTGTATGAGCAGTACTCATGAATGACAAAGCACAAATTTTAAGTGCCATTTCTCTGTAGTCTAAAGTACAGCCTTTTCTATTTAGGGTACTAGAAGGTTTAACACTTTGGAACAAGAAGGACTAGGATCAAATTTCATAACGAAGTTGGAATCTTAGCATTCATACAGATTCATGCATCAAAAATATCTCTTATTGTTGTTATAACTGATGCCATGAATGATCCGCAAAACAATTTCATGTAGTGAAGAGTTTTTCAAATTCAGAAGCACTTCATAACAGCTATGGGAGATGAAAGACGTTATTATCAATTACACACAAACAATTGTTTTTAAAAGGCAATGAACAATACAGTGCTTTTACAACACTGCAGCTTTAAAGCTATTCAAGATTTGTAGCTGCTGAGTGCTTATATCTTGAATATCAATGTTGTTTGAATGCAGTAGTCACATATATATGCATAGTACCTTCTCTTCTTTCCCACAACAGATGACTGGAATCCTGACACATCAAATAACTGAGCACTCCCAAGCAGAATGTTTCACATAAGTGTGTATTAGTCAAGAATTATTTTAGAGCCAATTTCAGGAAGACAGGGAGGGAGCAGAAAATTATCTGCTGTAGGTGACATTTTTTTTTTTTTTAATATCCTGAAGGTGATAATATTAACAGTTTTAAAAAATAGAAATAGCTTTGCTATTCAATTCTCAGTTGTTAATTTATTATCTGGAAGAAGTCATAGGACTCATGAAGAAAAACTTGATGAAAAGAATCTACAGCTCAGATGTACAGAGTTTGACTTCCCAGTTTTGCAAGAATACATTAGTAGTGTTTATGCCTCTGATTAACCACCAGCCAAATGGCAATCAGAACAACAAATTAATTCTCTACACTACCATACAAATTAGCACTTCACCTGCCATTTGTGGGCTCATTCCTCTGAGTAGCAGTACAGCTGGCAGAAATATGTGAAAATGTTATTCTAGAGAAGATCACACAGAACTGCTCAGCAAGAAGGCAGAAGACTGACAAAGGGCCATCACATTTACCCATCTGTTTATATTCAAAGGAAAACATCTCTGGAAAGGCTTTACCAAGAGCTGGGGGGGCTGAGTGCCGCCCGGTCGCCCCCGGGAGGGGGAAGAAAAGAAGTTAATAAACTTGTACTGTAGGATTTTAGAATACAATTAGTATCCTGTGTCTCCTCTGATTACCACTTACAACCTAAATTCTCTAAATACTTTTCGTACCTAGAAGGGAAAGAAGTCTGCTTCAACAGAAGCAAAACTGGGTTACGTCCACACTGCACAGCTCCGTGGAAGCCAGCATGCAGATGCTAAGCAATACATTTCAGTGCAACAGTACCAGTCCTCAGCCAGTAGCTCTATTCTGCACTACTGGTCACTTTTAGAGCTGCAAAAAGAAAAAACCACCAGCTCAGGCTGCCCGGGGCCCCAGCTAAAGCGGCCTTGAGCACCTCCAGGGATGGGACATCCATAGCTCATGTGGACAGCCTGTGTGAGGCTTCACTGCCCTGTGAGTAAAGAATTTCTTACTAATTTCCAACCTTAATCTCCCGTTTTAGTTTAAAATAATTCCCCTTTGTCGTATCACTATTAGACCACGTAGAAGTTGGTCTCCCTTTAAGTACTCAAGTACTCCCTTTAAGAAATATGACTGCACCAACATACATTGAACAAATGCAAGAAGGATTAGCAAGCAGAACATGAAGTTCCTTCATGCACACCAGAATTGTTCTTCACCTACATGACACTTTCAGGAAATCCTGAGCAAAGAATCTGTTACAGGCTGCCTATCTCTCTGCAGATTCAAACGAATTTTGCAACACATCAACATTTCAGTCAAGGTGAAGCCCTACAGTAACCAGTGAGACTCAATCTAACGTTCCACTGAGTAGTTTGATTTTTGAATTGCATGTTTCTAGTCCTTCACTCTTTTCCCCCCCACAGCATTCAGCAAAACATTAGACTTGAGATAAAAGGGATCATACAAATCTAACAGAATTAGCCTCATTATCAAGGGTGAGAAAGGACAACAACAACAAAAAACAAAACTATATAGGTTTCATTCTTCCATTTGCTAACTTTGCAAGGAACATAAATGCATGCTAGACAGTCTAAAGCAAGGATGCCCCCAGAATTACAAGGTATGCTTAGGACTGAAGAAATAGTCTTCAGTCTAGGCTTAGGTCACAGGTGTAAAAGATTTGTGCTACATACATGACCAGCAAGGCTGATGACACTTCATGGAGATTTCTCATGGTCCACATCTACTGAGAACAAATTCTATTGAACATAAATTCTGTAGACAGCTTCATTACACTTGTCTACTCCTACCAATTTTGTGACATGAAACCAGGATGTCCCTCAGTAAGTTTGCATCAGGTTGGGATGAAGTATTGATCTACCTGATAACAGGAAGGCTCTATTGGGGGATCATTATAGTTTGGATTCATGGGCAGAGTCTAACTGTCTGAGCTTTAACAAAACCAAGTACCAGGTCAGGCATTTCAGTTACAAAAACCATGCATCACTACAGGCTTGGGGTAGAGAGGCTGAAAAGATACGCAAAGTAAAGAGATCTGAGGGTGCTAGTTGACAGCACTAAGGCCAACGGCATCTCCCAGCTTGTGTCAGAAATAGTGCAGTCAGCAGTACCAGGGAGGTGACCATCCCTCTGTTCTCACCACTGCTGAGGCCACATCTCAAGTACTGTGTTCAGTTTCTGATTGATCTCCTTCTGAGATTGAGTGATCCACCTGGTGGATGAGGAAAAGGCTGTGGTGTAGTCTATCTAGACTTCGGCCCTTTGACACTGTCTCCCACTGTATTCTCTTAGAGAAGCTGACAGCCCATGGCTTGGACAGGTACATTCCTTGCTGGGTAAAGAACTGGCTGGATGGCCAGGCCCAGAAAATGGTGGTGAATGGAGTTAAATCCAGCTGGTCACAGGTACAGAGGAAGCCTTACTGCTCTCTACAACCACCTGAATAGAAGTGGTGGCCAGGTGGGGAAATCAGACTCTTCTCCCAGGTCACAGTGCTAAGGCAAGAGGGAATGGCCTCCCCCTACCGGGGGAGATTCAGGTTGGACATAAGGAAAAATTTCTGCTCCAAAAGAGTGGTCAGGCCCTGGAATGAGCTGCCCAGAGAAGGGGTTGAGTTACTGTCCTTGGAAATGTTCAATAAACATTTAGACATTCTACTAGAGGACATGGTTTACTGGGGAAACATTGGACAATTCCAATTGTCCTTGGAAATGTTCAATAAACATTTAGACATTCTACTAGAGGACATGGTTTACTGGGGAAGCATTGGTGGTAAATGGACAGTTGAACTGAATGATCTTGGAAGTCTTTTCCAACCTTGGTAATTCTACATTAAAAATTCTTCTCAGAAAGACCAGTGAGGCAGTGGCACAGGCTGCCCAGGGGAGGCAGTGCAATCAACATCCCTGGAGCTGTTCAAGAAACATGTAGATGTCACACTGAGTGATGTGGTCTGAAGCAGTCACGTGCATGGGTTAATAGTTACAGCAGATGATCTTTGTGCTCTTTTCAACCTTAATGATTCTATTAATCTATTGCATCCAGTTTGATAAGCCCCAAGAAAGAAAATAACAAGTTTCTCTTGGTATTAGAGAATAAGAAGGGCAGACTCCATCACCTAACAAAAAGTTAATGTCAAAATCATGAAGTAACAGCACGCAGCTTTGCTTCAGTTGATTGCTCATTAATATGCTGCTTAGAGATAAAGGGATTGTTTTACAAAAGCATTCTGCTCTTTGAATGGAAAAGTGCCAGCCAGTCTTTACAGCAAACTGATTCGGGGTCTCAGCTCAGCCAGAAGTTTTCACTAACTGGCATTCCTCATAGCTGTTACTCTTCCTCATTCTCTTAACCTTAGGTACAACACTAGCTTTATGTAAGGCATTTTATATTGCTTTTTCCCCTTCTAAAGCTAAAAATCAGAACTGCAACACGAGACAAGATTCTTAAATACCTGCCATTGTCCTCTCTCGGTATAACAGACTGTTTGCTAAGCAAGCTATACTGGGCAATAGGCAAAATAGTTTTTACAAGCTATGAGCAAAATAAATGTGCCATATTTAATGTACATGTCTTCACAATTTAATCATCCTTCTAAACAAGAAAGTAAGTTAGCTGACCAGTGTATTATCTACCTACTAAACAGAATGATATTTTGAAGTGATGATCTAAACTACAGCTTCCACATCCAAGCCAAAGTGCACTTTAGAAGCATCTCAGCAACCACTTCCAAGATGTTAAGTAGATAATACTATTTATGGTATCTGATTGCATGCTGCAGCATAACTCAATCACACCATACTCTTGCTATCAATCATATAGGATAATAAGGACAGCAGAAAACTAACCTTGAAATTTAGTACAATACCTTTGCCAGATTACAGAAAACAAGATTGCTCACCAAGCACCAGAAATATGAGGTAGGGAGTTGTGCATTGTTTGTTTAAAGTAATCACAGATTCAACAGTGCATGGAACACTACATAGCAACACACTCTTACATGGCAGGAAATAAGCTAACTTTCACAAGAAAAGAATAATCATACTTTTAAGTTAATTAATACCAGTTCCACCCACCCCTCTCCCCTCCACTGCTGCTGAACATTAATAAATCATTTTCTTCAAATCAGTGATGATTCCTACCTTAAAAAGGCAGAAGACAGGAGAGCCGCTGAAGTGAGCTCTCCCAGTTTGAAATTCAAATTACAGAAGTGTTTCTAAATCTAGTTTTCAGAAACCTATAGTGGCTCTGTAGATTTACATTTGAAATATCAGAATTTCTTACCGTACAAAAATATTGTTGCCAAGGAAACAGTATACAGAAGGCAAGAAGCTCACAAAAATACAGATATTTAAAGAGCAAGATATTAGATTTAACATATTAACTAAATTGTTGTTTAGGTGACCTTTCACAAATGCTCAAGAGTGAGCATTTCTCCATTCAAAGAGACTATTACTTAACAGCAGTTAACTTCTGAAGCCTTTTAACAGCTGTTTCCCTCCTCCCTTCCTCCCTCCTCCAGTTCTGTTCAGATTAAGATGACAATGCTAACAGAAACCACAAGCAATCATACTTGTTTTTAAATGCACAATATTTACACTCAATAAATGGCAAGAAAAACTCCACCTGAATATCTAAAGGTCACTTTTTCAGCCTCCAGATTAAGGTACCCTCTTTACTAATACAAGGAGATTGTACTGCGCAGTTAAGATTCTCCTCATGATAAAAAGGAATGAAGTCTGCCAAGTATCATAGAAACAATGAACATATCTTGAAATAAGGAAAACGAGCCAGCCTGGAAGCTGACTCCCAACATGAGAGAAGTATAAATATTTTAATCTAGTTTTATTGGGGTCTTAATTTGAACATAGTATTTCACAGCACAGGATGAAGTAATGAACTCAAAGAAATCCTTTCGATTTCACTGAAGGAATTCTTTTACAGATTTAAACTGGAGAGTTAAAAATTACCTTTTGCACCTTACAAGACACCCTTACAGGCTGCAATTGCAAACATAACCAGAAGCCTCAAGTTGATAAATGTTTGGATACAGGCTATAATCAGCACTTCATTCTGCTTCCAAGACTAGTAATGCTACAACCTGCTCTGACACAAAGTGGGATGAACATGAGCATGAGGATATTGCAACTTCATTGCTACCAACTCATTCTACAATTGCTTTGCACATTGCAAGCATCCCACAAAGCCACAGCTGAATAAGGCCAAGAAATAGAGAACAAATACTTTATATCCATATTTTTATTTAGTTTAGAGTTGCCAGCAGTTTCTTTTTTGATATGCCAGTATATCCATCCAAATTTTTAAAAGATATAAAAATACACATTCAGATGCAAAGACATAATACACAATCATTTTAGTAGATTTAAAAACCTTAAAACCTCACACTTTGCCTCACAGGGCAGTTTGGCTCAGCCCTTAGAGTCATTCTGGACAACATCTACAGTTGTTCCCGCACACAGCACGTTCAGAAGTACAGACATCACATACCAGTCTCCCTTTCTTGCAGAACACTGGCTGCGATTCATCAAAACCAAATACCCACTTTCAGCAGCCACACAGATATTTTACTTTTGAAGGGAATCCAGCTCCTTGCAGCTTGAGCAGCAGTGCCTTGCAAGCGTGTCACAAGAGCTCAGAGATTACTCTCATCTTCACACCCAGAAGCATCCTCCGAATGCTATTTTAGCATCCTCACACAATGAGTGGCACATGTACCCAGTCACAGCAAACACTCTATCCCACCCCGCTGGCATACTTACATCACAGCACTGCTATGGCACACCTCATCAGAGGAAGCCTCAAATACAGCATTTATGCTTTCCTGATTAATTTGTTTTCCACCACATGTACCAACAGTAGTCATCTAGAAGGGAAAGTTGGGCGCACCCTACTGTCAAGCAAGATGAGGGCAGCCCTGTGCTTTCTCTTTTTGTACACTTCAGAGCAGATGTGTAAATGCTTGAGCACAGAGGGCAGAGGCACTCCTCAGGCTACCTAGTCACTACAAGTGACTCAGGCTGTGAACATCAAGAGTTCCCACGCTGATAGTGCTCAGTGAGAGTGGGCAGGAACAGGTAGGAAAAAGAAGAGGAGAAAGCATCACCATATACAGCTCTCTATAAATGCTCTACATACTGCATCTATACCTTTTTATGGCATTGAAGTACAATAGGAAACCAAGTGTATGTACTTGCTCAACTCTGTTTAACGCTAATTCCTGTTCAGCAATTACTTCTCTGTGTATTATGACCAGCTGTCTTCCAGTTAAAACCTGAAGTCACAGCAACATCTCAGTGGGAATGCAGAACTGGAGATGATTGTATCCTTACAAACCCTGAACCATGCCAAACCATTCCTCTAAGCAAAGTCATCATGCTATAACAGCAGCTTGATCTGGATGTGCATATTTTTTAAGAAGAATTTCTAGAAGAAGCCCTGCTCTAAAGCCATGTACGAAAAAGTGACAAAATTAGAGTGCTTTTAGTGACAAATGATGACTGCAGTTTTTAAATTCTGAAACAGTAACGAGGAAGCCTCATCAATTTAATGAATGATTTACAAAGCATTTATTGTGTGCATATTTTCATTGCAGAAAGATGCCAGAATTTTATTTACATTTGTTTTTGAACAATTATTCCAAGTGCACTTTTCATGTAGTAAGCATCTAAATACATTCTAGACGTGATCATGATACTTGATTATAAAGCTAGTAAAGAAATCCTAAGGCAATGGAAGCCACATGCACTTCAGAGAAATTCAATTAAAGAAAGGTTTTATGTTTCACAGCTTCCCAATGCAAGTAGTACTGTGTCCATGCATTCAATAATCACAACATTAAGCATGATACACTGAAGACCCAAATTTGCCAGACTGGCTCACTTCATAAGCAGGAAATAACTGCAACTTATTTCATGCTGCGTTTGCAGTTACTCTACTGCCCTTTTGCTAATACTAACTTCACATCTACCTGGATCCACCTCAGGCTGCTCCCAGATGGAACCAGTTGCCCAGACACGTGGTGGATGCCCTGTCTCTGGAGACACTGAAGGTCAGGCTGGATGAGGCTCTGAACAACCTGATCTAGCTGCAGGTGTTCATTGCAAGGGAATTGGACTAGACTGCCTTTGGGAGTCCATTCAAACTCCAACAATTCCACAAATTCTGTTTTTCAGCACTGATATTTTAAGCATTGCCCTACACACAGCACAGGGAAGATGCTCAGCAAAAGACCCACACCAGCAAGGAGCAGGGTGCTGAGTTAGTTCTGGGGAAGGCTCAGTTCTGCAGCAAGCATTATGCTGAAGAGCTCTGTAAAAAACTCTTTCATTAACAAAAATTTTACTAGTGAACACAGCTATGGCCAGAAGTGCTCATGAGACAGATGGCTGTGCTGATGATTTATGACTGACTCTTAGATATGGAGTTCAGTAACCTACACACAGACAAAGCTTAACTTGGAAAGAAGTATAAACAGCTGGGCTGAATACCACTCACATCCAACTCACATCTGCGTGAGTAGAAGTGAAAAATGATGAGTTAGTGTTGAAACTAGTGATTATCCCTGTGGAGATACAACTGAGACGATCAATTCCATCACTGTTCCCCTACGTAGATTTTGCAATGAGGCTGTTTTGTGGGCTTTAAACAATTTACTAGGCTTTTTTTTTTTTAAATATTGTGTCATAGTGATAGAAATTATCAAGAAAGTTTGCTAGTATAAGTATTTGACAACACTTGCTTTTCATCAATGTTCACTAATCACTTCGATTTTAACCTTTTTTCTTCACATGATTGGAAGAAACAAGGATTCAATTCATTTAACCTAAATTGACAGCAGGATGCCCAGACCAACTTTACCTGCATCATTCCATTCACTTCATTAAAATACTAGTGTTCTAAGCTTTTGAATGAGACCTCATAGAATGTGTGAAATTTCAGTATGGCCATACATACAATATTCTGCCCTATCTTTTCTCTAACTTCACAAAAAGGCAAATCCTACTCCTACAAAGATTATGCCTTATATTCAAGAGAGCAAAAACTTCCTCCGTATCATTTCAGAAAGCAGCAGACCTCCAAAGCATGAAATTAATACAAACAGAATGAAAAACAAGTGGGATAGAATCTCAAACCCCCTTTGGTTTTCTGTGTCTCAAGTCTCCAAGACCTTACTGCACTAGCTTCGTTTTCAGCGACTGAGAACTTCCCTGCTGGACTACAGAATCTTCTCTGCAGGCCTAAGAAGGGCCAACTGAACACAATTCGGCATCTTTATCACAGAATCATTAAGGCTGGAAAAGACTAGGATCATTTAAGTCCAAACATCATCCTTACCACTCTCAAGAAGCCCTTTTATTGTTTCAATTCAAAATCTTTTATGAGAACCAGGTCCAAACAAATGAAGGATTACAACCACACAAGTGCCCTACCTAGCTAACAGGTTACAGAAAACTCTAAAATAAAATGAATCTATTCACAGGCTTACAAGCATGAGCTCACCAAGCTCTTCTTAGCTTTCTTACAAAAACCCAGTCTCAGATTATTTGTCTCTAAGTTGGATTCAAATCTTAATAAGTTAGATTAAAAGAATGAAAGCTAAGCAGAAATAAGAGATCACCATGGGGTATGCTGCTTAGAAAAGAAAAAGAGGCATGCACCTGCAAATGAAAATGGCCATGGAAACTGCATGTTTTTATCTCTCCAGGCTTATAAACATCTGGGACAATTCAATGATCCCTGAACTGATGCTGTTTCTGATTAATTGTACAGAATAAACAAAGGAATTGTGACTAATTAAAAAGAACAAATGTTTTTGGTTTTTTTTTTCTTCCATGTGCATTGCTAGCATTTAAATTCTAATGAACTTTATAGCAGGAAACCAGCAAAAAAATTAGAGCCATGTGGGATCTTACACATATTATGATACTAAACAACAGTTGGCACCCAAACTCTGTTTGGAAATGGACTTTCAAAGTGAAACAGATTTTAAGAGATAATTGGGAAATACATAGGTAAAAACGACACTCATCACAGAGTGCCTGCTCTGATTTTTTATAACAGTAAAGCCAGCTGAACCCTGAAAGCAGTTGTTAACTATGAGAGAAAAAAATGGAGGAAACAAAACCTCTATTAGCTCACATGGCCATAAACAGCTAACACTGAATTTATTAACTACGTCTTTCTAGGAACTGCAAGAACTTGAAAGCCACTTTTTTCCCCAAAAGTCACAGATTGTCTCCAAACCAATAACAGTCATATGCTAATAGGAAATCCTTCAAAAGTAACAGTTCTTTGCTTACTGCTGCATTTATCTTGCATTCCATACCCCCCCAAACTATAGAGTGAGCTAAGTATGGAACTGGGATCACGCGCTGCTGTAAAGGTCACTCCTGGCAGCTTAACCAGGAATGGCTGTGGGGACAGCTCACCAGGCAGGAACTTACTGAAGAAGACATACCCTGGGAGCCAGAAGCAGATTTTCATGAAGAAAAACCAGAAAAGATAACAACAGCGAAAAACACAGCAGCCACCCAACTCTATATTACAGGTCACTCCCACCAGAGCAACAGGTGTGCAACACTGGTGGTAGGTGGCCATTTAGACTAGAGGATCTTAGAGGTCTTTTCAAAACCTTAAGGATTCTATGAATACGCTGCCCTCTAAATGCTGCACTGAAGAAGCAGCCATGTCAGGCAGCGCAGGATGCTTACAGCACGAAGGGAAGCTCTCTGCTACAGGAGCAGAAGGTCTTCAACCCAAGAAGCACACCACTGACACTTCAGTATGCAAGCACAAAGAATAGCTGTTAGAGTGCCTTAAGGAACATAAAGGATAAAGACAATGCTCACAAAACCTCTCACAGAAAGTTTATCTTGCTCACCACCACCCCAGCACTTTCTAAGTTCAGCTCTAGCTATTCTATAAAGCATAACACGCACTGTGTTGTCACTGCTGTTTCTTAGACAAAACAGAGAACTTCAAGACCATTTTCCAACTGCACGAAGGCACCGTTATAGTACGGCTCGCTTATTGGGCCAGCACGTACAGCTTCCAAAGGAGTTAAATTCATTGCAGCTCCCCGAGCACTTGTGTTGCAAACGAGTGAAGGCTGAATGGTCTATAAATACCTTTACTACCACGGATTTGGTTTCTTTCCAGGACTAAGCAAAAAGAGTCGAGGCACCTGAAACTTTATCCTCTCCCCTCTGGGGGAGCGGTACAGCTGCTGCCGCTAGCAGCTACAACACCGCTCGCAACAGAAGAGCCGCTACCCGTACTGCTCCCACTACGGGAAAAATCAAATCAACAACAACAACAAAAAAAAACCAAAAACAAAAAAACTGTGTAGAGCAAGGTGAAGTTAAATTAATAAAGAAAAAAGAAAAAGAAAGAAAGAAAGAAAACCACGAGAAAAATCTAGCCCGCTCCCTGCTGCGCTCCCCCATCGGGACCGACCCAGCCAGGCTAAGGGGGAGAAGCTCAGAGTTGCGGGCGCCTACCGGAGCGGCTGCGGATGATGTCGCGGAACTCGTCGGCGGCGGGGTCCTCCCCGGCGGAGGCAGCGGGCCCGGGGAGCCCCGCGTCAGCCATGTGCGGGGCCGCGGAGAGAGGTGGGGGAGCGCTACGGGATGAACGGGGAACGGGTAGAGGGAGCGGCGCGTCCAAGAAGACCGGGACGGGACAGGGCAGGTGCCCGGCGCCGCCGTCCGCCCTGAAATAGAGCCGCCGGCGCCCCCCCGCCCCCGCCCAATCGATGCGAGAGGAGCAATTAGCAAGCAAATGGGCCCCCGGGGCTGCCGAGGGGCAGGAAGCAGCCAGGCAACCCGCGAGGACCGAACCGCCATCCGTGCGGCTTTTTTCTCGCTGCGGGCTGACCCTGAGCAGCAAAGAGTGAGGGCGCGAAGGGGGCATTTCGGGTTCCTTGCTGGGGGAGCCTCACAGCTGGTAGCCAAGTGTCTCGTAACAACTGAAAAACACCACGGTGGTTATCTTTTTCTTCTTTTTTTTTTCCCCCCCTTTTTCTGAGTCATCCTTACGATGATCTGAGGATGATCCTTATGAGTGCTAAGGATCCTATACACCTTAGCGAGTCCTTATTTAAGGATCCCGTAGGCTCAGTGAGGCACTAGTGGCAGCGCACAGAGCTGGCAGGCACGGGGAAGGCATCTGAAGGTACAGGCTGCAGCCTTCTGACAACTGTGGTCTTCTCAGATCTGTTTTCATTAACCTTCGGCAAAAGAGGATACAGAAAAGCGTTTTCCCATGTGTTTGATAAGGAAAAGGGACAGCTTACTCCCCTGTTGTCACAGATAAGGAATAAGACACTTCATTCTGGCTTTGGTTCTTTGCTCCCTTCTGTTAAATGTCAGCTTGATCAACTGCGTCCACCCCACCTTCATAGAATCATAGAATATCCTGAGTTGGAAGAGACTCACAGGAATCATTGAGTCCAACTCCTACTTTCCTGCAGGACTTCTCGAAATAATAATTAGCTCCACGGCCATTATGCCAGCATCCAGCCCACAATCATGACTGTGACCATGACCCCAGCCTTTCCACCATGCCCATGAATGACTTCCAGCCTATGCCCATGAACCCAACTCTGTCCCCATAACCTCCAGCCCACCATCACAACTACAACTCCTGCCCTACTACCATGACATCAACCTCTAACTCACTAGCATGACCAAGACCAGTCCCACTGTCATGACCACTACAGCTCCTGGTCTTAAAATCACAACAGTAATTCTACCCACAGCCCATCAGCATAGTACCAACCCAGAGCCCTACTCATGACTATGACTCAACACAACATTACCAGCCCCCCACTGGTCAGCATGTCCCACCCACCATGGCCATGTCTGGATTCCTCATCCCTGGAGACATTCAAGGTGAGGCTGGACAGAGCTCTGAGCAACTTGATCTAGTTGTAGGTGTCCCTGTTTATTGCAGAGGAGTCATACTAGATGACCTTTAAGCATTTCTTACAGCTCAAACAATTCTATGATTCTGTGACCCCAGAGCTTCAGCCATCAACACACACCCTGCTCCTACAGCCATGACTCAGTCCTCAGAGACCTTGGTACCTGCTAGGCCTCTCTGGGGAACATGGCCTCTGCAAGCCCAATGGAGGAGCTTTCATTCCTCTCCCTTCAATTTTCTTTCCCCTTTGAAACTCAGGATGTGCTTTCCACAGGGGCAGCTTCCTCGTCTCAACCAGCCCCCACATAGCTGGCATCACCTCATGGGGCAAGAAAGCAGGCACTGGAATCAAATGTGCTAGGATGTGTTGAAGTGCTCACTCTCCCTGTGGCAGAAACCAATCTCCTAAAAATTGTGCTTTACAATATGAAGAGACATAATCCCCTATTTGTATTTGCTAGTTTGCAAGACAACAATGTGGCATATTTAATATAAATTAACTTAACTGCTGGTCAGCTTTAATACCAATTCATAGACAATTCATAAGCGGATACTTATGAAGGATGGGAAATTAAGGATAATCTGTAGAAAGGATGCATGTTTTTATTTGTACTTTGCATAGATGTAGGACTTGAATCCTTTTGTGTGTGCCAGGGTATATCAGAAGAAATTTACTTGTTTGAAGATAGTAGAGTTAAATGGAATAAAACAGAATAAAACTGGGTAAGAAAACCAGGTTAGACACAGTGGAAAGAACAGCTGGAAGAAGACTTTTTATAGGCACAAACGTGGTATTAATTAGACACCGAGGAAGGGGCTTGTCCCCATTTTGAGCAGTGAGGCATACACTGAGAGATTGCCTAGTGGCTGGGCTTACTCTCTTGTTTTTCATGAAGACTGTTATGAGATGAAGTAGGTGGGAAATTCTGAACACTGTGATTTTTCCAGAATATTTTTCAGCCTTATATTTTTGATCATCAATTTTTATTACTTTAAACAGAGAGTAGAAAAAAAGAAATCATTGGCAACCTTAAATAAAATCATTAATCTGATTCAGAAAAGACATGAAATTGTCCTTAGATTGTGCAGGGAAGAAAGCTTATATTTCTTTGTGTTCTCTTTTTGAATTCCTACTGTTCATCCCTGGTGTGTTCCAACGCCCAGAAACCTCCAGTGATGTCATGTTGGCTCTCACCATAGGGGTTCTTGCTAGAAAATGGGACTGAGATCAGATTACAGGCTGGGTTGCAATACTGTTGGTAGATAGGAGAGCCTGCAGTTTCTCCTCCAGTATTACAAGTCTCTTTACTAATCCTCCCCCCTCCCCCCCAAGTTTGTCCCAGTCTGTCCTCTAGGTTCACGCAGTCCTATATCAATCCAGACTTTCAGTAATTCATGTCTGTTTCTTTACCTCATTTTCTCAGCTTCTCTTCCTTTTCATGTGGACTTTCTTTTTGCACTCTGGTGCTTTAGCAAAGGTGGCAGTTTGTACATTCCTTCCTCTCCCCTACAATAGCTATAGCGTTGCAGAATTTAAAAGTGGGACTCATCCGCTCCTTAACAGCTGATCCACAGCCTCACAAATGTTGTCTGTTCTGTCTTCAAAGTCATGGGGAAGTGGGGAGATTGTATAGCTGCTTCCTGCTTCTTATTCCATCTATCTTTTGTGTGTTTCCAAGTACAACATGGAGGGAAGATAATTTTGCCTCTGTGGCTATGTTCTGAACACTGTTATTCTGCTGGAGAAATGTAGAATGAAGCCAATCAGGATGGAGACGAAAATTTCATGACTGACACTTCTGTCACTCCAGACTGTCTCTATCAGTAGCCAAAATCTCATTACTGTAATTTGAAAATGGAGAAGTGTCTTAACTAAATGCTAAATCTGTTCCATGTGGTTTTACAGACCTATCGAGTTTGTCTTCAGTACTTCAGTGCTCATCAGATTCGATTTGCTTTTTGAACAGGCGTTCTTGCTTAGTGTGCTGTACCTGAGATTTTGGGCTAAGTAAGATATCTGCAGTGCATTTCTTCGAACACCAGCTGCTCCACCCCACGTACATATGTTTGCAGGGCTGCTCTTAATTCAGTTCTGATTATCTCAAATATTCTCAAGAATTCAATGCTTTTTTGCAATACTTCACATGGCTTTTGTTGTTATTCTGTTTATGGCTCTTTTTCATTCCCACAAACAGAATCCTAGAGACGGAATAGATAACTGATAATCTAATCTAATCACATACATACACATTCCATTCTTTCAATAAGGGGATTCCATTGAGTTAATGATAAAAAACAGTTTATGCACTCATTTTTTTTTCCAGAACAATTTTTCTAATCTTCAAATGAATAATATTTTCTAGTGAGGAATTAGTTTGCTAAATGTCACAGAAAATCTTTGTCATGTCAGAACAACTAGGTACTCCAGAAATTGATGTGTTTTAAGCTAAAACACAGAACAAGGCTCAGAGAAGATTATGCTGATGCTTCTACTACTACAGAACTGACACACAGTACAGTTTAAATTCTGAAGAATGTCAAATCTTTGAACCCTTATTATCATTTCTAAAATCTTAGGAGTATAATGAGTGTTGAAAAGAAAAAAAAGAAAGAAAAATCAAACACAGCACTAATCTCTTGGTTTTGATAGCCAATGCCAATCACATCACTTCAGAAATGTTATTTAAGCGTCCTTATGCATGTATGTGCATCTACTTCTGCATATGTATGTGTGTGCATAAATGTACATATGTATGTATGTATACGTAGAATGTACTTTGCTCATTACTTAATGTTGGAGAGAATATGTTCAGGACATATTTCACTAAATGGCTACCAGCAACTCCTGTTAGTCTTGGGGGACAAATTATCTGTACAAAAGGCATATCTGTGCTTTGATTCCCCCTAAATATACGTGGTTTTTTTCAGTTACATGTTCAAAGGTGGACTAGTAATGTTGATGTTGCTGCTTAATGTCAATTTTGAGTTGGAATAAGCATTTGCTTATTCAGAAGTAGACCTTATCCACCATTTTGCACCCTATATGCAACATAGTAAATATTAAAAAATGGCCAAAAACACAGATGGGAAGTAGTTCTGACTTTGAAATTGGTAATTGTACTCTTTTGAGGAAAGATCCAAAATTTCAGTAAAAAATTTACAGAAGCTGAAATCCTAAAAAATCATGCATGTCTTTTCCAGTGGCTCACATTACATTCCAGTTTTGTTGAACCATTTGGGATATTTCAGCACTTTTTCCACAGTTTGATTAAGTTTGGTAGGGAAGTTGTTAATAAAAATCAAATTCAAATTACTCAAACTCTCTCCCTTGAAAAAAAGGTTGCTAGCATTTATTCTTCCTACAGTGTGTGACCCATCCCATATTAAAAACAGTTCTTTGGCCGTCTGGGATTCACTACTTATATTATTTTTCAATTATTTTATAAATCAATATGAATAAACAATCAGTCACAAAACATACATAAAAGCTCCCCATGTGGTAATTTATGCCTTAAAATGATTGCTTTGAAGTAAAAAGGATTTGTGACTGTATTACAGAATTCATCTGATACTAACTAATTTATGTCAACTCCCTCAGCTAACAAGAATCACATGATGTAAATGGAAAATGATACCCTACTGGTATTGAGAATAAAGAGGTAATTTCTTTCCATCTTTCATAACTGCTTTTCAAGACTGCATATAGTTTTTTTGTCAGAGCCCATTAAAAAGCTTGTTTTTCATCTTAGAATTAGTTTTATAACCTATTCAAGCAAAACTGAAAATCAGCACTCTAAACACAGTGACAAAAACCTGCAAGCTTATTTACTGATTAGTACTTACCAAACTGGTGAACTGCTTACCTCCTGGGAACAAAACTACCAGTGCAAAATGCACAAAATCTTATGGTGGATAGTGTTCTGCTTTTTTTTTCTGCATTTTTTTTTGCTGTTACCATGTTTGCAGAATTGAAGATTTATTAGAAAGCTACACACACAAATCAGCATAGTAAAATGCTTACTTTAGGCTTGATTTTTAGGGTACTTAGTTCTGGAGAAAAATGTATGTTGAATCTACAATAAAAAGGCCTTTAAATAACTGAAACTAAGTAAAAATAAATGGCAAAAAGAATTATTTATTGCACAGTGACATACCTTGTGTTAAAACCCTTGTACTAAAAAGTTTGAGAACAACCTCTCAGTTGCAGCAGTCGTAACCATATTTACAAAGGCAAGCAGCATTGCCTCATGCATAGATTTTTGCACTTTCTGTGAAGTAGGTCCTAATTACACTTTCATGGCACTCATTAGACATCTCTTGGCTTTCACTGTCATATGCAGTAAATGCTTAAATATTTAGGTTCTGATCCTTGTAGATATTTAGGTATGTAGTTCTCATTTGTAATTCATAAGAATTAGGAATCAAGTATGTTCTTCCAAAGCCAGAATACTTGAAATTTTCTGCTTGGAAAGTGTGTTAGAAACTTTTGTGGACAAAATGAGATTGTCACATGTCCATGGTTTATAAGCTAAAATTTGGTACAGCTGTGTGACTAGTGGAGTGGAGGGACCCGTGGATCTGCGCCCCAGAAGAGGATAAGGGAAAAGGATAGAAAGATAGGCCTAAAACAAAACATGGGCAATGATCTGGTCCCCCTGAGCTGCAAAATGAGCCGGCGGGGAAGAAGACCGGCGTGGATGAATAGGGAGCTATTCCTGAGGCTCCGGGAGAAAAAGAGAATCTACCGCCTGTGGAAAGAGGGACAGGCCACTCAAAATGAATACAAGGAAGTTGTTAGGATGTGTAGAGGTGAAATCAGAAAGGGAAAAGCTTGAATTTAACCTAGCCGCTGGCGTGAAAAGGAATAAGAAACTCTTTTATAAATACATTAACAGTAAGAGGAGGACAAAGGAGAATATCCACTCTTTGCTGGATGAGGCTGGGAATGTGACCACTGAGGATAAGGAAAAGGCGGAGGTTCTGAATGCCTTCTTTACATCTGTCTTTAAAAGTCAGACCAGTTATCCTCAGGATACCCCTCTCTCTGACCTGGTAATCTTGGCTGGGGAGCACACTAACCCCCCTGTGATTCTGAAAGAAACAGTCAGAGACCTACTGCTCCAGCTGGACTGTCACAAGTCGATGGGGCCAGATGAGATCCACCCGAGAGTGCTGAGGGAACTGGCGGAGGTGATAGCCGAGCCGCTTTCCATCATCTGTCAGCGCTCCTTGTTGACTGGTGAGGTCCCAGAAGACTGGAGGCTTGCCAACGTGACTCCCATTTATAAGAAAGGTCGTAAGGAGGATCCGGGGAACTACAGGCCTGTCAGCCTGACCTCGGTGCCAGGGAAGGTTATGGAGCAGATCGTCTTGAGGGAGATCATGCGGCATGTGCAGGGTGACCGGGGGATCAGGCCTAGCCAGCATGGGTTCATGAAGGGCAGGTCCTGTTTGACCAACCTGATCTCCTTCTATGATCTAGTGACCCATCTGGTGGATGAAGGAAAGGCTGTTGATGTGGTCTACCTAGACTTCAGCAAAGCCTTTGACACTGTCTCCCACAGCATTCTCCTGCAGAAGCTGGCAGCCAGAGGCTTGGATGGGTACACTCTTGGCTGGGTAAGGAGCTGGCTGGAGGGCCGGGCACAGAGAGTGGTGGTGAATGGAGTCAAATCCAGCTGGCGACCGGTCGTGAGTGGTGTTCCCCAGGGGTCGGTGCTGGGGCCTGTCCTCTTCAATATCTTTATTGATGACCTCGATGAGGGCATCGAGTGCACCCTCAGTAAATTCGCAGATGACACCAAATTGGCTGGAAGTGTGGATCTGCCTGGGGGTAGCGAGGCCCTACAGAGGGATCTGGACAGGCTGGAGAGCTGGGCTGGAGCCAATGGGATTCAACAAGGCCAAATGCCGGGTCCTGCACTTCGGCCACAACAACCCCAGGCGACGCTACAGGCTTGGGGCGGTGTGGCTGGAGGACTGCGTAGAGGAAATGGACCTGGGGGTATTGATTGATGCTCGGCTGAACATGAGCCGACAGTGTGCCCAGGTGGCCAAGAAGGCCAATGGCATCCTGGCTTGCATCAGAAACAGCGTTGCAAGCAGGAGCAGAGAGGTGATTGTTCCCCTATATTCAGCACTAGTGAGGCCGCACCTCGAGTACTGTGTCCAGTTTTGGGCCGCTCACTGCAAGAAAGATATTGAGGCCCTGGAACGTGTTCAAAGGAGGGCAACAAAGCTGGTGAGGGGTCTGGAACACAGGCCATATGAGGAGAGGCTGAAGGAGCTGGGAATGTTCAGCCTGGAGAAGAGGAGGCTCAGGGGAGACCTCATTGCTCTCTATAACTTTCTGAAGGGAGGTTGTAGTGAGCTGGGGGTCGGCCTCTTCTCTCGTGTCATCAGTGATAGGACCAGGGGGAATGGTTTCAAGCTACGGCAGGGGAGATTCAGGCTGGACATTAGGAAGTATTACTTTTCAGAAAGGGTGGTCAGGCACTGGAATGGATTGCCCAGGGAGGTGGTGGAATCACCGACCCTGGGGGTGTTCAAGGAAAGACTGGATGTTGCGTTGAGGGACATGGTTTAGTAGGAGCTATTGGGAATAGGTGAACGGTTGGACTGGGTGATCTTTTAGGTCTTTTCCAACCTTAGTGATTCTATGATTCTATGATTCTATGATCTGGGGAGAAACAAACAAATTTACTAAATAAGATATCACAACGCAAGATAACACACTATAATACAATACTATAAATACAATTAGAATTGGAGCTAATAAATCAAGTAAAATGAGAGCAAGTGTCCTAAAACTGAAGGCCTTACTGTAATGCTAAGGAAGACCTTACTCTAATGCTAAGGTGAGATGTACAGTCAGGACAAGGAGCAGGGAGGAGAGCGAGATCCTGTGACTTTGCTAATGATTTTCTGTCTTCTATGAGCACATAGTCCTCTGGGAGATGTAGTTCTTCTTCTCTTCTGGGACAGGCACCCAGAACTGGAGCATTAACTCTTTAACTCCCAGTGCACTACATGATGTTATGATGTTATGATGTGGAATACCGATAACCAAAAATCATAAAACCATGACATCACAATAATCTGATTTCAACACTGCTGTTTTTGCAATACAGATTTCAATAAACCAATCTGTTTATGGAAAATTTTTTGAAGTACACTCCACTGAATTTTTATGCGATTTCTATTTGTGTTTTTTTAATGGAAATTGCAAAAAGCAAAAAGGTAAAATTTAAATATATGTGCCTGAAAAATAGACTTCTTCTATCCATGTTAATAGCCTTGCATACGTGTAAAGGCACTGTGTAACTTCAAGAATATGAGTAGAAATAGAAGAAATACACAAATAGTGTTGTAATAACCTCTGCATTGAAATTATGTAACAAACATTTGGACACAAATGAAAATATGAAGTCTTGATCTGTGCATTTGAAGAAAAAATGATTCATAGGTATTATTCAAAATAACTTTATCATCGAGTACTGTGTTAAGAATAGGGCCAAATCCCTAGATATGTTGGCAAAGGGTGCCAAAAAATCTAGTGATCAAGAATTTCCGTTTTACCCTGTTCTTGGTAAAATTCCACTCGGTTTATTTTTTTAAGCTGCATTGCTTAAGAAGGAAAACGTCATTCTGAGGCACAGTGTTAATGAATTTTGGGACATACAAAACAGTAGTTAAAGAAGCATAATGATTGGAGCTTACTAAAACATTTTGGGTGAGCTTCAGCATGGGGTGTGGTTTGAGAAGAGAGCTTAAAATGGATATTATATTTTCTTAAATGGTTAAAATTATGAAAAGGAGAAGAGTGAAAGGAACTACACTAGTCTAATTTGCCATTGTTAAAATTGTAGTTATCGGCTCAGGTTTGTATGATTTTACAGAGAGGCCCTTTTAACATGAGGTTAATTAGCAAGGCTTCTCAAAGACTTTTCAGTTTTCTGGTATAACTCTAGCCAAGCTCAGCAACAGCTGATAATCATTGTCAGTACATGATTGTTCACTTGTCTTTTTGAAACCAGTGTGCAGACAAGTTCAATTCATGCAACTCATGTTTGCATGTTACTGAGTCGCTATGTAAATGAGAACTGACTGTCTCTTGTGTTGGCTCTCTCAGCAAAAGCCAAGTACTGCTATATATTTATATAGACTAAATACCTGGCTCTTTCAAGATTAGTCTTTGTGCAAACATAGCAAGGCTTCACTTGGAATTTTTGCTGTCAAGTGCTTCTTCTGTGAAGAAAGTCAGACTTCATCTTCTTGGACTGACAGGGATTTTCATCAAACACTAATCCACATTCAAAATACATGCAATGAAAACCTAGTTTTGAATGACATTTTTTCAAGGGCTTTTTAATTCTTGTCATCCTCAAGCATATCTATAGATTCATCTGTCAACTGTGAAGCAGTTGCTCTGATAAATCATTGTGATTGTAGAGGGATTTCTACAAAAATTGTTTAAATAGTTGCACTGAGATTGAAGGGCTATCGACTAGAAAGGACTGGGGAAGTTAGAAGTATTTGAATCTTTCAGTAGAATAGAAGGAAGAATGAAGCAAGAAGTAATTCTTTTCTAGAAAAATTCCTCAATTACCTGCAGAGGTAACAGGCAGCTTTTACTTAGATCCATTCACAATTAGAGTACATTAATAAGCCTGGCTATCTTATATATGAATTGTATGTCTTTCTATACCTAATACTATATAATATGTTTCGCACTTGCACATATTTGTAAAGAAATTATGTATCTGGTAAATTGCATCCAATTTCTTACATTTGAAATATTAAGGGAAAAACACACATTACTGTATACAGCTTTGCTGTACTACTACAGTGTGCAGCAAAGCACTGCTGGCAAGCTGAAGGCGTGCAGTCAGAAATCTCTTACATATGAATCACTCAGTATGACCGTGATCCTTTCACACTTTGGAACATTCCTGGTTTTATCCAACCCCTTGGCTGTTCTTTCACCTCTCAGGATACAACAAGAGCAAGGAGGCTTCTGTGGGGCTGGAGACTATGGGGGCTCCCCACAGAGTTGGTCAAGGCAGGCCTCAGCCCCCATCACCTCCCTGATGTGCTGTCCAGCCCATCCTGTGCTGGGCTGCGATGTGTACTTGTGTGTAGGTCCGGCCGGGCAGGACCTGTGGCAGAGCTGTGGACAGCTGAACTCAGCACTGCTGTGGCCTTGCTGGGACAAGGACTGGTGATCCTGTGGTTGGTGTGGGGTCCAGTATGTAGGCAGGATGGGAGAGCCCCAGTGGCCTACTATGGGGCAGTCAGAGCTGGGGTGCCCACAGGGCTCTGTAGAAATGGAGGACCATGTTAAAGATTGTTTTTTGTTGTTCTTGTTTTAATTAAGCTGTTACATATATGGTAATATATATCTGCATGCAAGGTTTCGGAAAAAAAAATAACAAGGTCATCTCATAGTCAATGGAAACCTATGTACTCCCTTAAAACCTGCTTATCTGTCACTCTCTGAGCTTCGTGTTTCAGCAGAAATTTGAAATTAAGAGCTATGGCCAAATAAAGAGATGGACAATGAAAAATATGCAACCAGCATTGGCCTGCGGCCAACCACCTCCTTTTCCCCTCTGCACCATCACACTTTTGAGAGACAGTATCCTGACTGACTTTGCCTTACTGTTGTGCCCTTGACATACACTGATGTCATCCTGATGTCTGCATCTAGCAACTGCACGGACTTGCTGTCAGCACATTGTGGTCAGGCAGAATATGCTCTTCAGCTTCATTGAGAGCAATAGCCAGGTTCACACAACTCAAGGTTGTGTTTCACAGGGACGCTGCAACCCCACAGTTATTCTGCGGGATAAGTAGTGAGAAAGGTCTTATCCTTTCTGGAGCAAGCCTTATTCCTCTACAGGAAAACAGTTTTGAAAGACAGCATCGAATTGTAGTTCTCTGATTCTGGAGTCAGTGCATTGTGCCAAAGAGTCTGATGTCTACACTGCAAAAAGTCTAAGAAGGCAGTGTTAATATGACCTGTATGGGGAGCAGCTCATCCAACACAATCATCTTTACAAAGTTAGCATCACAAATATAAACCTCTGTTGCATCAAAAGACTTCAAGTCAAAACCATGTGAGGCTCCAAGTCTACTGTCAAATGCATTATGCACATGTGAGCATAAGCAGACTTCCTAAGAAAGAGCAGTGGAAAACTTGAGTAACCAACCTGTAACATTTTCCTCTAGTGCTAATTTCAATTTCCTTTTCAGAGAATAAAATTGTTTACTTCCACATATTTATTGTTCCACTACAGTAGGATAAACAGAGAACACATGCATCTTCAGGTGCATGATGATCACAGAATACTTCTAGCATACACATGCCAATATTTTTCTTCATTCTTGCCAGTTATTTTTGGTGGAACATATGATGTTGTCATCAAGATGGAAATTAAAATGTCTCTGAATGTCCTTTTACAATTCTATGTGGAAAAGATTAGTATTAAATCACCATTGTCCCAAGTTAGTTTCTTGTGGAGTTTGCCAAGGAATTAGGAAATAACATTCCCTAACATTAATTTTATATTATTATTTATATGTTTATTATTTTCCTTAATAAACAGACGCTTTTCTTTTTGGATGTTAATGAAGTAAGCTGAATGGAGTAATGAACAGTGCATTGCAACTAAGGAGTGATGGCAGGCAGATAACAAGTGGACAGCATTCAGCAGTTTTACATGCTTCCCAATGCACAGCAGGGTGGTAATGTGGGTTGCCTGTTAGGCATATTCATCTTCTATTCCTGTCAGCTTCAGCTTATGTAGTTCATCATTATGACTGCAAAAACAAATACCACAGAATTGGGGCTGATATAAAATATAAGGATAAATAGAAGGACACCATCCTTCCTAATGGAAACAGTTATGCCATTTAAGTAGAGCTGAGTGGAGGTGGATAGACATTGACAAGCAGTCAGTGCAACTTTTCAAACAGGTGTAAGAATTCTTACTTCAACTTGTTACTACCCTTCTATCAGCTCTATAGTGTTTTATTGCTCATCCAATCTTCCTTTTGCTATTAACTTATATTTTAGCAGCTTTTCGTATTTCTGGTGATGAAATTAGCAACTAGGTTCTCACTCACACTAAAATGTGTTTATACATGGAATCAACTTCAGAGGATGCAGAGCCCAGCTCTGTTTTCTGGACTAATCAAAGGCAAGAGTACAGAGCTGGTCAGAAGACTGGCTGAAGAAGAGAATACAACACACTGAATGAAGTTTACACTAAACTCAGTATTCATGAATTGACTATATTTCTACTACATCTCCATTCACTACTTCCTCTGCAACAGAAGGTCCCTGAAATCATTTACCCATTTGAGAACAGTGTTCGTGAAAAAAAATATCCGTGCAAGACCCACTCCAAAACAGAAAAGAAAAAGAAAGAAAGAGGAAACAAAAAGAAAGAAAGAAAGAAAGAAACAAAAAATGAAGTACACCAGAATATTACTTTATTGCTTCATTTGAATTACAATCGAAACATTTTTTTGGTTGTGCTGATAAATTCTTATATTTCACTGTTTTTGTCTCAAACTGTACTAAAAAAATGCAGCTCTTTAACAATTTAATGTAGTGGAAAGTTTTAAAAATGTGGATAGGAAAGCACTGCGGTGATGCTACCAAAATGTTTTTCTTAGCTACCATTCAGATATATTTCATTGTGATAAAACATTGCAATATAATGTACCAAACAAACATTTTAACAGTACCGGAATGAAATATTTGGACATTACTGAAATGAAAAGAGAAAGTTCCAAATAAGAAAGTCAGAAACAATTGTTCTGAAACTCATAAAATCAGAAAATATTCTCTAACAAAACATTTTCATTTAGACAGAACAATATGTTCTGCCATGATATTGTTCTCTTAACATTTTTATTTCAGCAAGCCCCAGGAATTATTTGCTTATTTTTTTAAAAGTAATGAAAATCATACATGTGGTCCTGAAAGTAATATAGCTCTGAAAATATGGCACTGTTTCAAAAAAATAACTAAAAACATACAACACTTACCCCCTCCCCCATTTGTTTCCTCTCTCTCCCCTTGAACTTTCACAAATTTATACCGATTTTCTCTCTACCCCAGCGACGACATGATTATCCACAAAGGAAAGCCAGTGACAAATGACATCCTACAGACCACTTGCTTGCTCCATGAACTGCTTCAGTGTGCCTATTTCCCTCTGTGCCTGGCACTTGGTGCCTCAGTACCCATACCCTCCCCATAACCTTTTCACTGAGGAGGCAACAGACCTACCAGACTGAAGAAAAAAGGAGCACAGTCTTCATATGAAGATTATTCACAACTTGATTGCATCTGCACAAGGAGACCTCATGGAGCCACGGGGTCATTTAGAGAATCAATGTATGAAAGATAATTTTTGTTCATAATATGGGCTTCAGCTTTCAGCTTTCTGTTTCTAACAGAGGAAAAAAATAAAAGAAAAAAAAAAGAAAAAAACTTCACATTTCTAATGTTCAGCTCAGTGTATTTTTGGAAACATAAATGTTTTAAAATGCTCCAGTCTCACATGTGAATTAATGTCATCCCTTTTGATGATGATTAAAACAGGCTAGCAAACAGCCTTCCCCCAGGAAAGGAACAAGAAAATATTCTGCAACAGAGTATATGAAGACAAAAGCGAGGATTAGGAGATGAAATATTTCTGGGCAAAATTTAAGAGATGCAGCTCTTTCAAGTAATCAACTCTGTGCCCAAGTCCATGATATTAAAGGAAATGGTATGAAAGACAGATGTTTCACAGGTGGAGCTGACAAATCAGTTAAATGTAGCAGAGTATATTTGGCATAATAAAGGATCTGTCCACATGTAAGTAGACTGAATTGGTTCCTAAATCTTTGTGGCAATGACAGTCAAGGTTTCAACACCATGAATATGCCTTTCTGTGCCCTTCCCTTTTACCTTGTCAACAGAGGCATAAAAGTCATCTGGAACAGTGCAAACAAGAAGAAATGAACATAATTTGCATGCTCTTTATCAGAAATGTGTCTCTTACTGGTGTTCTTCTGGACAGCTCTTATTTAGACTATTTAAACTTGCAACACTGAGTTGGATGCCTGGATAGGGGTAACTTTTGTTAGTGTCATTGCACAGTCTGTGATACAAAGATAGAGCAGCACTGGAGCCCTATGGAGTGAGCTTTCCATGCCCACACCTGCCTGGACATCAAGAAACTACCAAAGGTGATTTGGCTTATCCTGCAGGTTTGATGCTCACCCATTGCCTTTTTTTTAGGAATATCATCCTCATGTGCATGAAAGAAAAAAACATGTATTTGAATTATGCTGAAAGAGCAATAAAATTGTATTTTTTGAATAATGGAGTGTATTTGCCACATTTTTAACATATCAGTCTCACATTCTGTCTGATTCTGAATGTTTTACTCAGTAGTTGAAATAATTAAAAGCAGACAGTTGTTGTTTCCTGTCCTCCATGGCAGAATGAGAGTCATTGCTGCAAGATTTTTTTTAATTATGAAGATAATAAGAACGCAAACAAAATTTAAAAGGGAAGGGAAGGGAAGAAAAAAGAAAAGAGAAAGAGAGAAATAGAAAGAGAAAAAGAACTTTTGTAAGATTTGAAGTTCTAACATAAATGAATCTAGAAGGCAGACCTTCTGTGCAAACAAAGTCCACATTTCTCCATACTGTAGATCTGCCCTGGAATGGTGCCCAGGGCACTACCTACGTTTTGCAGTGCAAACCATTCACCACCTTACAAAAATCCTAGTGAGTCAGCTGGAAAATTTACCAGGCAGGAAAGGAAGGGTTCTCCTCTAGCATATTTTGTTTGTATCACAGCCACATAGCTTTAACAGTGGAATTGGGGTGTCAGAATATGCATGTACAACTAAGTCAATAGACAACCTTCTTTTCCTATAGTCTCCTTTTTCTCCAGTCCTCTAGTGAATGCAGCGTAGATAGAGTCCAGTTGGAATCAACAAGGATTAAAGGGAAGACAGAGCTTCACCAAAATGCAGCTTATTAGCTTCTTTGCTATTTTTGGTTGGCCTAATTAGAATTTCTGCACCTTTCGTTATGGCTTTGCTTCAGCAAAGTGCAAGGCCATAGTAATAATAAACATGTATCTCAATGAATAAATTATGTTGTAGTTTAATATGTACTTCACTTATTTCCTGAATGGATGTTCTAACACTGTATTTCTAATTAAAAGGAAAAATGTATGAAGGGAAAATGCAGTCATGTAATTTCACAGTTATTATGTTGCAAAACTCAGGTGATAAAGCTTAATTTAATCTTATCTAGAGTGCCTACTAACTTGCAGAAATTTCTAGGCAATATATCTTAAAATTGTAAGGGAATACTTTTTACAGATGTTGAAAACTCGTTACTAATGAATAACCATTTAATTTGCATCATTTACTTTAAATTCATATAATTCTTCCTCTATGGTGTCTATTCACATGACAAATTTAAAGTTCAACTGGTTTTGAATTATCCGTTGGAAAGAGAAAGGGCAAAAAGAGAAACAGGGAGAGAAAAACGGACAAATAGCACACCCTTGTATTTTCTTTAAGGCTCAGAATGTGTCTTTCTATATTAGAATGTGACACTTGCTATCCTGAAAAAATGTGGAAAGCTTGACTTCTGTAAATAGCAAGTGAGAAATTAATCATAATACTAAGATTATAGGAATGGCCTTACTGGCTCAGAACTTCATACGTTATTTGCAGTATCTTGGATTCAGCAATGACTAGGAATTGATTTTAAGAAAAAGCACAAACACAGCAATCTTCCTCCTCATACTAGTCCAGCCGCCCAGAACTAGAATTTAAATTCTGTTTCTAATATGTTGTGATGGCTTTATCATCCAGTAATCTGTCTGATCTCACTCTGAAGTTACCAGTGTAGGTGTCCTCTGCTTCAATGAACTCCATAGCTTCACCTGTGTACCCATATTTCGTTGTCTGCAGCTTTTCATCTGAACCCTCTTAATTCTTGAATTATGAGAAACAGCAGTTTTCTCTCTTCTCAGTTTTGCTCATGATTTCATAGTTCGGCCAGAAACTCACTACAGCATCTCTTCTCCAGGCTGAAGAGAGTTTGTCTGTCTAATCCTTTCTCTGGGAACTGTTCTGTATCTTTTTCATCAGTGTTGCTCTTCTCTATACTTTTTCTGTTAATGCCTTTGTAGGTGCAGGAAAACATGATTGTCAGCTGTACTCAAGATCCATGTGCATAAAATGCCATTATGTTTTCAGCTCTGTCCTCGCTTCCTGATATTTCCTAAGAATTCCATTTTCTCTTTTGACTGTCACTGACTACTGAGCCAACAATGTCACCAATCCAGTCATAAGACCCCTTGCAGCTGTTTTTGCAAGCCTGGGTACTCCCAGTACCACAAAAAAAGCTGTCATTTCACTTTCCAGTCTTTCTCTAGATCATTTATGTACATATTGAAAAACACAGGGCCCAACACCAATCTTCGCAGGACTTGAAGAGTGATTTCACTGTATTGATAGAACCGGTTATTTATACTTCGCCTTTCTTTCCTTTTTTTTTTTTAGTATTTATTTGCTCGTCTGTGAGTCTTAGAAAGAAACAATGATTGGAATACTTCAATGAGCTGTTGAAAGATTTTTTGAAACACAAATGTACAGTAGCAACTGATGATTGAGTCTTTAAAGGAATCCTAATAGATGAGCAAGGCCAAATTTATTTCTACAAATTTCACATTGATTTTTCTCAGTGATACCCTATTTTTTCCATGTTTTTACTGGAAAAAATGCTATTTACTTTACTTTACTGCTTTCTACATTATACATTTTACTAATTTGTCTGATTGGTAATCCCTAGATCACCATGGGAACCTTTTCAAAAATTTGGTATTGTATTTTCCACCTTTTCCTTTGGTACCCAGGCCTTTTAAAGAGGAAGTCAAGAAACCACTGTTAGTAGGATGCTATTTTAAAATGTTCAATGCCTGTAGAACTCTGAAAGCTTGTTACTATGATATTAGTTTTTCCTGCTTTTATCCTATAAGATATATCCTACAAAATGTCTCTCATTAAGTTTCTATCATGTTCTCCTCAAAGAGCAAAAATGCAAAGAACTGATTTTATTTCACTCAGCTTTTACATGGTTTCTTTCACCAATATCTCTCAAATACTTCTCAAAAGAGATAAGCACCATCCCTATTATACAAAAGAAGAAGGAAAAAAAACACTGAAAGATGAAGGACTAGACTCCATAAAGGACTGGCAGCGGGACCAGTTGTATAAATACCTAATTTCCCCTGCTCTTCTTCAGAGGTGGTTTAGCACAAGCCAGCTTTGATCACAGAATCACAGAATCACAGAATCACAGAATCACAGAATTGTAGGGGTTGGAAGGGACCTCCAGAGATCATCGAGTCCAACCCCCCTGCCAAAGCAGGTTCCCTACAGCAGGTCGCACAGGTAGGCATCCAGGCAGGTCTTGAACATCTCCAGAGAAGGAGACTCCACCATTGATATGTAACTCCTGTAACTGTTTAGCATGTCATTGAGCCTGACAAGCTGCACAACCCCTCACTGCACTGGAGATAGGTTACTTCTCCTAATTTGCTGCCTAGACCAGATTGCTCAAACCCCCTTCCAGCCAGGCCTTCAATGCTTCCAGAGAAGGGGCATCCACAACCTCACTGGGCAACCTATTCTGCCCTCACAGTAATGAATTTCTTCCTAATATCTAGTCTAAATCTACCCTCTTCCAGTTTAGAACTTTTCCTGCTTGTCCTGTTGCTACATACCCTTGTAAAAAGTCTCTCGACAGCTTTCCTTTAGACTACCTTCAGGTACTGGAATGCCACTGTAAGGTCTCCTCAGAGCCTTCTCTTCTTCAGACCAGAGAGCCCCTGCTCTCTCAGCCTGTTCTCACAGAGGAGGTGCTCCACTCTGAACATCTTTGTGGCCCTCCTCTGGACCTGCTACACTGCCTTCACATTTAGGCCTATTTTAAAGGGTCCTTTTAGAATAATTAAAAATTCAGGGTTTACTTGTGCCTGCCACAAACCAAAAAAGATAGCTGAAAAGAAAGGAATCCAAGATGTAAGCAATTACATTATATGCAGCTATTATTTCACAAATACTTACAATACCAATTTGGTCCGTGCATATGATGAGACTTAGGCATGTTTCATGACCCTTGAAATAACTATTCAACCCACATAGCAAATGAAAACATGAACCTAGGGGCAACTGCAGGGCATCTTTTGCTATATCTTCCTGACGTTTATGCCTTGTGCTTCATGTTTGTACACTAACTAATGAAAACACAACATAAATTATTGGTTCCTTGTCTTGTATGAACAGACTCCAGTAATTTTGTAACTGGCAAACAAGGAGAGCAAGAGAGGCTAAACAGGATTAGCAAAATACCAAAGCATTGTTTTTAATTACCTTCCACTTCATGCCTGATTGATCACATAATGAGGGGACTAGGAGGTAGGACACACTATTAATTGTTTTAAAGGTTATTATAGAGGGTGATCTTATTAATCAGTTTTTCAACGGGAGAGATGTAAGTTCAGCTACTGCCATTCAGGAAACCAGTGTTCAAGAAGACCACCTTAGGCAAGTGCAACTTGCACTGCAAGATCAGCTTATCTAACTGATGATAGTCTGGTTAACTTGGAAATTAATATTAGCAGCCTACAGCACTGGATTGTCTCCATGGCATTCATATTATACAGAGATTTCATTCATTTGGGAGGGTAACCAGTATGTAGCATTAACACCAGAATTACATGAAAGTATGTGAATTGGAAAGCGATATTTATTATTAATTTATTTTAGTTCCAGTGATTATTTAACAAAAGCTGCATATAAGCACCTGAAAAACTTACTTGAATGATGATTTAGAAGTAATTTAGAAGTAATGATTTAGAAGTTGACATTAAGGGTTAGTATTTCTGGTTGCTCTTCAACCATTGTTCTATACCATTTTTCATTTAGAGTTATTAAATACTCTCTGCTATTCTGTATGTTAAATATATATGTGTTTATAAAAATGTTAAACAAGACATAGTTGTATCCAATATGGAGCATCAGTAAATAAAAGAGAAACTATATACCGATGCTCTTTTGTGCTGTTTCCCTTTTGCACTGCTGACATCAGCTGTAGATGAGGTCTGCAACATGAAAGAACTTGTGGTCGAGGGAGCTGGCATTTATTTATTTACTTTGTGGCTTAATGATTCTGGTATGATGCATCGAGAGTAGTTTTTACACATTTTAGAACAGATGGGCATGATTTGTCACATCTGGGTAAATACTACTGATTGCACAAGTTTGAAAAATTCTGTCTGGGTTGGGGTAATATGAGTCATAGTTTCTCAAAATGATTTGTCACTGTTGCGAAACTAAGGGACAATTGCTTCTGATTGGCAATTTCTGCTCAAAAAAAGACATTAGTTTTGAAGAAGCAAGACTGCTGCAGTTAAAAACTTCAGGATCCATGTAAGATTTGCTTTAGTTGAAGAATCTAGGTCTACATTTTAGTAAATATGAAATTTCTGCCTATTACATAAAACTAAAATTGCTGTCTTCAGGTGATCCTGTTGGAACAATTTAAGTGCCAGATAATAAACATGCAAAGAAATATTTAAGAGGCAACTGTTTTACAGTAATACTGGGATTTGGGCAAAATATCCTCTTTGTCTTCATGAACAAAATAGTACAGTAACAAGAAATAGTTGAGGAGAAGGAAGGAAACACTTTCTGTATGTCTAGACTTACATTTAAAATTCATGTTTTGTGCAAAACTTACTTGATACCATCCTACTGGTACTGGACTATTTCTGCTCTCAGGTCATTACCTTGGAGCTACAGGTGAAATGTGCAACTAAACCAAGTCCAGGTAAATTAGCTTGGGAGAGCTTGGCCGTGTTTAGGATTAGTCACAGTGGAGTTACACATCCACGGACCCTGCTGTTTCTTCAGAGAGAGAGTCAGGTTTCCATCAAGACTAAACAGAAAGCAAATGGCTCTTACATCAATTGCCATCTTTAGAAAGCTCCTGCTCTACAGAGTTGCTGCTTGTAATCCATGTTTCTGCTTCTCAATCCAGAACACATTTTGCTATATTTCTTCCACAGTTATCCAGTCTTTCTCCTTAACAAACTACAGCCAAAGTTCATAACCTTTATAAATTAAAAATATGTTTTTACATTAAACAAAAACAAGCAAGCAAGCAAACAAACAAAAAACCTGATTATGATTTGTTATCAGCTTTTCTGTCAAATAACAAGTGACACTTATGGTCCCCATCTTCCACTTTGAAGGGATTGGCCACCCACGTCTTTTTCAAGGGTGATCCTAATGGAGTGAGATGCAATTCTCATGAATATCATTCTGAGATAAATGTATTAACATAACTCTACCTTCAAGGCCCTCTATTTCGCCCTGAAGAAAAGTATCAAAAGTATCATGCATTGCTCTGTTTTAAATACTTCAGTAAATTCTTGCTCAGTGTATTTGATTGCTTTCAAACATAATAAACAATGCCACTTAACATATTCCAAGTTAGGTAATACATGAGCTAATTGCTGAAATGAAGATTTATTATTTGAACAAGAATCAATAGAAACAAAGATTTCATATGCATAAATTCGTGATATCTTCTCAGCTGTAGCACAGCAGCATTTACACATCAAAAGCTGAACCATGCTGCGCTTCTCACTGAAGAGAAAGGAAGAGACTACTAATATGTTTATGCAACAAGTCCCCATCTTTCCATTGTTATCTTGATTAATAGAGTACTGTAATTTAGGCTTAATTTAAGCTTTTGTCTTAAGGTTTCTGGTCAATGATGTTATTCTAGATCATTCTACTGAGTAAACTGTGATCAAATCAAAACGAAGAAAAGAATTTCTGTGGTTTTCTGAAACTAATGGCTTGTTTGTTTCTTCGATTTTCTCCATTAAACTAGTGATTCTACATTCATACAAGACCACATAGTCCACATGAGGTTTAGGGCCCTCTTAAAGGTATTTTGGCAGAACACAGCAGAACAACCCCATCCCATTCCATCCCCCTAAGTTATCCAAGGTCCAGCATTTATCCTCAGATCAAGGCCATTCTGGAGTTGTATCGCTGAGGTCATTTTAAAACCGCAGTTGCTTATTATAGCCTTAGTCACATGGGATCTATTCAAATAATAATTCAGGCCTTAACCATATCATTTTTTTTCCAGATAATATTAGGATAATTTACATCTGGGAAACAAAAGAGATTTAATGCTCTCAGATCCCCATCAAATTACACACCCTTGCTCTCACATGGTTCTCAATTTTTGCAGAATGTAAAATGTGTTACAGAAAAGTCACAGAATTTTTCTTATGTATATCTTTTGGGCCTGATATAGGCCATTATTATGATTTATTTGTTATTTTTTGTGCAGTGACAGAATGTTTGACTTAGCGTGGACAAGATGGATGACGTTACCATTGTGTGACCTTGCAGCCTACACTAGTGAATTGATACAAGGAGCAAGGGACCCCATAATGATGTGCTTGCAGACTTGAGATACCACTGAATTATTTGTGTTATGTCTCAAAGACACTTACAAGGTAGTTTTGTGATTACTACCAATCAATTTCCAATTAGTACCAATTAGTACCTCAGCTAAATTGGAGGTGGTGCTGTCAAACTGCCAAAATACTTCTCACAATTGCTTCCTCAGAAAAACTCCCATCTGGGCTGAATTAGATTTTTGAAAGCTTTTCTATCAGTAAGTCACGAAACAACTGCTAAGCTAGCTGATATGTTACTTCAACTGTACTGTAAAAAATTTTCATTTTTATCATATCATTTTCTTCAATTTTCTTTTTTTCTGTGGGTTTTAAACATAGGTAGCTCATCAACGCGCAGGGTTCAGTGTGTTTGCTGCAAAAAAAAGAACTATCCCAACTGGCATTTACTTCCTCTGCAACAGATACTCAAATTGGAGATGAAATTACTGGGCCTCCTAAAGAACCTCTGTCTTTGTGGATGGTATGACACAGTAAAGACCACTGAGATGAAATATCCTGATACATTCTTATATCATTACATCTTTTCTTATAGTACAGAAGACTCATTTATAAAGTCTTAGGTACAACCCTAAAGTGAAACATTAAGAAGCTCTTCAAGGCATCTGAAATACATAAATGACTATAAAAGTGTTTAAAATAACTCTTTGATGTTATTTGATATATGATTGATTACTGAAACTATGGTCACCATTTCGTGCTGTCCTTAGAAAAGCAAGCCTATTACTTCTCATTCAGTACAAAAATTGCTAAGTGAAATAGGATCTTTCTATAGTGATTTTTATGTCCCAGTACTCAAGGAACAATACAAGATACTATTCAAACTTTCTTTGCGCTGATGTAGCCAACTGAAATTAATGATTGTGCCAGATTGCAACTAAGGTCAAAATGCAATCAATAGATAATAAAAATCCCTGTGTTCCACTCTAAGTGCTACTTAACTGGGTTTTTTTCTGTTTAAAGTTGAACATAGTTTCTTCTTTTACAGCTACATTGCAGAGATGAGAACAAGTACAGTTATGATTGAGTATTGTTTTTATGTTTTCTTTCCTTGTCTTGATAGAACTTTGTACATCTTCATAACGCATGCCTTACGTGGTTTCATTTTCCAAAAAAGAACTCTTCAAGTACCTATTTAACTAGAATAGCAAGTCATCAGGAACCAGAGCTGCAAGCTTCCTACATGAAGACTTAAGACTTTCCCTTTAGAAGCTTGATATTCTGTACTGATTCAGTAGTGATTCATTTAATAATTGCTTCTTGATAATAAAACTCAGCAGTCTGCCTCCTATATTATCAATATAAAAAAGATAGCTTTATAGTTTCAGAGTTTTCACTGGTTTAATAAAATTAAAAAGAAGGAATCATTAGATGGAGACCATGAGATCCATAGTGGAGCACCTTAATCTGCATAAACGTGTGCCTTTCCAGCTTATCAATTGCATGGCTATTCTTCCTGTTGTTTTTTTTTTTCTTTCTTTTTTTCTGTCTGACTGTTAATGACTGCTGTATTAAATAAAGTTTTAAATAGCTTGCTAGGATGCTCACTGGTCTCTAGCAGGCAGACTGAGTGTCTGCCAACTCCTTTGCTATTACATCTTAAGGTCTTTAGCTGTCTGAACAGCTGGATGATTGCATATAACACTGGCAAGCAGCCACACTCCCCTCCAAACCCCAATTAAAACTGCTATCACAGAGCTAAGAAAGCATAGGCTGCAGTTTTATTTTATGCAAAGATCAATTATAGTCATTTTTTTTTAAATTATATAGAACTATAGTTTGTTATATGGCTGAACAAATATTTTTCTGTCTGTGACTGGTTAACAAACAGCCAACAGTCCTCCTCAAGAAATTTGCGGCACATTGTTGACATAAGTACTTTTCAGTCCATAGATCATGTGCAGCAGTTTTTGGCACATAGCTGATGCTTGAGATTTCAGTTATGGTTATTAGCTGGAACTGGAAACAGAGTAGACATGGTTGGTTTTTTTTGTTTCTTCATAGGAAAAGCGTAGTTCTCAGGAAGTAAAGAGGCATCTTTAGGGTATGATTCACCCAGTCTATATTAGTGGGGGATGAATCACCCTCTAAGATGTGTTTATGAAAGGAGCCCAAATGATTGACTAATCTAGACATCTAAATTTCAGACTGGTAGAGTAAGGTGATTCCCACTCTTAAATACTTCTGACAGACAGTATACAATTGTTTATGATAGAACTGTTAATGGTTACTACAGAGACATTAAGACATTATGTATAATGTAAGACAACTGTACCATGTCTGATTATTATTCAGCTAATCTTTTATTAGGGCCCAAATCAGACTAAAAAAAAAAAAAAAGAAGACAGCAAGATTAAGATTATTATATCAATAAAGCTAAAACATAGTATCATATACAAATTTACTCATATTTAGATATATTCTTTTATCATCTTTCTTTTTATAAGCTCTTCTTTCATATCTGTCCTTGATACTGTATGAGTCATATCCTAACCCAACTTAACAAAGTTTTATTCAGTGCAAAAATGCTACAGTCTGCAGTGTCACTCTTCTTTTGATTATAATATTGCATATGTGTCTAAGTCCAAATTACTTCCCTCATCTCTGCTGCTGGCAAAACTTTAAAGAACCTTGATATTGTTTAATCCAAAGTATCTTTCCTTTACCTGTAAAATTAAACAGTCATCCTTCAAAATAATTCAACTAATTTAAATATTATTTTTTGCAGAATGCATTTATTTTGTGAGTAGGCAGATGTGTCTCAGATGTGTCTACTTACGCAACTTAAAATCCTTCCCGTTGCCTCTTATGAGCGCAGATACATTCAGGTATGACACACTACTTAACAGGAGTTCTTTAAAATCTTCAAATCCAGTGCTCGCTAGTAATGACATGAAGTACTACTGACACATAAGTAATTGCTGCACTGTGCTGATGTCCATATGAGGATCTGCCATTTTGAGTCTATTGTAATTCAGCATAAGCAGAATCAAGCAAATGGTAGTGGAAGTTTTTTTCTACAAAAGCAATAGTTATATCACAGTCCATGTGAAGTGACTGTCTCATCACTGGGACAAGGGACAGTAGTAGCCATTTTGTGGTAACTCAGAATTACCTTCTAAAATTTTTTTCCAATATCTCACAGTAACGTAAATTACCTCAACCAGAAACGCACACATAAAATTGTAAAAAGGAAGGTATACATATGTTTTTAATTCTGCTTCATTGTATTGCCTTATTGCCACTTTGACATATAAAGAATTAGAATAAGACATAAAACATAAAACATGTCTAGAAAATAAAATAAAACTTAACAAAAAAACCAGACATGCCTCTTTCTTTTATATAAACTGTGAATATGGCACTGTATCTGCTTCTCAATAGTAGGTCAGTTTGAATCATTGAATGCTGTTGTTTTTTTTTTTACCCCTTGGAGAGACTTCATCTTGATTGTCTGCTGTTACTTGTTTAGGAAAAGCTCCCCTAATGGTTTCCAGTGCCAAACCGACCTTTATATTGTGTTTATTATCCTGTCTGTCTGGTATAGTACTTTCATCTGCCATATCCTTTATAGTTGTCTGTTTCTTGTGAGACAGGTATGGGTTGCTTGCCCTTGATTTTTTCTTTTTCTTTTAATGCTTTTATTGAGAAACATAACCTATGAATAAAGTAATCAATGATGTAGACTTCTGAGATTAGTTATAAAACCTTCCCATAAAAATGCATTCTCATACAATTAGTTTTGTGACCAAACCTTCTCCCAAAAATACCTCAAAGCAGTTTTCCATGCTTCATATGTGACAAGAGAATGACCTTTTGGAAAGGAAAACTTTGGCCAAGAACATGTAATCAGTATTAACATTTTAGAAGATACTTAATTACAGTGATGAAATGAAAAAAAAAAAAAGAAGAAAGAAAGAGCCAGACTGTCATGTGAACAGACTTCAGACTTCAGTGAAGTACCTCTACATTCCAAAAAATATTTCGAATTACTGGTAAGAAAGAGGATAATTCACATTTTTTTCATTCAATTGAGAAATTTTATCTTTCTGAGTGTCCTCAAATGCTAATTCAGACTGAAAAATTCAATGTTGAGAGCTTCCTATGGCAGCAATGGAAAAAAATATAATAATACTAAATCAGTTTTGAAAATATATTTTAGTATTTTTGTTCATTGTTCTATTTTATTCTATCTTATCAATTTAAATAGAAATATATAATGACCTATAGAAAAAGAATATACTCAAATCCATTGGATAACACTACGATTCAAGTGATGAGTCTATTTCCATGCTAAAACATGCCTATCTGTCTTTGTTTAGTACTGATATTGCTTCTGTGTAGAGCGGTATTTCACAAGCTAGGATCTTACTGTATCAAATTGTGGGAAGAAAATTCCACAAGAGCAGGGTGTTAGGGAAAAATTCTGTTGCTCTTGTTTCTATTCAGACTAAAACAAATACCAGGTAAAACAGGAGGGGTAATAAAGACTTTCATTACCAGGTAAATAATGGGGGAGTTGGGAAGATGAGAGACAAAATGAAAAAAGTATGCAAATTCTTTCAAATCTCAGGAGATGGACAAATTTTGGATAAATGTTTCAAGAGTGGGTGTGGGATTCAAAGCTGAAATGCTTTCTGTTAATCATCTCTAATTTCATTCCCTACCTCACATTGTGATCCAGGAAGTCTGTTCTTCAGCATGAGTCATTTTGTCACATTCCAGATCTGAAATGAATAAAGCTATTAACATTTATTGTATGCTGTAGTTTTGCCATATCTTGCCAATGTCTATTTTTTTGTATCTGTTGTCATTGACAGGAGTAACAGCTGACAGGGGAAGAATATATGCCTGTTCACAACATAGAGAAAAACAATAGTACTCTTTACTCACTTTATAATAAGAGCTCGTTCCAGTTTAAGATTGCTTAAAATGTAATATAATCTGAGCAGGAACACAGGAAGAGTCCTTCATCACTGACTTCTGCAGTGGAGATGGAGCTGCAGAGATGTTCCATAAAGGTTTATGAATGAAATTTACTTTATGTGGTCTTGGCTGAATCTGAGCATCAGAATCTCTCACATTTTTCTGGACACTACCCATAGGAAAGCCTGGTCTAAGAAGGCATTATAGTTAATACAAGGAAAATATGAATTAAACTTCGGTAACTTCTCAGAAGAAATTATCTTGGGAGGATGTGTTCTAAGGAGCAAGCTATGTTAAAAAACAACAAACTCAGTCATTTATGATTAAAACCAACCTCCCTAAATATTCCTTATTTTTACATATATATACACATATAAAATTGACTATCATATATATACACGTAGAAAATTGACTATATGTACATACATATACATATGCAGTTATCTTTTTAACAGCATTACTTTTTAACAGTATCATCACAGGAAGGTCAGACCTCTGTTTGTTGTTTTTTGTTGATACTGTTGTTTTTCCCTTTGCCTAAACTAAAAAGATCTTGTTAGATAAAAGATAAAAGATGTGATTGTCGAACTGGAGAATTAATTACATAAGAAAATGAAGGTAGTAGCACTTCACGGAAGTCAAAAGTCCAATAGTTCATACAACATTTAAGCTAAATACAGCTTCTGCTCTCAGGTCAAAGAAAAGGTAGATCAAGTTACTAAGGTTTTTTTTTTCAATGCTAATGGAGTAATTGATGTTTTTTTGGGGAAAAAAAATGAGGCAAAGTTTTCAGGGCTTCCTTTATAGATGAGAGAAGACGATGTTAAGATCTTGAGTAGATGAGAGCTTGTTAACCAGAGAAAATGGAAAAATTACTAAAAGAAGAAAGAATGATTAGCTTAAGAAGAAAGTTAAGTTTTAACGTAGTAAGATTGAGAGGAATTGAAAATACTAAAGGAGAAATTCTGTTATTATGTCAAAGTGCAGGTGGTCTGTCTAAACCTAATTGGAAAAAAAGAGGAATTTGCTGCCTAGATGTGTGACACGTAACCTTACCACAAGTATACCACCTGCAGAAGGAAGGTGGAAACAAAGCATGGTGTTCTACACATTTAATGGAAAGTCATGTTATTCCTAGGAGCTCCTTTATACCATATCTATGCATTCTGAGTCTCACTCTATCCTGTAGTCTCTTTTGGTATTGAAATCAACCAAATTGATTTCAGTGGTGCAGATATTTCTTTAACATTTGAAAGATCACCTTACCTGAAGGCACTACTGCACATCCTTCAGATCTTGCTATAAAGCACTAGTTCTTATCTGTCCAATAAACATAGTAGCCCAAGCTGTAAGTACCCGTGTCAGCAATTTTAGTATTAGAATATTTTGTTTATACTTTGAAGTCTAATTTCTTTACTTTTGGACTTAACAATAGCTTTGAACTAAGGAGAATATGTCTGCCAAGGAAGCCTAATGAACTGCTATATAATGAGAGTACAATAAACATAATACACACCAAAAGTGCACTATAGTACAATGACACAAACTGTCATGGAAAATGCAGTTTAGCTGAACATCCAGATTGCACTATTATGAATTAATGTTAATGAGAATTTTTGTTTACATGGTCAATGGGTTACTAGTTTTCTTCAGAAATTTAATATCCTGAAAAAATCAATACAAAACATTGTTTCTTTACTTGCCACTTTGTAGGTAATCACATTAAATACTGCCTTTTATAAATGATTTTTAATGAATTATGATTAAGTTGATTGTTTACTACACTTTAAATTCATATAGATACCCTACCTCAATGAGCTTTGTGGAAACACCTGCAGAGAGAGAATTCAACTGACAGAGAGTAACCAGAGTTAGTTGTGTCCCAGGGTGTCACTCTGTGTTGTACCTTCTTGTCAATCACATTGCTGTGTATGTGGCAAATGAAAACACATCTCATAGTCTCTCTGTTGATTTGCCTCATATGGGTCTCATGCTGAATAGCTTTGTCATCCAAACTGAATAAGTGGGATCTTGTCCTCACCTCTCCTTGGTGGTCTATCTGTTCCTAGAAGTCTTTTACAACCAGTGTCTTATTAAAATAGATTAAGCCCTCTCCAACTTTACCCTACTACCAGACTATAAATCTCTAGTCGTAACTACTTTTTTCTGCTGTCTTCTGTGCTCTGCTAAATAAAAATCTTCATAAAATGCAAAGCTAATAAGATGGATGAAAACCCTCCTGGGGACTTTTGTGATCTGTCAGAATTCAGCATATGCAGAGGACAGATGATAAATATAAATCTATAAAAGTGTTTGTAGAAGAAAAAGAGGTCTATTTATTTAGCAAAGATTTGGAAATGTTAATGAATTTTGTTGCATGAGAGCATTATCTACCATGGCTGGCTAGAGCTCAGGATTGCGCAACTAAGAGTGATAAATGAGACACAGCTACAAAATAATTGTTAGGTTATGAATGTCCCAAGAATCCATGTATGGGTTTGATAATATTAAATCTATCTCAATTTCTTATAAAATATATAAATACCTGAGAAGAGAGAGATCAAACACCCACAAAATTATCTAAATAAAAGCTATTTTTATTTGTAATCAATGACAATGAAATCACAACTTTAACAGAAGGAATATTCTTAAACTTCACTACAAGTGTTTCATTTGGACACTAATTCTCTAATTCATTCTAAATCTAAGATTTTCTGCAGTTGTAGGATAAAGGTTAGGTTCCTTAATAATCCTTCAGTAGAAGTGGAAGCAGCCATGTTGTAAGGCCACAAGTGGATTTTTATTAGTATTTTTCCCAAATCTACAGCTACCAATTACCATGAGGGATTAACCAAATACTACTAAATACCAGCTGCTATTAAGTAGATATAATGGGAGAGCTTTAGATATCTGGCAAGGCTGTGCTAGTTAATTAATACTGTAGTCACTAAATATTCATTCAGTAGATCTGTTTATATTGCTGAAGTTTTGATATCTACATTTTCTTTAAACAATTCATATGTGCTATTGGAAATTCCGGATTCACACTTAAAAAAACCCAAAAGTTACTCACCCTTCTCCAACACTTTTAGGCGTCCTTAAGTCAATGCTATTTTACTATTTATCTGGTTTTGAAAGAAATATTTAAACTCTGTTTTTCAACTCACAAATGAAGGGTATTATTTTTCCAGTTTAAGTGTAAAGCTTTTTCAGTTGCAACTTGCACTAGTTTTAAAATATTGTGCCTTTTCGTGTGCTCTCTTACAGCTTCTTGTTAGTACTGCTAGAGTTGGAGAAGCCCTCATCCTTGGCATGTTGAACTGGCAGGGAGCATAATGCCTGCTAATATTGCCTCTGAGGCTGTAATTTATAATTTTTATGTTTGAATTAACTTACTAGACTAGGAGAAGGATCCAAGTCAAGTGGTAAATGTCAGTTGGAGAGCCAAGACAGCCTGGATCTCTTTAGAAACATGACAGTATTTTCTGGCTTCACGATACACTGGAAAATTTGAAGATATGACACGTATAAAAAGCTTTCTAAGATGTAAATGTATGCATTTCATCCTGCAGAGGGTGGTCTATTTTGGTTAATAAGAGTCCATTGGTGGAGAATTCTGCTCTGTATGCTATAGAGTGTGGCTTTTCACAGGACAGTCTCCTGCTTAGCCAATCCCATTTTAGAAATTAGTTACTTAATCATCTCTCCCAACTACTGATTTCTAAGATTAAGACTTGCAACTACTTTTTTTGTGACAACTGTTATAGCTTATACAAATAGCTTTTGTATGCGTTTGACACCTTTAACCTCAATCCATTGTGCTAATAAAGTGAAATTAATCATCTGTTATTTAACAGCTCTGCTAGGGTTATCTCAAGATTCTTTAAGAGAAAGCTTATCTATTAATCAGAACAGAGACTGAGGAAATTAAAAGAGAAAACAAAGAGCAACTGAGATCAGAAGAGCTTCAGTCTTTTCTACTCTTTTTGCATGAAATAGTCATAGCACAGTCACATTTTGTTACAGTCTCTAAACGTGTTTCATCTTCACCTTTCTATCTCCATGACTTAGAGACTAGAAATCTCTAGACTGGAAATCAGCACCTTGACCTCTCTATTTAAAATTCCTAGTACATGCTGGAAAGGAACGTGTTTATTTTCCTGGTTAATTAAAAATTGGACAGAAAAACTGGGAGAGTGTAAGCATTGTGAATAATAATTAATGTAATATAAATATGTATATTTATATATATATATGTACTTAAAAACATAAGAAAACAATATATTTTCTATAAATTTTGTAGCTGAATTTTGATCCAGTCCACTGAATAAATACATTGATTTAAATCATTATCCACTTGGGAGAATATTACAAAAATATGCCACTAGTAAACTTACAGAAAGGAAAGTATGGCTCAGACTGCCCAGAGAAGCTGTGGATGCCCCTTTCCTGGAAATGTTCAAGCCCAGATTGGATAGGATCCTAGGCAACTTGGTGCAGTGGAAGGTATCTCTGTCTGACACAGGAGTGAAACTGTGGTTTTTAAGGTACCTTTCAACCGAAACCATTCTGTGATTCTGCAGTTCTGCCAAGACAGGAGATTACAAAAAACAATATAACCTGTCTTCATTAGAAAACTCTTGCTCACTAAGTCTTGCCTGAGAAACAGGCAGTAACAGTGATTGATATATCAAGCTACAAACACCATTATTAATGTGAGTGACTGCAGGGAATCAGATCCGATAGAGGTGTTTTGTCCTGTAGGAGATGGTAACTGAGACTGGGGCTTTGAATGAATACTTTGCTCAAGGCATTCAGTATTGCTGTGGTAAGTACAATTCCCTTGCCATACAGCCTTTCACATAAGCTCTTTTATGCTTCCAATCACAGTCATCAGAAACTAGTAGTGGTTCTGAGGGGAATATGTCATATAAATTCAGAAGCTCATCACCTGTATCTTACTATACATTTAAATGTATAGTAGGTTTGTGATCTTCAGCAATATAGCTTTGATAATCTGAATACCTTTTCACGTTTGTTTTGTAAATGGTTAAAGAGAATTTTTAAAAGAAGAAAACTTCATAGGCAGTGACATTACTAATCTACTTGGATTAGTGTTCCTACAAAACAATCATATCAAAAGCCAAGCTTTACTGCATACAGTACTGTCATTTTCTTTCCTGTAGTATGCCCTTCTATTGAGTGATAATGTATCTCAGATTGCCTCAGTAGGTGTATTTCAGCAAAATTAAGTAGATATCTGAGTAGCAAGGCTATCTGTATTCTTTCTCATCTTTTTTTGATAACCACTACTGTGACATAGCCTGAATAAGGACTGATTCTTTCCTAAGTATATTACATAAAATGAATGTACACCTGAGGAAACACTGCTGGAAATTAATGTTTAAAAAAGGAAAAGAAAATATTAATCAAGAGGAAAAAATTACTCTCTCTGATTCAAGGATAAAAATCTCAAATAACTGGAATCTTAAGCAGTATTTTGTATGCAGTGTTCTTTCAAGTCCTGCCAGATAATGATTTTGAACCTTAGTTAACAATCCAATCTACCTGTTTTTTGTCTTTTCCTAGAAGCGTAAATATCAAAATACACATAGGTTATTCCAAAAGTAATTCCTCCTATTTATTTCAGTGGAAACTACAATAGATACAAAGAGCATGATAACACTGCTTGATAGAGCAAATTCTCAGTTCCAAAACACTAATTTTCATTGTATTCACCATCAGTAGCTAAGTATTTTTGCCAGTGGTGAACAAGAGCCTGCATACTGTGCTTGTAACAATCCGTGCCATTGAAGATGATGTTATGCATGGCCACCCAAAGCTTGGCTTGTCACTGCTGAAACACTCCACCCACTACATCACTGTGCTCACATCCCTCTTTTGTCTCCATAAACGTTCAGCAAGAGTCAATAAATGTCAGTGAATTCAATTATTTCATGTGGAGGAATTCAGTTCTATACCTTTGCTTCATATGCAATTCCTTGTCAGGTGCCATTGTGTCAGTCTGACTCTCTGCAGTCATCTGTTGCACAGCAACAAAACATAACGGGATATTGATGAAGAAGTTCAACCTCTACTTCTATACCGTCAACGTTAGCATCTGACATCACGGACTCACATACTAAAATAGAAAAAATTAGTTTCGGAGCAGTCCTTGTAGTATGTCTGTGGGTAGCCATTCATGTCAAGTATCATCTGTTTTGATACAGGAAATAATTTCTTGGCTAGAAATGCACTTTAATTCAAACACAAAATAACCAACATAAAATACTTCCAGTTCTTCGAAGAATCTCAGAAAGCTCACAATGATGACACTACTTTATGTATTCGTGTGTGTGAGAAATAGTCTAGTGATAAAAGCAAGCGAGCAAGTGAAAGTTGATTTATGGGCTGTTTCATCCTGAGAATGTCTAAAGCAAAAATTCCCATGCCTCAGAAAGCGGTACTAAACACAGTTCTATTGGTAGATGCTACCTGACCATGCTTTTCAAACTAAATGGTTTGCATAGTACAGTAATGACTCATGAGATAACAGTGGAGCATACAGCATGTATACAGAATACGTGACTAGGACTGATGTAAGATTTTCATACAGAAAACACAAAATTAGTTATACTGTTTAATACCCTTCCCAGAATTTTTTGACTGCTGCTGCTACCAGAGCAGAGATTTCAGCAGAATTTTTTTACAGTGTTGTGTCTTTAATTCCTACTCATTTGTCCAGCCTTTTCTCATCACAACCAGCCTGTAGCCATTTCCAAGAAAGTGTATATAAATTGCCAGTTAAGCTGCAAGGGCTGAAATTAGGAAGGGATTTTCTATGTATAGATGATCTTAAAGGTCTTTTCTAACATTAATGATTCTGTGATTCCATTTTTAAATGACAAGTTAACATTAAGAATTTAAGAAACACAGGAAATAACGATTACCAAAAGCTTTTAAAATAAAGTACAGAATTTGATGCTGAGATATAGGAAACCTAATTTACATGTAGCAGACTGCACATCTAGTTCCTCCTTCCGGGATAGTTTGAGTTGCTTATCCAGTATCTGCTTTCAAATATTGGGTCATAGAATTTGGAATCCAGCTCTTCAGTGAAATTCAGGATTCCTCCTGTTAATTTGCCGTTCCTTCTATTAAACTTGTCATAAAAGTGACAGCCTAGACTTCAGTGTAGAAAGTGTCCTCCTCTTTCAAGTAGCTTGATGTCTCAATATGTGTGTTTAAATCTTGAGCGAAGAGTAGCTACGACTTCCAGAGTAAGAAGCTATTCTTCCATAGCTTTACAAAAGGCTGCCCCATATCCTTTTGTTGCTTTTCTTTGGAAGTCAAAGAAGCAGAATAGACCTTGCTAACATTCCCTGTGAGTTTCCTGAATACCAGGGACAGGACACTGGCTAACAAGAGTAGCACGGACCATGGATCACTGCATATTGTCCCATGGTATTGAACTTGTTCTGCTCCTTATATCAAATGCAGCACCCACTGGATTGGAGTTAGGGGAGGAAGGTGAATGAGAGGAGGAGTATGAACTGGTAAAAGTGAAACAGTAGCTTGGAGTAGCCCTTTACATGTTTTCTGTGGTAGAGTTGCTCTTCATAGTTGAGTTGTGAAAGAATATCTTTTTGGCTTTACTTCTTAAGGAAAAAAAGTAGATGTTTAAACCTGCTTTGTTGGTCCCTTTCTTTTTTATTCATTTCATCCCGCTGGAAGAAGTATGAAAGAAAGAAAGATCTGGACCCACGCATCCATTTCTACCCTGTGTTTTGGCATGGCAGATTTCAGATTTTGTGAGTGCTTTTGGCAATCACAAGCTTAATCTGTGAAGCCCAAAACAAAATCTGTGATGACCTTCAACTTTGATTTATGAAGGTCTTCTCAGGCACACATTAAAGGTGTCCTCAGGTGGTTCATCCTACACAGGGAGAATAGAGTAATACTGTGGAAGGAAGAGGGGGGCAATCTAGTGAATAGAAAAAAGGGAAGAAAATATCTAAAACTAGTTCAACGCAACTCAGGGTTGAACAGATTTATAGGACGAGTACACTGAATCTCTCTCAGCTACTCAAAGCTTTGCATTTGGCTCCACTATCTATAATGTTTACTTTAGGGAGATTGGATTATCGCCTGTGTTTCCTAACAATTTGCTTAACATATATTTCACTGAAGATAAACATGCCAGATCCAACTCTTTTTTATTAGTAACTAACATTAATTCTGTAAATCTTATTCATGTTTACACCATGCCAACAAACAAATTCTGACAACAATGACTACAGGTTAACTAGCTTGTGTGCTCCAAATGACTGAGTACTGCAGATTATAGAAGCTGCTGGAGGTGACTTGAATTTCTCTTTTAATGTGAAGAATAAAATTTCTGTTTTCTGCTGACAGATATGACACTGGTTCACTGTATTTTTAATCTTGTTACCTGAAGGTGAATGTCTGGAAGAGAAAATGTTTGCTTTTTCTTCTTGTTGTTGCAGAGACCAGCCACACAGCTGCTTCATAATAATACACAAAGAGTCTCTAAATCACTTACAGTAATTTTGCAAGCATTAAAAGCAGCAATTTTTCCATTGGTCTAACATTGTTTTGTTGTTTCCAGAAATTCTTAATACTGGAAATCAGAGGCCAGATGGAATCTAATGGCACAACTGGCTATGGCAGAACAGGGAAGCACTGAATTCCCACCTCTGCACTGGGTGAAATTGATTACCCATAATCTGTTCATGCCAGGCACCACTGACACAAGACAACATTATAGGAAGATAGGAGCTGAGGGAAGGAAATTACTTCCCTGAAGTTGTATGAATCTTAATGAGCAGCTGTATACTTAAAGTTAAGCCTGTCTGGTGGGCATGGAAATATCAAAGGCAACGTTATCCTAACATAGTCTTCATTATTTTGTGAGAGGCTCCTGCATGCTTGCAGCTAGGTAATGTGTCTGCTTGGATCTGAACTTCAGTGAGGAAACTTGAGTTTCTCTTGGGTAATCACAGAGAAGATATTATAGATGCTGTGATAATATGTGTACACTTCAGTGAGTTAAAAACTGCTGAATTACTCTCCCTCCATTTTCAAACCAGGCTATAGAACAGACTGTTGGAGCTGAATGGAAAGAGCACTTAAGGGGGAAAAAGAGAGAGAGAGGGAGAGAAGGAGAGAGATTAGGATAATAATCATTGTGGAAATGAACCTGAATAGCAGAACCCTCAAGAAGCACACATTGGAAATAATGTCAATGGCAAGGAAACTAAGAGTAGAAATGCCAGCAAGAAAATGAGCAAAAAAAAGGTAAGAAGGCAAGAAAGCTGAAAAAACATGTGTGGAAATTGTTGTGAAGTCATTGATTGGTAAATTAACAATTGGACAATTGGTAATTATCTATTGGACAGCAGTGGGTACAAAAATTACTAATGAAATTACTAGTTTGTTTATGCATACTGAACCGAATTACAATCACAAATACTTTTTCACTTTACTTAATGCAAGTGCAGAAATTCCCTTTCTTGTTAACTCCACAGAAATCAGAAGACATCCAAATCAAGTAAAAGAAAGTAAAAAAGGATTAATGATCTTCACTCAAAATATTGCTTATGTGCCACTGATTTTTTTTTCCCTCTGAGCAGAAATATAATCTATTCTAGATGTCACAGTTTTTCATGTGTTCATGCTAATTGCACTACATTCTACACTGGAAAAAGTTGCTGGAAAACCTCATTCAAGATGCATTTTTCAGTAAGACTTAGATAAGCTCCATCTTGGAAAATCCCCCAGATGAGAAAATAATCCGGAGAACTTGATAGATTTATGCATAAATAATTTGCTCGTTGGCTTTTTTTTTTTCTCCTATAAATCCCTGATATGATATAGTCTAGGGAGGTGGACTACAAACTAGAAGAAAAGACTGCCAGCAAAAGCCAAGTCAATAATGCAAGAGGGAAAGAAAGCATATCTAATTTTTTGCAGTCCTAAATTAATCTTAGTATATGGTTACTGAGATGTGAAATCACTCTGCTGGTACCTGTCTATACATCCCCCTGATTTGGCTCATATCCATCTCTGATAGCTCTTTCTGAAAAGACTTGTGTTTTCATTTAGTTTATAAAGGATTCTCAAGTGGCTTTCATATTGTGAGCATGGGCTCCTACAGGATGCTGAGAATTTGAATGAAAAACTTTTAGTAATAATAATTTTTAGTAATAATACTAATAATGGTATAAGTAAATAATGTTCCAATGTTAGAACACTTAAAGAAATAATCAGGCTATATTTAAAAGGTAAAAAAAACCCAATTTTCTTTAGATGTCTTGTTAGAAGGTCAGCATCTCTATAGGAGAGCTGTAGAGAGGATCAAGTTAGACTGCATTATGTGAATATATCCCATTTTATCACTCTAGAAACTTCTAAATAGAAAATAAAATTCCAAACTCTAAAAACACTATACTTAAGCATTATATTTATAAGGCAACTCTTAAATGTGAGAACTGCACCAAAAGTAATGCTTCCGTTTTATTATGTTGATTCACAGTATCAGAGGTGGATGGTGGTGGTATGACAGTAGAGGATGAACATTCATGCCAATATTCTCTTACTTTGTCATGTGACAGATGGCAGCAGAGGGGCAGTCTGACAAACTGGCAACTGATGTAGAAGTGAGTAAGAAGCAAAGGTGAGTAGTTGAAGTCCTCCATGGCCCACTGTTGCAGTCACCACTGCTGAAATGCATCACCAACTGCCTCTCTGTACTCACATTCACTCTTTGGTCTCCACAAACATTCACCAAGTGTCAGTGAATGTAAATAGGTACCATTTTTTCCACATGGAGGAACTCAGTGACACAACTTTGCTTCATCATGATGGAAAGGTTCATCCTGTCATAATGCCAATTTCCACCTTTGATAACATAATAAAATAGGAGGCATTACTTTTGAAGCAGCCCTCATGTAATACCGAGTTATTGCTACAGCAGTATCTCCACCATTTTATACAGTCAAGTTTTCCAAGTCTTTAGTGTGTTTTACTGAAATAGAATCTAGTGAATACACAGAGTTCTCTTAATTAACAACATAGAATAGCTGAAGCTATTTAACCAGTGCTACTTTGTGCCTGAGAACTCGCATATAAGTTGTGTAGAAAGATAGTCATCCAGTAACAGGAAAATATACAAACTTATCAATGAAAAGCACTGTGAAGACAATTCCCTGAGAATGTTAAAAGTGCTTTCAATTTATAGATAATGAAGTTGCAACCAGGTGATACTATCTGGAGGTATTAAGGTCTCCACATTTTTAGAGTATAAATCCAGACAATGTCAGTCCCTAGGTTGTTTCAAGACTAAGACAAAATCAATTTTTCAAGGAAAATTCTATTGTTTATTTTCATTGTGTCAGTCTTTTGATTTTCGTGTTGGTAGATAAATCCTTTGGTCAGTAGTACTGACCCATGCATCACAGCAACACATTAACAGTATACAGTACCTTCCAGCTCTTCAATCTGGGCACCAGTGAAGTCTGTGATATATAGTATTTAAAGGCAGACACAAAAAATTAAAGAAAGAGAGATGGCCAATCTTTCTTATGACTGAGATTTTATAGCTTCTATTTCATTTCTCTGCTTGACCTGTGATCTCTCTTTTAAATTTTCTATCTCTAGACCAAACAAAACCATAATTCATAAACTGTATGAGAGACAGTGTCTTGACATCAGATACTTAAAAGCCCACTTACGTGTCTCATATCAGTTAAGATGGATTTTTAAAGTATATTTATTAAAGTCCTAGACCTTATTTTTAATTAATCTGTTTAAATATCCTACCAGATTCACATACACTACGCAGTTACAGTATGCAAACATTACAGTGGCGATTTTTATTAAGATTGACTTGTAGGATCTCAACAAACACTTCCTATTATGGTTTTGATCTTATCTAACACAATTTCTGGATATTTTAATTAGGCATACACATTAAAACTGAACAAACAGTTTCATTTCTTTTTTTTTGTGATGCTACTTTCCTCTAAAGGCCAGAAAGCCAGCCAGACTTCACAACACGCTGTAAAAATTGCCAGCAAAATAAGAGATGCCAGATCAAAGACTATCATATCAGACTTAAATATAGTCCCACATAGAGCAGAAGGCTGTAAATTCCAGCATCTCTGGTGCTGATACAATCACCATAATGGAACTTCCCTTCCAAACCATATAATTTGAAGACTTGTATTTGATTTTCCAATGTCTTTCAGAGCTTTAACTACAGTAGATATTCCTGGCATCTTGCAACATTATCATTAGGGCATTAACATTTTTCTCTGGTGCTCCAATCCAGCTACTACTGGATTAGACTGATCTGTTTCTCTTACCTTCCAGGGATTTTTGTTTGTTTGTTTTAATCACGCAGAGCAGACTATCAAAACATCAACTATTTCTTCCCTCCTCTCACTTGTGAATAAAGAAGATTCAGATTTCCTTCTGTTTTTTTGTGGGTTTTTTTTGGTGGAACCTGTTGTTGTTTGTTTTTTTTTACCTCTTTTCAGAAATTCCTTCAGTGAAAAACTATAAGAAAAATTGCATGAGCACCAACTGTCATTAAGCTGGGTTTCTCAAGGCACTCACCTTTTGAAGTGTCTGCTTAGTAGCCCATATTGCAGGTTATCCATATGTGAGTAACACAAATATGTAATCTCTTCCTTATGTGGTCACCCATTTTCACAAGACTTATAAAACTTAGCGCATCTGAGACCATCAGATTTGGTAGGAATTGGCTGTTGAATCCAACTTGCAAGACAAAGCTAATACAGTGACTATGCAAGCTTCTTTCCTTGGGAAATACATTATCAAATACAAATGTAAGTTGACCTCAAGTCTAAGCTATTTTCACTTTCCAAGTATGAAGGTAAAAATAGCCAGAACATGCACATACATGTATACACAAAGGAAATTCTGTGTATTGCCTTTCCTTACCCAGCACAGCTAGATCTTTGCAGCTCAATATTATTTCACTTTGTATTACATTAGCTGAACCCTCCGGAGTTTAATGCCAGTCAAAGGACCTCCACCTGGAAGCAGCAGGAGGTTCACAGCTCAGATACTGTGCTCACCTTGCTGACATCTGACTGGTTGGCTTAGTTGCTGAAGAAATTGATTATTCTTTTTATTCTGTGAAAAGACTGTGGGTAACCTTAAGTTTGGGCCATTCTATTATTTTTAGCCTGGTTTCCTAAGAAAACAAATACCAATGTCTTTCAGTGCTCTGATAATGGCCTGCACAGTCCATCTTCAGAGTCGTGGTAGTACAGGGACCTGGTTCTTTCAGTGGCTTGTATTAATCAACCACTATGAACATAAAGCTGGCTTTAACTCCCATTTTTATAACTTTTCCCCCCACTGTGCTCTGATTGCTTCAGCTTTTTGGCATAACTCAGCATGACCTGCCAGATGGCTTATTCACAAAGAATATTTCCTCTATATCTTCAGTCAGCTTTTGAGATTTTTCCAAGAGCTGTGTTTTAGTTCTGGATATTTCTGGGTCCTTCCTGGTCACTTTTTGTATTTTCCAAAAAACCCACTGCTAAAATACACATCTATTCTTCATTAGTTCTATCCCCCTCTCACCCCTCCCAAACAAAATACAATGCAATATTTTACATAATTCAGGTTACATAAGCAAATTTTACTGAGCCTCTTTTGCAGTCAGTCAATATGTATTTCTTTCTGAAAGGCATTAGTAATTAAGAGTAGTGAAAACTTTGATACATTTAAACTTGTTTCTTCAGAGAAAATTAAATCTTTTTTTTTTTTTTTAGAAAATTTAAGAAATGTTTATACTTCTGCTAGAATTTCTGCCTGCATTTCCTTAGATCTCATTTCATGCTAAAGACCCTTCCTCATTCATTTTTTTAAAAGTCCCACTGTCCTTCAGGTTTTGCAGATGTTTTTCATGATTGAAAAGGGATATTTGTAGTTTTTCTTAATAGTCACAGGGGTTGCTATTTAGTTTTGAGTTCAGTATCAAAATATGGATTTTGAAAGGCTTTTTTTTTCCTCTTTTTTTTTAATATTATTGAAGATACCTTATACATGCAGACTTATCATTTTTTTCTCAGATTCAATTATCAAACATGTACACATGATGAATGTAGAAGAGGGAAAAGTTAATAAGAAGACAACTGGAAAAGGATCTTAAAATTTGTGTGTTTCCATGGTTTAGTTCACAGGTAATCCCAATCTTACTTATTCCCTGGGCTTCCATTCAAAGCTACACTATTTTTAATTTTCTTAGGGAGGAGAGCGGAGTAGAAATGTAGAATGAATCATACAATCACAGAAACATGGAATGGTTTGAGCGAGGGGGTCTTAAAGACAGACATTTCCAACCTCCCGGCTGTGGGCAGGGTTGCTATGCACTCGATCAGTCTGCCCAGGACCCCATCCAGCCTGGCCTTGAATGCCTCCACGTATTACCCAGACTGTATTTATGCTTGTCTTTTCCCTGACGTAGGTGCAGGATCTTGCACTTTGCCTATTTGAACTTATATGAGGTTCACATCGGCCCATCTCTCAAGCCTATCAAGGTCCATCCAGACAACATTCCTTCCCTCCACGATGTCAACACCATCATGCAGCTTGTTGTCATCCACAGACTTGCTGGGAGTGTATTCAGTCCCACACTACCAACAGAGATGTTGAATACCAGTCTCAATACTGACCCCAGAGGGAAACTACTTATGACTAGTTTCTTCCTGCACATTGAACCATTGACTCCAATGCTTGGAATGCAGCCATCCAGCCAATTTCTTATCCACTGAGTGTTCTGTCCATTAGATCCATGTCTCTCTGGTTTAGAGAAGAAGATGTTATGTGGGACAGCATCAGTGATGTTTTGCAGTAGATCTCACTGATCTTTCAGAACATTTGCATTTAATTTTGTTAGGCACTCCTTTCTTTTTCTAGAAAACAGACATCATGAAATAATTGGTATAACAGAGGAACTGAAAATATAATTTATACTTAGGTTGAAGCTCTGCAGCTCAACAGCACAGTCTGAATTATCTCCATTTTAAATAATAATAACAATTAATAACATGTCTCGTAAGGAAAAATTGATGTGGAAATTACTCTTTCAAATAAGTATTAATAATAGTGTCTGATAGTCATAAAGGAGGCACAAAATCACAAAAGTTGGAGTGAATTCTTAGTCTTCAACTATTGATGTGTTACTATATGATTCCATATAATATTTATTCACATATGTTCATTTTTTACTTTATCAAACTATCATTGAAGGAATCTTTCCTTAAGGGAGAAAATTAATATTACTTCCAAAACTGAAAATGCATCTTACAGCTTACAAATCACAACTACAGATATTTCATCAAAAAATGGTTGCTGCTTTGCCAATATCTTGCTTGATCCCTGAGGGCACAAACAGATGTCATAAAGACTTTTAAATATAGACTGTATGCTGCAGAGCCCATTGTACCCTTGTTCTAACTATTGGGGTCTCATCCTCTGGGTTTCTTAATTAAAAAAAGGAAAAAGCCTGGAGGTAGAAGTAAATAATATGAAACTTTCCTAGTTTCAGAAAGTCCAATTGAATCTAAAACTTTTGCTTCAGGAGCCATTAATGGTTTCAGTGTAGTAAGGGGTAATCTTTTCTCTTTCCTCTAGTGCAGGTACAAAAACTACTTCTTGGTCATGTCTAGGCCTGCTACATCCCCCCAAAAACATCAAGGCTTTGTCACATTTTGCAGTCTGTCTATAAGTTTTCAATTGGAAAACTGGTAAATATTGGTTTTAGTAGTCTAAGCAGTCATAAATAAGAGTAAAACTTTAAGATAACTCTGCCCAATTTAGAATGCTGTGTTTTTGGGGTTGTTTTTTTTTTTTTTTTTTTTTTTTTTTTCTTTAGAGCCTTCATTTTGTGAAGCCTTCATTTTTTAGAATACAGAAAAACAACAGCTGAAAACAGTAAATATACCTAGAAGAAACACAATTAGGAAAATGTGAGAAAGGCTGAAAAGGATAGTAGTGTTTCTTTTCCATACCTAAAATATGCATTGTGAAGATTTGTTCCCTTCTCCAAACATACAGGTGTTCTCACCATTTGTATAGCTTGTATACACCAATACCTAAATGCATATGCACAAACAATTCATTTTCAATATTGATATTAAAGAAAAAAAAAGTCAATTTTGAAAATTCTGTGTTTCTTCTATACAACATTATACCAGTAAACAAGTTAATAATGTTAAATAAGATCTGAGGTGATGGGAATTTGAACTGAAAAGGAGCATGCAGAAATGGTTATTATGGTTATTTCTGCTTAAATTTGGCAAACATATTTGCTTTTTCTGATCTAAAGAAACTCCATACATTAAAATGTGATCCTTCACAGATGTACAGGAAGCAATTATACGTATGGCTGCTCTCTGTGTGAATATCCACATTTACATGCACAAAAGAACAGTCATCTGCTAACAAGAATGCTTATCATTTGTCATTAACCTGCCTAAAAAGCTTGTACATTACACATGAGGAACAAAACTGACCTTGTAAATTTGAGGAACCAGCTCTAGATGATTAAGAATAAATTTGGTTCAGAATTAGGTATGAGCCTGACCTGCTTGAACTCCAAACTGGGCAAAAGCTGGGTAGCCTATTTACTGCAACACCCACCTTGAAACAATACATTTTGCTTCTCAGACTTAGCAAACTGCAAACATTAGTCTTGACTCTGAGCTTGTCTGAAGGGTATGCAAGCTGACCTCCCATCTTCCTGCAAAAGACCTGGAAATGATGTCAGATTGTCTGGTCTAGACATGATGCTAACTGCTCTTTTTTGGGTATTTTTCATTGAATCTGATTTAACATGAGACTTTTTTGTGTGTTTAGTATGCCAAATAAAGTTCACCAGCACATTAATAGCATCGGAATTGCCACGTGTCTATCGATATGCGTATTTTTGAATGCCACACTGATATGTACCCAAGATTATGTTTGTTCTCCTAATGGCAACATGACAGATTTCAATTGGCGTATTGGGCTAATTTATGAAAGGTGTCCTCCATTTTTCATATACACCTAGCAAATTTATGGAAAGATTTGTGGACATTATTAACCAATCCAGTGTGTGATGACCTTGATTTTATCTGGAACGCTTCAATTTCTGTTACTCCAGTATGCAAAGTATTCTAGATAAGATCATTTAATTTTCTATCTCTGCACTGTATTGTCATTGCTTTCATATTTTGTATCATTAGAATGTTTAATAACTAAATAATATTTTTGCCTTTATTAATCAAAAGATTAAGTGTGATGAGATCAATAATGGCCACTTAAAAAGTTTCATTAGTGATCATTTTCCATATTAATAGTTTTTTCTAACATAACTCTTTGTTTCTACAAAAACAGTAGATTCCATTAACACTGTGTGAAATGCATTTTTTTCCCTGAGAAATATTCTTAATCTTTTCCTGTAGATAAAAAGAAGCCTTTTCTCCATTCTTTGGAAATACTCATATACACTATTGCATCTGGTTAACACTGTCCCAAGAGTAGCAAACATATTTGCATGATCAGTATTGGGAGGTGGTGGTAGTGATGGTGGTCTTAGTTAATGTTTGGATCACACATAATCAGTAAAAAAAGCCACCACCACAAAAACCCTTCCAATCCATGTAAGAGTGTGAGGAATAGAAGACATATGAATGAACACTCTAAAAATTCCCATTTTATTTTTGCAGTACCTCATAAATTTGAATCATGATGGTTAATTTGTTACCTGTGCAGTCACAAAAGAGACAAGATTAAAAAAAGAATTTTCGGAACAAAATCAGTATTTTCCTATATTCTTTATTCAAATATGACGTATCATACCCCGACTCCTTGCAAAAATTCACAAATCATTATTATTGCTCTTACAGTAATAAATCCCAGGAAAGCACTATGGGGAAAAAAAAAAAGAAAAAAAAGAAAAAAAAGAAAAAAGAAAGAGAGGCTTAGCTATAGCAGGAACAAAGGCTAATAAGGTTTCCCCTTGTAGATCTGTTATTGTATTTTACCTTTAATCATGTCTCATATTATTCCTCTTCCTGGCTTCTCTCAATTTCAGAGAGACAAATCACCACAGACCTAAATCGGAGGCCCTCTAATAGATTTTTCTTGTGCTTTCTTGAAAATATGGAGTTCGGTCATTAAAGAAAAATAATGTGTTAATCTATTTTGCTGGCAAGTCCAACTACAGACCAAAACTTGTGTCAGTGTTGAATATGTCACTCAGAATCTACATAGCTGATCTATTAACGTAATATATTGCCAGTTCAGGAAAAAAACATGGTAACTGACGCAGACACCAATCTGTATAGCATATAAATGCAAATGTTTTGCTCTTCCATCTTATACCAGCTCTAGTTGTTCTGTGATTTCATAAATGTAAGCTGATTCTTCTTACAGCTTAATCCTCTGTTGGACTCACTTCATTGACCTTTTCCATAAATTGATCATCTTTAACGGTAGTATGGCATTAATTGTTATACCCCTTTCTGCCCACTATACCCAGAAAACAAAACATTATAGAAGCACTAATTACTGCTTTCTAATTAAGACTGAACTGAGGATTTAGCCTCATTGTTATGTATAAAAAAAAACCAGCAAGTGTGTTGCTGAGTGCAGAATGAACTTTCTGATAATTTCTATGTAAATCCATTAGTTTAGGAGTAAAAATAATTAAAAATATTGCTTTCAAGAAATTTAACACCTGCTGTCCTTCTCCTCTTATCACAGTATCACAGGAGAGATTTTTCAGCATTTCCCTCTTATTAAGTCTCTCTAAAATCATATATAACCCTTAAAAATTTGTCACGGAGTTAACTAGATCAATCTATGTCTGTGACAGGGGGGCAGTAGGCCCCTGGGCCCCCCCTGGCCCAACAAAATGGGAAGGGAAAGGAAAAAGGGATAGGGAGATGGGAGCTGGGCTCAAGGAAGGAAAAAAAACCACAGTGGCAACGATCTATGGAGGAAAACATATTTTATTAACAATGATATCAGAATTCAAGATAATACAATATCATACAATCTAATTGAAATTGAGACTAATACATCAAATAAAATAGGACAGAGAGAGAGAGTTCCTGAGACTGAGTCAAACCTGAAAATTTTGGTATGGCTAGGAAAGCACCCTCCAGCACCCACTGCAAGGCAGTAAGAGAGCGCCCCACCTGGAAGGGCCAGATCCCATAACTTCCACGATGCATAGGGACAGGTACCCGGAATTGGAGCATTAACACTTCAACTCCCAGTGCACTAAGCAATGTTATGATATCGAATACTGAAAACCAAAAATCACAAAACCGTGGCAAAATCAAATATTTTTTTTCCTTTAATCCCCTTTCACTATTGACTTATTTTATCCAGTAGCTGCACAAGACGTGTTCACCCCTGCTGCTTGTATCACAGTGACATTCTTTCCCTCTTTCAAAGACTAGAGAGCGCTGTCTTCCCGAAGGCCACTGAGCACCACCAGTCTGTGGACAATCACCAGGTCTTGCTGCAAACATAGAACCCCTACGGACATGCTGGCTCCAAGTCTGGTGCAGGTGTTCCGGGGCCAGGGTAGGGCCCAGAGGAAGTCCTGGAATCTCTTTAGGCACTGGTATTGGTCTTGGTCAAAAGCCCCAGGATGGCTTCCTATGCTCTTCCTTCCCACGCTATATCTTTCCATGCTGTCAGACCCCAGTTCTGCGGCATTACAGATTTGGCCCTGGCAGTTTTCAAGAGTGTAAAAAGATTCTTTAGCATACGGATGATTTTGCTCACCATGTACTTGAGCTGGTCTGATCACCTCTACTGTGGTGAGATGTACGAAAGCAGATATGGTTAGTTATCTGGGAGAGGAAAAAGCAAATAATCAAGGAAAGTTTTGAAAAAGAAGAATCTCAAGGTATTTACTGCTATATAGTATTGACAAAGACCTACTGGGAAGCTATATCTGCCAATCAAACTAATTGGATTTAGCAGCAAATGATGGATTGAAGATGTATGAAAATAACCATCAATGTGACTGAAAAAATGAAATGCCAAGGAAATTTACAATAGCAATCTTATCTAGTATATCAGCCTTCTGTCTGCCTAACTTGTGGCAGAAAGCATCAATTATAAATTTTGGGCTCTACTGACAAGACGGAAATATCAACCACATGTAGCCTGCAAGTCCTATTTTGAATAAATATAACAGCTGACATAATTTTGGGTAAAAGCTGCAAAATTATATATGTCAGAATTAGGTTTGTAGCCAATTTTTGTTCGTGTCAAAGAAAGTATATCACATACAATTACATTAAAGTGCTCTACCAATGAGATAATCTGTTTTCTCAATAGCTCAGAATTTTCTGAGTTTTCCTTTTACTTTTTTACCATGTGTTCTGAGAAAAGGATTATATTAGTATCACTATGAAACTAATTTTATTTTTAAAATAGTGATTATCAATTTTAATGTGGCAACTATTACACTTTTTTACATTGAGTTTCTTGTAGAGGTTCATTAGAGCAACTCTAATTGTTATGCTCTTTTAATCAGAAAATGGAAATGAGAGGTATCATTGTTTCTCTCAGAGAAAAATCGTAGCTCAATGATGGTCGAAGTGTTAGTTTGAGACAAATCGTTCGGTTAATTGTCTCTGTATACAAGCCAGTACGCCTTATTTCTATGCTCTATGATTTCTTAGTAACAATTCTAGATCAGTACAGATTCTAACTCACTTTTACTGAGCTTCCAGCTCAGTATTATTTTCAATGTGCCTTCTGTATTATGACTAATCTAGCTTTTAGTTCCTTTTTTTCTTGTCAGCATTGATTGATTTTTGACAGCGCAAGAAGAATTTTTAGAGTTTCACTTAATTACCTCTGTATAACTAAAAGTTCAAGCAAGTATTTCAGGTATATATTTCCTAGAAAAACTCCCAAAGTCCCAATTCTTATTAGTTTTATTTCTTTATGTATTTGTTTATTTTTCCAGTGTCTTTTCTCTTCCAACGCAAAAGAAACCTTCTAAATGACTGGATACAGTAAGCTGTTCACTGAATAGTCATCACACAAAACATTTCTGAATAAACATGTTGTTTCTTGCTGGAGAAGATTTAAAATTGATTTTCATATTTTGCCAAGAACTTAATATGTTTGCTTTCACTGAATTTAATAATTTTACAGAGGTTACATGCCAGTTCACAAATTGAAGTTGGTGGTGTTCTTTTTTTTTTTTTTTTAATTAATATTTTCCTTAGCAATATGTTCAAGAAACTATTATTTTATATACTTATATGTAACTGGAAATACAGTCATGCATACTATCATGTGGTCAAAGTCAATACTGTATGAATACATATGATATCTAGATACTATGCATATTATATGCATATGTTTATATACTGTACTAGACATACATTCATGTATTATTTATTTTATAGTTATTTTCTTATATATAGTATACACACACTGGTGTGGTCGCTCTAAAAATGATGCATTCTATTTATTTCCGTGGAAATGACAACTACAAAGAGCACAGTAGTACTATCTTTTAGAGTAACTTCTCATCTACAAAACGCTATTTTTCACTATTTTAGTCACCACCATTAGCTATGCTTCCGTTCCAGTCTCCAATTTGGAATTCTGTGTATGGCTTTGCACTCTTAAAGCAACAGCACCAAAGATGATATGTACTGATTTTGACTGGGATAGTTTTCTATGTAATAGCTTGTATGGTGCCATGATTTGGATACATAATGAAAACAGTGTTGACAATACACCAGTGTTTTAGTTGCTGCTAAGCTATGCTTGCACGGAGCCAAGGGCTTTTTCACTTCTCATGCTTCCCAGCCAGTGAGGAGGCTGAGGGTACCCAAGAAGCTGGGAGGGGCCAAAACCAGAACAGCTGACCCAAACAGATCAAAATGTTATTCAGTACCATATGACTCCCAGCTCAGCAGAGGGGAAACAGAAGGGAAAGGAGGGGCATTTGTTATGGCATTTATTATTTGTTGTGGCATTTGTTTTCCCAAGAAAACACTTATTGGGAAGTGGTTACAGCACCAAGCCTGCTGGACTTCAAGAAGAATTTGGACAACACAGTCAGAAATGTAACTTGATTTTTGAGTATTTCTGTATGGAGGCAAGAGATGGACTTTATATTTCTTATGGGTCTTTTTCATCTCAGAATGTTCTTTTGTTCTCTGATTGTGTGTGATGAAGCCTTGCTTTCCTGGAAATAACTGAACAACTTCCTGCTGATGGGAGGTAGTGAATCAATTATTGGTTGTGTACACAGCTTTTGCTTTCCCTGTTAAACTGTATTTCTCCAAGCCCACGTTTTCTCATTTTTACCTCTCAGATTCTCTCCTTCTTTCTCCAGGTGGGGACGAAGGGGGCATGAGTGAGCTGCTGTGTGGTGCTCAGGTGCCTACCAGTGTTAAGCCACAACAAAATAACATTCTGCAGGTGGTAATATATTTACTGATTATAATATGTACATAGTATTTGAATGTCACAATTCATATAGTCATTGCTGACCATATGACCAACTGGCAGCAAATGAAATGCTACAAGGAGGAGAAAAATAGTAAAGACCGGAAGGGTGCTGCATCAACTGAAATGACACTCTAATGGCACCTGAATGGTGAGCTGTGATTGCCTGTGTCAGACTCACAGTTCAGTTAATGGATGTGAATGCTGAAATATCAGTAGTGAATGCTTCAAGAAGATAATTCTAGGCCATGGGCTACGTTGTCACCAAAATTACTGCCAGGTCAGCTGCTGCTGTGTAACGTGTCAGGATAGTCAAATGTCAAAGGCAGACATAAATGAGCAGCTATTCTTGCAGTTGCCTCTGCTCTTTTTCTTCTCCACGTGGTCTGAAAGAATTTGAGAACATGTTCTACTCAACTTGGAATGAGTTCATCTAAATTTTTCTTGTCATGCATCAGACAATTTTTCCCTTTCATGAACAGATTTTGGATCTGCAATAAGATCAGAAAGAGAGACAGTAAACCACAGGCAAATGTGCTTCATATTTAGTGAGATAGATGGTCTTAATTACCATATCATGTTTCTTATTCAGTATACTTTCTACTTACCCTGCTAGACACCTCATGTATTTCTAGGGAAAAAAAAATTGAAATTTTTTAGTTTTATTTTTTAGATCTTTGTTTCAATAAAGAACTTGAAACAATTTTTATAGGAAGGAAGCCAGTATGGTTCAAAAGCATTTTTCAAAGAAAGAATTGAAAAAAAAGGCACTGAATTGAAAAAATATGCTACTGTTACTGAAGGTTTAAACATGAGTTCAAACAGATTCTTCTGATTCAGTGGTCATACTACTTAAGATTTTGACTAACATCTTGATGTAGCAGAGTTTGATCATGGTAAGAATGTTTTTTTTTTTGTTTTGTTTTTTTTCTCTCTCTCCACTATACAATCTGAAGTTCTGCATGGATTTGTTAACCAAAGGTTGCAGAACAGTAACTTCACTAGTAGTTTCAGGAAAGGAATTTCCAGGCTACATTTGTCTGTATGTGTCTGTATTTTATATAACATTGTTTTTGCCAAAGCATTTTGACTAAGTCTAGCCTACAAAAAATACTGTTAGAACTGTATTCATTAACATCAGCTTGTAAGTCTTCAGTGGTAAGCGTTAAAAAAAACAGCATAAGTTCCTAGATATGGCATGGTTCTACTCCAATGACAACTGAAGCTGGTTGTGATTTGCAAGTACTCTGTGGTATCTTGGTTCTTCTGGTTATAATTAACTCATCATTGGCTGATTTAGGAAAAAAAGAACGAAACAAACAAACAAAAAAAACAGAAAGCAAACAAACAAAAAACCCCAAAGCATTTAATATATTAATTTAAATATATAAATTTTAAAAGATGTATAATTTTCAAATAATAACAAATATAAAATTCCTTTAATAGGTTATCTAACTAGTCTATTATGAGAATAAGAACTGTGCAATAGCCATTAAAGACCTGTTTCAAGCACATTCATAGATAATTTGCAAAGGAAATGTATTTCTGACTATGGTTTTAATTTTGGCCTCATTTTTTATAAATACTAAAGCTGTTTTTTTTTCCTTGAAGTGAATTTAATGAATGCAAAATTAGATAAGTCCTGTTTTTTTGTTTGCTTGTTTTGTCGTAAAATACTTGATGGTTTACCTTTCCATTTGCTTCTTGTATTTTTGTATTCAGCTATAAGCAAAGATGTGCCTTATTTCATCAGAGTGAACTGTATAACCAAGATGTTATAATCGCAATATAAACAAGAGAGTAAGGCAAAGCAGACAACGATAACAAAAAGAGAATAAGTGGAAGAGCTTACCCTTTGGCTGAGCTCACCAGAAGACACTAAAAGAGGGGATCTCCAGAAGAGATCCTTCCCCTCTGGTAGCCAGCTCTTAAATAGGTCCAGGAGGGGTGGAGCCAGGCTCCACCCCTTCCGGCAGCACAGGTGAATTGCCTTCACCAGTGCTCCTCTGGCTGACTCATGGCTCACCTCAAGTGATTAATCAGAGGTTCAGGCCATGACTCAGCAGTTCCCATACACTCCACCCCTTCACAGCGTGAACCAATGATCAGGTTAACAAAAGGGTAAGCTTTCCCTAATACAGAGATCCGGTATATCGCGACGCTTATACAATTTTATCGCGATGTGTGTTGGTACAGTTCAAGACAAGTGATGATTAGTGGATGTCTATATTCTTCTATGGGCCAGTGCTCGATGATGTGACTGGAGGCATGAGGTCCTGAGGTACAGGTCCATTCTATGTTCCATCAGTCCCATGCAGACCATCACCGGGTGTTGTACGTGATCTGACAGCAACACTGGAACGCTTGATGGCATTTTGTTCCTTCCAGTGGTCCTGAAGGCTCACAGACTCACGGGGAGTAATACAGATGTTTTACAGGTACCAGGAGGGGAAGGTGTGCTCTCCACGGCAAGATACAGGCCGTATTTCTGTCTTGGGTCAACACTTCCGCTTGTACTGGGGCACGTCCTGGCCACCTGTACCACACCTTTTGGCCAGATATCTGCGGCTGCATAACGATATCAGGCACCAAAGGAGGTGTCCTGATCTGCCACAGGGACATGATGGGGGTCCCTTTAGCAATAAAGATCGGAGTGTTGACCACAATATCAGTAGGCCATGTACCTATTACTGGAGGGACTACTGAGCCTCCCACCTCCAATAGTCTCCCCCAGGGTGCAAGTAGGCCACACCACTTGGGTCCTACCTACACCTTCCAGGGCCATTTTATTTTATGGGTACCTGGCTCTAAGTTTTCAGGGGCAGGGAGCAGGAGATTATTTTCATTACCAATTTGGGGTCTTACCTGATGATCAGTGCCCGTAATTTGGATCCTAAGCGGGGTGGCCCATGTCGTCTGCAACATTCTCAGGGCACTGGGTCTGCCGTCTCAAGGTCTTTCATTCAGGTCCCACAGGGTTTCATACAGTCTTTTTGTCCACCCCTGCAAGGACTGGGAGTCTGTCTTCAGGGCAGCCTTAAGAATACCATTATAACGTTCGATGAGGCCTGCCCCCGTTGGATTATATGGCAGGTGGAATTGACATTCAATGTTATTTTCTTCTGCCCAGCGCTGTGTCTTTGCACCAGTAAAATGAGTCCCTTGGTCGCTCTCGATGACTTGAGGTGTCCCATAGGCAGACATCAGTTTAGTGAGTGCCTTGATGGTATATGCCTGGTTTGCTTTCGGTACTGGATAGGCCTGCAGTAGCCCACTTGCAGTGTCGACACAGGTCAGGGCGTATCTTGCCCCTTCGGAACGAGGAAGGGGCCCGATGTAATCGACCTGCCATCGCTGGAGAGGATTGTGTCCCCTAGCAAGACGGGCTGTTGTTTCGGGCAATGATCTCGGTCTCATCTTGGAGCAAGCGTCGCAATCCTGGCATGCCTGGACAGTATCAGATAGTTGTATGGGCAGTCCCCATGCTTTAGCAGCTGCCCACATTGTCTTTTGTCCAGCATGCCGTAGCTTCTGATGTAACCAGCAGGCGATGTTCTCAGATGGTGAATTCTCAATCCATCGAACTCGGGCCAGTGTGTCGGCTTCATCGTTTCCCGGTGACTGTAGGGGCTGATGACCAGAAACATGGTAGACACGTACAGTCCTGTGTTTGACCGTATTCCATATATCTAACCACATGCCTTTGCCCCAGATCGGTCGGGCGTGGATAGTCCATTCCTGGGTGGCCCACTGTGCAATCCAAAGAGTGAGCCCCCGGTACACAGCCCAACTATCTGTGCAGATGTTCAGGATACCATCACTGGGTTCCTTGGTTATAACCATCCACACGGCTCGCAGTTCTGCCCATTGGCTGCTCTGACCATCCCCCTCATCGGACCAGATTGTCTCAGTGGAAGGATGGTATGCTATTGCTCTCCACTTGCTTGGGTTGCCCTTGCTGGACCCATCTGTGTACCACGCATTTTCAGGGATAGGATATTTTCCCTCCTGAACGGGACTCTTCTCTGGTGGAGCGACCAGTATTTCTTTTGGTGCATCACTGTGATACGTAACTGGGCCTAGGATCTTCTGGAGTTCTTCTTTCAAGGGTGATGAAGACAGACTGCTCCTTTGGCTGAGACAGGCAACCCATCGTGCCACTGTTTGTGCTTGGGCCACCCCTGTCTTAGGAAGGTGGGTCAGATCTTTCACCCACCCCTGAATTGGCAGAGTGGTCTTGACTATAACTGCAGCTGTTTGAGTTATTGGCTCTACTGCCTGTAATGCCGAATAGGCAGCCAGTAACTGTTTTTCAATCATACTGTATCTTTCTTCTGCTCCGTGCCAAGCCTGAGACCAGAAACCAATGGGGGTCCGAACAGAACTCTGGTGTTGCCACAGGCCCCAACCGAAGCCATCTTGAGTAACATGAACGTCCAACTCGGCTGGGAGGGTAGGATCAAATATACCCAATGCCTGAGCTTGTTTAACTGCCAGTTTTGCTTGTTGGAAAGCATCCTGTTCGGTTTTCCCCCAGTCCCATAGCTGCCCCTTTTTTGTGACTCTGTATAGTGGCCTTAGCAGCTGCGCTAGGTGAGGTATAAAGGAACGCCAATAACCCAATATACCTAGAAACTCTTGCAGCTGCTTTGATGTTGTAGGGACTGGGAACGCCTGAACCTTATCTATAACAGCACTAGGTAGCACTTTGGTCTTTCCTGACCAAACCACCCCCAGGAATTTTATGGACAGGCCTGGACCTTGCACCTTTTGGGGATTTATAGCCCATCCCCTCTGTTGTAAATAGGCAGTTAATGAATCTGCTGCCTGTCCTACTGCCTCCAGTGAGTCAGATGTCAACAGGAGATCATCAATATAATGATACAGGTTAACATCATCAGGTTTTGTCCAATCAGCCAGGTCACGCGCCACTAGATTGTGACAATACATTGGTGAATGCACGTACCCCTGTGGCAGGACCTGAAAGGTCCACTACCTGCCTCCCCACGTAAACGCACACTGATCTTGCGATTCTTCAGCAATTGGGATACCGAAGAATGCATTTGCTAGATCTAGGACACAATGATAGGTTTTTATCTCCCTACTCAATGTGTCCATTAGGGAGGCAATATTGGGTACGGCCACATGAATAGTGACCTTATTTAATTCTCTGTAATCTACTGTCATCCTCCATGTGCCATCCGACTTTCGCACTGGCCATATGGGGGAGTTATACGGGCTGTGTGCAGGTCTTATAATGCCCACTTTTTCTAATTCCTGCACCGTTCTCGATATTTCATCTTGCCCACCCGGGAGTCTATACTGTCTAACATTAGTAATCCGGCGCGGTTTTGGTAGGCAAACAGGCTCATGTTTCGCATGGCCTCTTAATATTGCCTGCACTGCCCAGATACTGATACATCTCTGTCGAAGTCTGAACTCTCCCACAGTTGTTTGGAGAGCCAGACCCCATAGAACGTCTATGCTCAGGATGTATTCTTGGACTGGGGCAATAGACACCTTGTACTCCCGGGGTGGGAGACGCCCAACCCCCAATTTTAACCATGTTTGGGTGACAGGAATAGTCTGTCCCCCAAAACCACCAATCATCACTCTGTCGCCATCAAATTTCCCTGGGTCTCCATAGATAACTGATGTTTCTGCTCCTGTGTCTACCAATGCCATCACTCTCTGAATATTTTTTCAGGACCAATAAACCGTTAATTCTACATAGGGCCTCCGGTCCCGTCTGGAGGCCCTACAGGGACTAACATCCCTTGTCACGCCATGAATTGTGCTAGGGCCAATTCTTTTGCTTCCGACGGCTCAGGCATTGTGGCCCGAGACACCTGAGGTGGCTTCTTTTTCCTATTTGGAACAATAAAATCTTCTAGGTTCCATGTTGTTGTTGGAACCCTCTCTATAGCTCTTACCCTTGATTTCTTAGGGTAGCTCTGGAATTTTTGGTTGTCCTTTAGTTGTCTCCAGAGCTGGAGAAGGACATGGTTGGGCTGGCGGTCGATCTTAGCAAATTGGACCCCAGCCCGAATTAAATCATTAAACATTTGTTTTCGGGATACCCTGATGGGTCCCAATGGAGGAGCTCGAGTAGCCGGCATTTTGGTTTTATTTACCGGCAGGACCTCTGCTTCCTCCAAAAACCGAATACTGCACCTAGTCCGCAGGCGTTCTGTTTCTCCCAGGTCGGCAACTAACTGGGCAGCCTGCTGGACTACGGCTTCTGATGCTACAAGGGGATTTAATATGGAGACTCGGGTGCCGTAGAGATGGGAGGGAGCTTGCTGTAAAATTAAATCTCTCATCCCTGCTGAAAATTTAACCATATCAGGGCCATCAAATGTATCTTCATAGATAGCCTCTCTTACACCCAGTTCACGGATATAGTTTTGAAGGTCCTCCATGGAGGACCACATACCTGTATGTAAAGGTATGTCTGATTTATTTGGCCATACCATACGGCAGGCCGCCATTAGCCATTCTAGTGTGGAATGGTTTTCATCACGATATTGATTACCTACGTATAACCTCTGTCTGAGAGCAGGATGGACGGTCATGGTGGCCAACTTAGCTATTTCTGGGCCATTCACCAAGACACTTTCTGCCCCAGAATCCCATAGTCTTAATAACCAAGCTGGCACACTTTCTCTAGGCTTCTGCCGAAATTGTTGTACTAGGTCCATTAATTCTGTTGCCGTGTATGGCTGAGCTGTTACATGTAAATGAGTCTAGGCAGGGGGCCATTGATCAGGCAGCACCCCTGCCAGTCTATCCTGTACTTTTTTTGTTTTCTGGGTTACAACAGGATGGACTTCTAGTGGATCAGTCAGAATTGGACATTCAAGATCTGATTTGGATTTCTTGTTCTCCTGATCAATGAAGTCTGTTGATTCAGGAGTCTGGTCATCATTTATTGAAATGTTACGAATTTGGCCTACAGGAAGATGTAGAATTGGCTTCTTTCCTGTTAAAATGCCAAGTACATGCTCCAGCTTTTCAATGCGGTCTTTCAAAAGCTGATTTTCAGTTTCTAAAGTATTATTTCTTAAGTCTGCATGATTTAAGGCAGTTAATAATGGCCATGCCACCATGGAGGCAGCCAGTTGTCTTTCTTTAGTAGTGAGGACATCCTTGCCAAGTCCTTGAAAATAGTCCACCATGCAATATGGGGAGATATTGCCCATAACATGTAAGGGACCCCATTTTTCAATGATAGTAGCTAACTCATAGTAGGGCAATCCCTCAAATCCTGGGATCTGCCCTGGAATCATTTTCTCTAGAGGAGTATTGTTCTCCCCCTTGACCCATTTATAGAAATTCCATAGAAAAGACATGATGTTAATTTCAGTATATTCGGCCTGCCTGGCTCACCAAGTGTATAACCAAGATGTTACAATCACAATATAATTGTGTATAATCAATAGATATCAAGATGTTATAATTGCAAAATAAACAAGAGAGTAAGGCAAAGCAGACAACGATAACAAAAAGAGAATAAGTGGAAGAGCTTACCCTTCAGCTGAGCTCACCAGAAGACACCAAAAGAGTGGATCTCCAGAAGAAATCCTTCCCCTCTGGTAGCCAGCTCTTAAATAGGTCTAGGAGAATTGCCTTCACCTGTGCTCCTCTGGCTGACTCATGGCTCACCTCAGGTGATTAATCAGAGGTTCAGGCCGTGACTCAGCAGTTCCCATACAGTGAACAAAGAGTAAAATATTTCTACTTGTTAGCTTTATAATTGCAAAATTTATGCTAGCTGTGGAAGGGATTTCTGAAAAGTAAATATTTCAGAAGTCTTCAATGCCAGAAACTCACATCAAATATTGATTAAAATATTTGCAATGTTGCATCAGGAATCTTCATGCCTAATTTTTCAAGTCTTGAAATTTCTTATTTACATCAATAGGAGTTGAATGCCGTGGTATTTCCCAGTGTGCCACATAACTGCAGAAATGAAGGTATCACCTCTCCTAATATTTGCTTTAAAAATAAATGCACAAATTGAAATTAGAATCAAAGGAGAAAAAATAAAAAATACAACAAGCTTCATGAACGTGGAAAAGGGAAGGGAGAAATGAAAGAAGTGATGAAAAGGAAGCTGTAAAAAGTCTCCTACAATTTAGACAAGGACAGTTCAGGAATTCTTCTATTCTTATTTGAGTTTCTGTGAATTTTACTGTCTCTTACAGATGTGCAGAACAGAGCTTGAGATAGATATAGGTATATTCCTGAGACACAATCCTTCAGGTAAAAAAATTAAGGAAACAGATATTCTGAGGCTTTTCCTTATGTTTGTTATTAATTAGTTATTAACTTATGGTTGTGACCTCCCCCACATTTATTGTAACATGTTTTACATAACTCATCTTCATTTTGAATTAGTTTAACAGAATAATTTAGAAGGACCAGAGCTCCAACCAGAGCTCTGCTCTATTATAGTTCAGTAGTATTCAGTATTTCATAGCTTTTGTTTTCAGAAGTTTTCTTCAGAAGGGGAAGATGAGAACTCAGGGAATCAAATAGAATATAGAAGCTCAGCTTCAAGTCAGTCAGAAAAATCCACTAAGTAATCACTGTAGTTGTTATTTCTGAACGTTGGAGGACTCTTCATTAGATTAACAAAATAATAACAAGAGGCAAAAGCTGAGAAAATACTCATGGTTACTGCTCTTACTACATAGTTAAACACAGAAAGTTTGTCTGGTTATGTGCAGCTCAGAATCTGGAAAACACACTTTGAAGCCGATTGACTTCTTCTCAATTCTTGGCATTTTACTGATGATCAGATGTAATATAACCATCTGAACTTGCTGTCTGAACTGAGAATATCAGGATTCTTTCTGGATCTGATCATTTTTTGCTTGTGGCACCCATTGTGTCACAATGACTTGACTCTCCAGCAGATCTAGCAGATTTCAGCCTTTCACCTTAGTATTACAGATGGTTTTTATGGCACTATGGAGTTATATTGTGAAGTGAGTTCTTCTCTACCGTATTTTACACATGCATAAAATGAGAAACGTGCAAATTCCAGCCAATTAATGATGAACATAGCAGTAATACTTTGAAAATTTAGTTTAATGGCTGCAGTCACTTGAAAAATAGCATTTTTGTTTCACAGTGTAGAAAATTGTTGAGCAACTGTCGAGGACAGTGAAAAAGTTACATGTATTTAATTATAAATCTTCAACTTTGATAAATCCATACTTTAGTTTTGATTGATTGATTGATTTTTTCTGTAGACAACACATTGTAAATTCACTTGGTAATTCTAGATCTGACACTTTTTCATTACATAGCTTTTCTTCTACTGTGTACTTTGCAATTGCTCGTGCTCAGCCTTGGAAATGGGAGACATTGGGAGAGAGAAAATAAAAATAAGCTAGGAAATTAAGGTTGTCTTTTATGGCTTTTAAAATACATGTAATAGAATTTCTATCTTTCAGATAGACAACTAGATAGACGACATTTCAGTAAGAGGAAAAATTCCCCCAGATGCTACGTTTGAAGCATCATCTAAGGGAATTAGAAATTGGATGTAGAGCAGTTAACTGAACAGTGGTTCACCAAATCAAAATTTGACTCTTAGAGAGGCTAGTGTATATATTTTAGAAGAAGGCCTTATGGTGAGAGTGCTGAAGGGCATTATTTTCATGAACTTGTAGTCCTTTTTCACTTCTTTCTGAGATGAATTTGTACAAAACCTTGATCTGTACTATTTTATTGATTAGTTGAAGGTCAATTTAATTATTGTTCAATTTGTCTTTAAAACAAAATTCCAGCTTTGAATTCTTTCATTGATCTCGTGTTCTTGATTTTTTTCTTTCCCGCCGGCTTTACCATGTGAAATTTCTGAAAGTTATTCCACAGTTTTTGAAGAGGCAAAACCTAAGGAATTAGATGCGTTTCACTGGTGAGTTCAAATGCTAAAACTTCTTCTGCCAGTGGTAAAGCAGTTAGGCTCACAAGTGACTCAAGAGTGCAGCAAAATAAGATTCTAAGTAAGGTGAATGGAATTGCTTATTGAAGTAGTTACTCAGATAGAAGAATAAGGATCAAACACTGTCCCATAATGAAGCATACCAGGATACATTTCTGACTAGATAATAAGCTTTCAGAAGTGATTTATGCTTTTTCAATGGACTTTTTTATATTCTACTGCCTGGGCTGATGTGTATGAGACAGCTTTAATAAAATGGAAAACGGAAGGATATGATCTCGGTTGCTTTTGATCACTCCTTAAAGGGTACTGAAATACGTATTCATAATGAGGGAGTTGTTAATTTGTCTTGCAACTGTACAATGCCTATCTTTGCTCTTAAAAATAAGTAGAAATATGTATGTTACAGTAGCTGGTGAAATCAGGAACACCATGAAAAAAAACAAGTTGATAGACATAAATTATCCATGCTTCAGTGAGTTTCCTTATATCTAATATTGATAAAACTCAGGACAGCAGCATATAAGAAGAAAATCCAGGTTAACAGCTAGAACTTTCTTCTTCATTTTTTTTGTCACCTTTTTACTTTCTGAAGTACATTTATTTTGAAACATTTTCAACCAAATAGTCTTTTTACTCCTTGAGATGATCTGTGCTCCTGTAATAATTTCTTTTCTTGTCTATGGTTCAAACCCTGATTTTATTCTGTTTTAAAACTTTTCCTAGTAATTTGAAATAATAATAAATTTTCTTCCTCTGCCTCTCAATATACTGCTTTTTTTTCTATGATGTTCAACTAATTATTATGCAATTACTCTTACTTTGCCTTATTCTTCATACCTTATTTCATCATGAAATATATTGAACACATTGATAGTCTGCTTTCTTGAACTCGCTGTTCTGAAGGTTTGCAAATTTAGTTTTCACAGTTTTTGCCTCCCCATCCCCAATTAACATTATTCACATGTGGGCTATTAATTCTCTCTTCTTTCTTTGCTGTCCTTGATTATTCTTCTGCCTTATCCAGATCTTGAATAATTTTCCAATATGGCTCATATGATCCTTCACTTGTTTGCTGTTTTTTGGTAGCTTTAATCATAATTTCATTGTATCACTTGCCAGTTGTTTTTCAGAGTTTCTCTTCCCACAGGTATGCCACAGTTTTACTTCTGTCGACCCAAATTTGATCTTCTGTCTTAAATGCAATTAAATTACCTACAAGGTTGCTGATTATTTGGGGAGAAAATGGCATCCACTTCATTTGTTTCCACTGAAAAACTCACCTTCAACAAGGACTTACGTACAGATTTTTCTGAAATTTGAAGGAAAAAAAAAAAGGAACCTTTAGAGAGAGGCCAATCAAAAGAAAATTTCAGGTAATATTGCTGCACTGGGTCTGGTTGGCATGGAGTTAATTTTCTTCCTAACAGCTTGTATATTGCTGTATTTTAGATCTGTGACCAAAACAGTGCTAATAATGCATCAGTATTTTAGTGTTGCTGAACAGTTCTTGTATAATGCCAAGGACTCCTTTCTTTCTCACTCTGTTCCCCCAGGAAGTGGGAGAGAGGTTGGAAGGGGACATAGCAGGAACAGCTGACCTGAACTGACCAAAGACATAGCATATAGCATCATATTTGGCAGGAAAACTGAGAGAGAAGCGGGGGGAGTTTTTCCAAAGTAGCAGTTGCCTGGAGACTGACTGGGCATCTGTCTGCTGGTGGGCGGCAAGTGATTGCCTTTGCATCACTTCTTTTTTATTTTTTTTTTGTTTTTGATTTCCCTTTGACTTACTAAACTGACTTTGAGCTTTTTCTAGCTTTTGCTCTTCTGATTGTTTCCCCCATCCAGGAGCATACAAATGACTGGATGAGCAAAGGTTGATCCACCACGGTCCTTGTATACACCAACACAGGGGCATGGGGTGTTCAAGATAACAACAGATTTCATCAGACTATGCTAGACTGAATGTAACGCTGTTATACTTGTTCAGCTGTTACTTTGCAAGCTTGTGCTGTTGCTAGTTGCAGTGTTGAATTGTTAATTTTTGATAGTGGTTTATTTGTTATGTTGTCTGTTCTGTGGTGTGCTCCCTCTCTTGCTGTATGTAAAACTTCACAGCTTGTGAGCGCTGCTTTTGGATTTTTCATTTTGGATTTCTTGTTTTTTTGTGTGTGTGTGTTTTTTGTTTGTTTGTTTCTTTGTTTGTTTTGCCTCAAGAGCTGTGATGACAGCACTGGCCTTCAGCCTAATCTGGTATTTGGACCCTGCCTTGTTAATGTCCCAGTACTCCAAAAATCATCCTGTGAAGACAATTAACAATTAGACTTTTCTTCTCTTTTTCTCCAGGAGCCACTCTGTGGGGGAAATTAGGAATGACATCCTCCCCTTCTCCAGAATATGTTTTCTGCCTTGTTACGGTAACTATTCAGTTTCTTGAACATCACCCCAAGGTACTCACATTGGTGTGCATCATTAATTTGATTTTGACATTTCCTAAGGTTAACTCCCTTGTTGGGAATGCCAAAGGCAATGCTCCCTTAGGCAGATGAGTCATGAGTGACAAAATTTGTGGCAGAATTTGAGCAGGTATCCAGAGCAGTGTCTTGTTGGCATGGAGTTAAACTTCCTCATAGCAGCCTGTGTTGCTATTTTTTAAATGTGAGACCAAAACAGTGCAGAAAACGGACCAGTTTTTTAGCTATTGTTGAACAGTTCTTGCACAGCACCAAGGCCTTCTTTAGGTAGGGGAATTTTCCCTAGATAGCTGTTGTTAAGAGACTCCACCACAATTATAAACATCTGGAAACCAAAATATAGAAGGAAAGTTGTTGTCTATCACCTTTATAATACTGTGTCATCAACACATGTCATGATGTAGCAGTGGTTTTATTTAATTTCTATATAGTTCATCGCAAAGTCTTAATCCTATGTTAATCGTTGAACAATCTGGGACCAAACCCAAACATTTGTTTTGCTTGTAGATTAATATATAAATACATTTTGTCATAAATAAAGTAATAATTTCCTAGTAAACTAACTTTATAACATATCTTTATAACATATCTAGTGAGGTGTCACAAAATTCAGCATATTATCCATATTATACACACTTTCCCAGAGATGCCAGTCCAAAGTACCCATATTGAAACTCATCAGAGGCAAAGTCATAAGAAAGGTGATTAATGTATTTTTAAAGCAATTAGAAGTTTTTTGCTTAAGAAATAAAAGTGTTTTTTAATAAGATTCAGTTAATGTGATACAATATTTTTCTTATTTTCCTCATAGAGCTTCTTTAAATCAGTAAAATCGAAATTTAAAAGACTTTTAATTGCCTGAAATTATATTTTCTATAAGAAGGTATTACCAATGGAAAAGTAAGGAAATCTTTATTCAGACGCTTGACCAGGTTCACAAACTTTAATCCTTCAGATAATCAAACACTTTGTATTTTAGATATGAAAATAACAAGCTCATGTTGCTAAATCAAGTGACACTTCTATGATTCTCAATGATACTTCACAGTCCTGTATAATTTTCTCTATGTAAATAATTTTTTTTAGATTGAAGTTTTGGAATAGTCACATTCACTAATTAAAACCACTTCATATTAGGTGATGTTATTGCTTGTATAATAAAATTTTTATGTCAGAACAAAACTGCTAGCAAATACTTTATTACAGAATTCCCACTTCTGCAATGACTGCTATGCACACCAAAATTTCACTGGGTTCCGTTAGGTTTCGTGGGCAGAATGTGGAAGCTTTTGCAATACTCTTGTATAAATTTCTTCAATTTCAGCACCTACACTAACAGCTAACAATAAAACAGGAGAGTGTTTCTTTCTTGTTCTCATTTTGCCTCTAATCTGTATTTGAATTCATTGGGGTACTCTTTGATCAGTCGTTTGTGCTTTTTGTAATAGTAGCATCTGGGCTTCTTTGATCTCGCCAAATTGTTTTTATTCTTTATAGTACTCTTTAAAGATATAATTAAAAAACAGAAGCAGATTCTGCAGCCTTAAAAAGCGTTATCCTCAAACAATTATAGTGAGAGTTGCTCATGATTTCCTCCTCGATATTCACTGATAGGGTTTTAGATAAGATTTCTTACCTCATCTTGTGAAGAAAGGTAGCTCTGCTTTCCCTATTTTACTAACATTCATAATGACATCCAAAATATTGCTGCTTCCAAGTTCCCATTTGTAGAAAGTTTGTGTTTTAAAGAGTATTATTGCTCTCACAAGCTAGGGTCCTCTATTCAGAATCATTAATCTCTTTATAACACATAAATAACCATAGTTTACTATTTGGAAATCCCATGGAGATCCTTTTCACCTTGGAATAGGACAGCCATAGAAAATGGGGATTAGAGTATCATGCTAAAAGGTCACTGGTGGAAGAACAACAGCTGTATTTAAGGTGCTACTGCTAATATATCCTTAACTGTACTACTGGCAGATTTGGCAATTTTGTAGTGCTTATTCTCTGAATTCCTAATGCAGACAGGAAGTTGGTCCCATGTTAACACTGGGGGCATAATCTGTAACCGAAGAGAACATTTTCAATTACAGGCAACATCTCAAATTTTATTGGCAAAACAGTTATTTTCAGATTTGCTCCGCAGAGAGAATATGGAGTTATTCTTCTGACTTATACTTTCAAAAGATTCAGAAATACATTTTACACTCACTGTCATTCTCTTACAATTCCCTGCCTACATGTAATACATGTGTAAGTGCTATACAATTTGTGTTTTCGTTTGCTCTAGCTAAATAATGACTGCTACACTTTTTTTCCCTCTCTTTGGAAATGATGGACTTCATAGCTAAGAGGGAAATTAGCAGCAGCTGTAAGATTACTTAGAACTATGTGGAAGCCAATTTTTTCCTCAACTTAGTAGCAAGAACATTTTCTTCCTCAATACTCTTTCATTATTCTGCTAACATGGTTTGAAATACTTGCTCCTCTTAAACAGTTTAATCTTGGTTTGCTCAGCATCCTATCATGCAAAAAAGCTGTTCTTAACTATTTTTTCAAAACTTACGAGAAAAGCAAATTGGAAAGCAGTCTTGAGGCTTACATTATAGATAATAGGCTTAATTTATACTGCAGTCTGGACTAAAAGAAGGATTTAAAGTTCTCTGAGGAAAAAAAAATAGGATGATACTAATCAGAATAAAATTGTTTTTTTTTTTTTTTTTTTTTTTTTTTTTAAAAAAAAAAAGGGACAACTCCCAGAACTTGCATGACTTGCAATTCTGATTTCCAAAAATAGAGAATATATTCATTTGGTTTTAAAAGTGCTTTCGAATTAGCAGTTTCTTCAAACTAAATGCAGTATCAGGACATGCCTGAACAATTCCAGTTATTTATTAAAAAAAGAAATGTAATAATTATCAAGAAAACTGTTGTTCTTATTTATCTGCAGCATTTAGGATGTGACACAAAGAAGAAAATTAACTAGAATGCAGGGGAAAAATAAGTCATGTTTGAAAGCTGCAAAGAAGCCTGTTGCAAGAATCTAGAACGTACCAGACACTGAGGATGTTCTCTCTACATCATTATTTCCATAGTGCCCCTTCTAAAATAGATGTTTAATTGTCGCAGGTTTTGTACAAAAGGCAAGCGACCCTGAGCAGGTTAAATATGTTCTCATTCAAATTGATAACAAACACAACAGAAAACGTGATTTTGCTGTGTTCATAGAGCAGTAGAACATCTCTTCTCCAGCTGCTTTACAGCTGCCCTACTTTTTCTAGGCATCACACATCATTATTTTGTTTAAGCATATATTTAATATTGTTTGTTTGTTTGTTTGTTTGTTTGTTTGTTTGCCGAGATACCTGTGCCATCATCAGGATATGTTTTTTTGGAAGAAGCATTGCCATTTCCTAATCTGGCAAGACATCACAATTTGGTTTGTATGAAGCAGTCGCAAATTCATTGACTTTGTTCTTCCTTGCTGTAAAATGGATGAAAAGAGAAGACATCAGAGGCCATGGTTTAGTCCAGGACAATGAAGTAAAACATCCTAGGCAATTCTCCTTGTAAGAGGAAAACAGCTTTTGTTCTAGCACATCTCCAGCAAACAAAAATGATTATGTCTTCAGCCATAGGTTAAATCCAAGCAATAGGTTTCTCAATCAGTGTTTTCAACACTGAACATTTATAGTCCTCTTGTAGGCAGAATAAATGAAGGAAGGTTTGGTGGCAAGAGATAGCAGCATCACCCACATCTTGGGTTTTTTATATTTGGACTTCTATGTCCCATGAAACAATTCCAAACAGAGGTATTATCCTTCAGTAATAGCTTTTTCATATACTTGTGTGAAATAAAAGTGTGTAGATGAGTACTACCAATATCAGGACCTCCACTTTCAGCTAAAGATGAACAGCAATAAATAGTGTACAACTGTTAAAGATTGTGTCATAAAGGTGAGTTAATCATAAGGGAGCGGAATCAAAGTTGCATAGACAGTCTTCTTTAAGATATATCAACAAAGAACAGTTTGCCATAACATTCAGCATAATTTACATTTTTGTTCAGTAACATATTGCATATTAATTAGTTCATTAGCCAAATTTTTGCTCAGTATTGCAGTAGGTGTTAGTCAAGCAACTGCTGCATCGAGTTCTTCTGTTAAAACTGCTTACAAGATACGATTTATATTGAAAAAATCATTTGCTTCTTTGATTCTTCAGTTGCAAAATTTTTGAAATTACTTTCAAACTCCTCTTCCCTTCCCTTCCCTTCCCTTCCCTTCCCTTCCCTTCCCTTCCCTTCCCTTCCTTTCCCTTCCCTTCCCTTCCCTTCCCTTCCCTTCCCTTCCCTTCC